>NC_090363.1:8891509-9203592 GCF_035084215.1 Heptranchias perlo
GGATGCATCCCACCTGGACTGTGTGACTTTTCTACTTTGAGCACTGCCCTCTTCTTAAGTGCCCACTATTTATCTATTTCTATACTATCCCATTTCTCTACGCCCTCTCCTTTACTGTGACATTGGCAGCATCGTTTTATTTAGTAAAGACAGGTGAAACTTACACATTTAGTACCTCAGCCATACCCTCTACTTCCACATGTAGATTTCTTTTTTGTCCCTAATCTGCCCACCCTTACTTTGACTGTACCTTTACTCTTTATATGTTTATAAAATACTTCCACGTTCCCTTTTATGTTACTGTTAATCTTTTCTCACACATTCACTTTACCCTTTTATTTCCTTTTTTCAGTTCTGCTCTGTACTTTCTGTGTTTTGCTTGATTCTCTACTGTATTTTGAACTTGACATTTAACATAAGCCTTTTTTTCTGTTTCATTTTGATCCCAATTTCCTTAGTCAGTCAGGGAACGCTATCTTTGGAGCCCCTTCCTTTCCCCCTCATAGGAATATGTTTAGCCTGTACACGAGCTATCTCCTCCATGAAGTCCTCCGATTGAGCATTTACTGTTGTACCTGATAACCTTTGTTTCCATTGCAACTGGGCCACACTGCAATTAGCCCTCTTCCAGTTGAGTGTCTTCAACTTTGATTGTTGGTTGCCCTTTTCCACAACTATTATAAACCTAATAATGTCGTGATCCCTGTTTTCCAAATACTCTCCCACTGAAACATGCTCCACATGCTCCATTTCAGTCCCCAAAACTAAATCCAGCATTGTCTCCTTCATCGTTGGACTGAAAACATACTGATTAAGAAAGTTCTCTTGTACGCATTTCAGGACTTTTCCCCTTCCTTGCCCTTTAAACTGCTTTTCACCCCAGTTTATTCTAGGATAATTGAAGTCCCCCATTATCACTACTCTTTAGTTTTTGCATCTTTCTGCAATTTGCTTGCAGATTTTCTCCTCCATCTCCTTCCCACTATTTGGTGGTATATATTATAGAGCCATCCGCGTTACAGTTGCTGTTCTGCTTCTTAACTCTGGCCAAATAGATTCTAGCTTAGAGCACTCAAGCACATCATCCCTTTTCAGGGCTGTAACAGTATCTTTGATCAACAATGACATCCCTCCTTTTCTTCCTTCCCCATCCCTCCTGAATTGTAAACAATTTTACAACACCAAGTTATAGTCCAGCAATTTTATTTTAAATTCACAAGCTTTCGGAGATTTTCTCCTTCCTCAGGCAAATGTTTGAGGAAGGAGAAAATCTCCGAAAGCTTGTGAATTTAAAATAAAATTGCTGGACTATAACTTGGTGTTGTAAAATTGTTTACAATTGTCAACCCCAGTCCATCACCGGCATCTCCACATCATCCCTCCTGAATGCATTGTACCCTTAACCTGAATGTTAAGTTCCCATTGCTGCCGTTGTTTGAGCCGGGTTTCCGTTATTGCCATTATATCATAACCCCATGTGGCAACTTGTGCCTGCAGCTCACCTACTTCTTACGCTCCGTGCATTTATGCACATGCGCTCCAAATCCGCCTGAGTCTCCTTAACATTGCATCCCTGTCTGATCCCTCCTATTTCTGGACTACCCTTTATTCTAATGATGTTTCTCACTCCCAGTCCTCAATGCACCTTGTTTCTCCTCTTTGATCCTTCATCCTAGCTCCCTCCCCACAGCCAAATTAGTTTAAACCCTCCACACAGCGCTAGTTAACCTTCCTGTTAGCAATACATGTGCTTAGCCAGTATCACCCACACTCGCAGGATGAATGAAAATAGTTGCAGAGACAAACAAATAATTGGCCACCTTACCTGCCGATTTGCTGACTCGATCGACAGCCAAACAAACCTGATCCTTAACAATGAGAGCATGAGCCACTCCGAAGTGGCAGTCATCCCATTTGGCCAGTACAACTCTTGGTTAAGACTTACAAAGGCCATCCCCTTGGCGAATAAAATAACTATGCAGTGTTCTAAAGTGTCCAAGTTGGAATACGAAGAGCATGCCAAATTATTCACAACCTCATGATCAGTTGTAGCACTGTACTGAACTCCAAGTAATTCCCAGGTATTTTTGAGCCATAGAAATCGTTGCTGCCATAGGTTCTTAAACTGTTTATGACGCCTCTATTTATGACGGTTCTAAATCACTTACATGGAAAATTTGAAAGTCATTTTATCCCGAATAATACTAGAAGGCCATTTAGTGAGATTCATTAAGTATCGAGGATAATCTAGTGTTCAGCAACATTCAGCTTAGGAGGAATGTTAACGGACACACAATTTAAGCCTAGAGGTTTGCTGAGCAAAGTTAGTTGAAGACACTCCGACTTCCATTGCAAGCAATCCCCGGTGAATTATCAGAACTACATCTAGGATCTCATTTATATCTTGGAACATAAGCCCTTCAACTACTTAGTAAGTATGAAAGCTCAATTATCATCGTGTACATATCCAGTACAAGGACATAGATCTTTTCCTGGAATCATAGGCTTTCTCCACCCAAATAGTTTGTGCTTACGTTGGCAAAAGAGAGGCTAGACCTCTGAAGGGAACTCTCATGCTTCCTTGATTGTGCGATGTACAAATCAGGAATTGGGGTCCATAAAGCACCTGGAGTAATACGTATCTCCCAGCGCTTGTTATAACAACGCAAAACATTCCCCTTCCACTAGTTTTCACCCCTTCTAAAACCTACATGTTTATGACCTTAGTTCTGGGTGATAGCATCCAAACATGGAGCGTCCGTACCACCGTATCGCTGAATTATATGCAGTATCGGGTCTGTCACGTTTGATACAGTTTCAGCCATATTCACACTCAGGAGCATCCTAACATTGGCACCGAACCTAATATTCTGAATCCTGGCGACAGTTTGAAAGTACATTGCATCCATCCCACAGAAGCAGGGGTTATAGGAGCACACTTTTCTGAAAACGTTATGTTACTTGTGATCCTTCCTCCCATAGTGGAGAAGTAGTGTATAGACATTAAGATTTACATGCTACTTACCAACATATATGTGTGACTAGAAAATGAAGCAAGTGTGGTACCAGAATGAATTTTAGATGGAAAGGAATACGGGACAACTTTACCTCCTCTCTGTTATTGCAGGAAGTGGGTCCTTTAACAAATGCAATATTAAAACAGCGTTAATTTGTAAAGCTTGTCAATATATGTATTCTGGACAACGTATCAAGAATATGCAACCAGTAATAAATATATGTTCGTTTCATGTACAGAGCCAGTTCCAAAGTTGTGTCATTTGGACATCGGAAATGCTTATGTTATCAAAAACATTCAGTGAATTCCATTAGAATGAGTTATAATATCACGATGTTGAGAAGCATCCTGTTTTTCAAGGTTTAATCAGTACTTTTTTCCCTCAGGAAATGATTTTTTTTTAATATATCAAGATTATAGATGATAACATTCAGGGTCAAATCATATGTGGTACCAGTGTTCTTATTGTTGAACTACTGAATGGGATACATTTTGGCAACATCTGTTCTCGTTGCAAATTTGTTTTTGTGCACTTTTGCTGGCACAACAATCATCAGTCTTGGAATTAAAGCAATATACTTCATTTAATTATTCATTCTTGGGATATGGGCGTCGCTCGTAAGGCCAGTATTTATTGTCCATTCCTAGTTGCCAGTCAGAAGGTGGCAGTGGTGAGCTGCCATCGTCAACCGCTGTAGTCTATGTGATGAAGGTGCTTCCACAATGATGTTAGGTTGGGATTTCCATGATTTTCACCCTAGATGGGTAGGCTCGCTAAATCATTTCAGAGGGAGTCACTTATAGGTCACATAGAGACCAGACCAGGTAAGGACAGCAGGTTTCCTTCCCTAAAAGACATTAGTGAACCTCTTAGGTTTTTACGACAATCAGATAGCTCATGGACACTTTTATTGATGCTAGCTTGTTATTCCAGATTTATGTTGTTATTTTTTTTAACTGAATTCAAATTCACAAACTGCCATGGTGGGATATTGGTCCAGGCCTCTGTATTACTAGGCCAGTAACATAACCATTATACTACCATACCCGGGAGACTTCCTTTCTACCTAAAATGTTATGCTTTTTATTCAGCTGATTATTCAATTGCTGTTGCAGGCCGCCTGAGTCTGCCGGATTTTCGTCAGTTAATAGTGCTGGATTGAAAATCTAACAGACTCACTTTCTGTTGTAAGCTCCTCCAGTCTGATGGCCCTGCATTCACAACCCCCTCTATTTCCAATAGCCCCAGCTGCAAGAACAGCGAAATCTGCCCCTTCATCTACTTGGACTTATAAAAAGGCTGTTAATAAGATGGCACTTGAGGATTGTGTGCTAAGATCAGGTCCCGGGGCATGGGGCTGAAGTGCGAAATGAATAACTTACAGGTTAAAGGATCATAAACTAAAAGTGATATTAAATGGGATGACTTCCTAATGGGGGTTCACAAACATGTGAATGGCCTTGGCCATTGCAATGGATCGCCTACTGCTCATTATATTCATTAACGATCTGTAGGAGAACGTTTACAACGCAGTAATTCAATTTCCTAATCTGTAGCACGGTTACAAACTGATTTTGGATCGATTGCGGAAGTGAGCTCAAGATTGGAAAATAATCTTTAATGTAGACAAGTGCGCAGTGAGGCACTTAGAGGCAATGTTTTGTTGCTGAGGTCAAGAAGAATAGAATCCTTGGATGTATTGCCTGAAGAATTTATTACAAACCAGGACCAGAATGATAGGGTTGTATAATGCTTTTGGTAAGAGATAAATTTGAGTATTGTATCCTCTTCTGGCGCCCCACCCCATGAAAAACATCGTGACTCCGGGGAAGGTGCAGATAAGGGCAACAGAATAATCGCCACCCTGGAAGCAGTGAGCTATGAAATTAGATTTTGTGCCATGGGTTTGCACTCCTTCGAGAGAGGAAGACTAAGAGAGAATCTGATCCAATTATTTAAGATTATCAACGGCAATGAAGTGTGATAGTGCCGTGAGTGCCTTTGAGCGCATAACTAGAACGTGGGGGCAAGTGTACTAAGTGAGGAGTTGGGGAGCGTGGTTGGATGCAGGAAGTTTTACTTTCCCAGATTGGTGGTCGAGCCGTGTAACTGGATTCAACAAGGCAATAGATCATAGTAGATCGCTGCATGCAGAAAGTAAGACTAAACCATTATAGATAATAAATAATGCGTTTGGGGCCTCCAGAAACTTGTCTGATCGGCTTTGAGGAGTTGTGGAGAATGTTTTGACAGAGGAATAGAACTTGCGAAGGGAGGGAGGAGGGAAAGCGATGGTTGATACAAGGGAATTTAATCAGCAAGGATAAGGAGAGTAGTTATGGTCCCCATGATTTTCTCTCCAACTCAATACGAAGATAAACATGAAGCCCCGCAGTTAAATGCAATTTCGGGATATAAATTCAGATGTGACAAATGTGGTAAGGTACCACAACACCAACATCCTTGTAATCCCAATCAGCATAAGATAGTGTCTCCAATGGAAATGGGAATAAAACTGAAGGAGAATAAGTCGGGAAGCCCTGATATTCGTGCTATTATTGGTGAGATTGCCCAAATCTTGTAAAAACAAATTACCAGAAAAATGTGTGCTGAATGTGCCAGGAATCGCCATAAAACAAATTAACTAACCTTGACTGGCGTTTTCGCAAGTGCTACAGTTCTCTTCCTAAAGTAAAAGTTTTGAACGATTGCGAGCTGTCCCTGAATTGCTGATAAATAAACAATGGGTGGTACCCGCTTTTGAGAAACACTTGCGTCGGAAATGTCAGTGGTCCCACTTCACCAACGGCGCCTTGCACACGACCGGCAGTTTATCGGATATTCGCGGATGCATCGGGTGTGATTTTCAACCATTAATGGCAACAAAAGGGAAACTGCGTCTACTGGCAACACCTGCGATTTCCGATTAATAGCTGCTGTGTGCAGGGTCCTGCCGTTGAGCCAAGATCAGGGAAAATTCCGCCTGATTAAGTGCCTATTCGGGTCACTTTAAAAACACTTTAATACCTGCACATATAATAATATTACTTTGAATCAGAGGCAAACATTATCTATTATCCATAACGTAAGATACAATATCCTTAAATGTTATCGAAAAATCATCACATTTCACAACCCCCTGAAATATGACTAAGATGTATTAAACAACATTACTCAATGCGAACAGAAAAGTCACAGGGGTTAAAATTCCAACGAAGGCAGGGGCTTGAAATGAGTGGTAGCGTATCCGCCGCACTTCATTCACCTTCTCAGCTTTTCCTTTCAATTCTGGAAAGAAAAATCGGGCTGCATGTCTAAGGAACGGCTGATCCGCTACCGCCTGTTTTGTGCCCTCTGATGTTTAATTTCCTGATCAGAGTTAGAAGAAAAACGTCTACTCACCTCTGGATGCAACGTTTTATGTCTGATTTGTTCTGATGACACAGACTGCAAACACGAAAACAAATTACTCCTAAACTAGCATTTATATCGCTTACAATGCAAATCAGCTCAAAAAACACGCAAGGCGAGATATTGGACCATTCAGTGCCTCAGTCTAAGGCGTGGTTTGGCTATGAGCCCGCAAGATAAGGAAGTCTGCGAATTCCAAACTTGATGGTAATTAGCAACGCAGTCAGCGGGCAGAATGGAGTGGGATACTATGATGAGCTCAACTTTAAAAAAACGAAGGAAAGGATGCATGAGTGGAGTGCTGCACCTGATATCACATTGGAAACGCTTGGACCAACACAAATAAGTCCAGATGCTTACAAAGGGGGAAATGTTACTTGGGCAGGCAGAACCTGTCGAACTGGTAACTGAATTAGAAGAAGACATTCCGAAAATTAGAACGGAAGGCATAGAAAAAATGTTGGAGAAGCTGCTGAGAATCGTGCGCTGTACCATATCAACGAAAACAGTTACATTCCTGCGAAGTCTACCTCCCTGAGCCAACAGACCAGAATTTGCCTTGTTCAGTTAGCTGATATGAATCCAGGAGGCATTGAGGGGTGCAACAATAGGCGATAGGGCTAATGTTCCCTTCGCTTGTGTTCAATATCAATTGTCGCTGCTAGTTGCGTGGTAGTACCATCTTGTCCAGTGATACTCAAATCTTCCTTTGTCCTACTCATCCCCTGAAGGATATTGCTGAATTCAGGTCTGCACGCTCATGTCTCTTCCGATTTCAAAATTATAGGACACAAAGCACAATGTCACAATTCCGCACACTTTCTCTGGGTAATATTGTAATGTGACCCAAGCAATCCAGACGATAGAATCAATACTTCAAGACTTCACAACATTGTTCATTGTGCACCTTAGTTTTAATAGAGCCCTCATTCTGCCGCTTCTCAGTTCTATTGAATGTAACGAATTATGTTCCAGAAGTATAAATTGATTCCCATAAGCGTCATACATACATTTTTATCTCTATATTTTATACCGTGGCAGGGTGTAAGAGTAATTGTAGCTTCCAGGATTTATGACAACTTTGACAAGATGCTGGATTGATCTCTGTTGAGAATAAGGATTAAGAATAATAGAAATATTTAAGTGCATTGCTTGCTTTTAGGGGGACCAACAACGTTTGTTAAATAAATTTGTGTATCATAAAGTGGGTAGTTTTGGAAGGAATCTCATGATAGCATAACCGTGCCTGATGGCAGGATTGAGCAGACTTGGTAGGGTTTCAGGTTTCAATCTCAGTTTTGATTTTTTAAAGTATAGGACCGTCAACCTGAAGTCAAGCACTATATGCACGTAGATTCGTTATTTCAATCTTCTGTGTGGCGCTGCTTGGCACGATGGAGCCTGTACTACCCAATGTGTGAAATCACTGATGTCACGCGATCTCCAGACACTGTGAATATTACATGAGTCTTGCTGTCTGGTTCTCTAAACACCAGCGTTCAATATCAAAGCGCACATAACTGAGTTCCTACCTTGCAGATATTGGATGTAATGTGGAATGCACCAGGTACTGAAGAAGGGACTGCTTCTGTCTATTCCCGATAGCTTGGTAGAAGTCTGATGCATAGAAACAGCAGAACTGTCATCACATTGAGAGCCCAAGGAAAGGTTGTGCTGAAGGCAGATTACACTTCAGCTCGGCTGTCACGAAATTGGATAATTCACTGAACCTCTTCCTCGATATGTGCAATCTTTTCTGGGACTGTGCTGGGGATTTGTTCATCCAATTGGTCCAACGAAATGTTCCCCTTGGTGCCTGATGGCGGATTCTGTAAGGTTTCTGTTCTGCATTTCAGCCCTCCGTCGTTTAAGCCTATGCATCTAATAATATCGCGTGAATAATACAAATTGAAGTTAATGTAATGAAAAATCGTGAGAGATGTATAATGGGCAGCCGATCCCATATCGCCTATTTTACAATATCGTCAAAATTTAAAATTATCCTCAAACAGTCTGCTGTCTTTGTTGTTTTTATTTTTATTGTTTCTTTCTCTGATTGTGGGGGCATAAATAAGTTTGGAGATAGATTATCAAACGAGCACCATGAATACTGGAAATGTGGAAACAATCATTTTTAAAAAGTGATGCAAAAGTACATCAGCCACTTTAGCATTTGAAAGAGAAATTTGGCGGAAAAACCTGTGAGTTGTGATAAAGAAGCCAACCCGAGATATTGAGAGTAGTTTTAACTTCTTTCCATAAAGTAAAAAGGGCGATATCGGATTGACTACCTGTTATACATCTCTCCCGATTTTCGTTTCCATTGCAGTCAATGCAAATGAAAATCGGGAGATATGCACAACGGGCGACTGGTCCGATAGTGCCCGTTTTGCACGATCGCCCAAAATTAAAATTGCCACCATTGAGTTATCTTTCTCCTTGAGTTGCTGATCCAGCTATCCAGCATTTTGTGAGTTTCACTTATAACTGCGTAGTGCAAGTTGCTTCTTTATTCGCAGTCTGCCTCCCAATGGAAAAATGTCCACGTAATGATTATTTATGCTGGTTTACATAATGCATCAATCCCTATTTCTGCATGAGGGGAAAAATAATAGACAAGCCTGATGGCGTTCGTTTGGAGTCATCCGTTAGATTAAATGTAACTTAATTTGCTGTACGTCACTTTAAAATAGCTCCGTGTTGCGAAACTAGGTTGTAATTTCTATTTATAACGTTTTAATCAGTGTGAAATGTTGTCTCAGTCAGAATATTGGAAACAATGTTTTTGTTTGTTTTTCCTTATAAAGCTTCTGCATAACGTGCATAAATGTTGAAAATGGGTCATTTTTCTGCAATGAGAAAGCAAGCAGGAAATGTTTTTCCACCCCTTTCTTTTAAGTCCAAGGGACGCAGACTTGAACATTTATGGAGTATAACTGGTTTAGCCATTCATCGCCTGGTTCTGGCTGAACCACATAAAGCACTATAGGGTCCTGTTCTCCTCTGCTAAAACTGTTCACTATTCCAGGATCATCCTGGCAAGCAAAGATAATCCCCGGCTTCTCAATTCCACTACAAATCGTCTTTTTAAACCCCACTCTCTTGCCCCCTCCACCCTCACTTCTAGCAACAAATGCGAGGCGCTCATGGACTTCTTTGTCACTAAGATTGAGGCCATCTTTTCTCTGCCACTTCCCTCCCTCCCCCTAACCCACCAAGCTAACTTTCTCCTTCTGTAACACAGAACTCGTAACTCTCTCTAGTTTCTCTCCTCTCTTCATGTCCTCTCTCAGCTCATTATGTTCACGAGACCCACCTCCTGCTCCCCCTGTTCTATTCTCATCAAACTGCTGACCAACCAATTTTCTCCCTGACCCCTATTTTAGCTGATATTGTTAACGGTTCCCTCTCCTCAGGTACGATCTTTCCTTTTCAATCTGTCATCATCAACACCTCCCCAAAAACCCACCTGTGACGCCATAGTCCTTGAAAACTATTGTTCCATATCCAACTTCCCTTTCCTCTCCAAAGTCTTTAAACATGCTGTCGCCTTCCAAATCCTTACCCATTTTTCCCGCAACTCCATGAAACGGCCCTTAACAAAGTCACAAATGACATCCTCTGTGTCCGTGACCATGGTAAACTATCCCTCCTCCTCTTTCTCGACCTGTCTGCAGCCTTTGACACAGTTGACCACACCATCCGCCTCCAATGCCTCTCCTCCATCGTCTAGCTGGACGGAACTGTGCTCACCTGCAGCCATTCCTATCTATCCAGTTGTAGCCAGAGATTCACCTTCAATGGCTTATCTTCCCGGTTCCACACTGTTACCTCTGGAGTCCGCCAAGGATGTATCCTTGGTCCGCTACTATTTCTCATCTACCAGCTGTCCTTCAGTCACATCATCCGAAACCACAGGTTCCACATGTAAGCTGACAATACCCAGCTCTAACTATCACCACTTCTCTGGACCCCTCCACTGCCTCTGATTTGTCACGCTGATTGCGTGACATCCAGTATTGGAAGAGCAGAAATTTCTTCCAATTAAACATTGGGAAGACTGAGGCCATTGTCTTCGGTCCCCGACACGACCTCCATTCCCTAGCAATCGACTCCATCCCTCTCCCTGGCCACTGTCTGAGGCTGAATCATACCTTGCACAACCTGAGATGAGCTTCAAACCCTATATCCACTTTATCACCAAGGCCGCCTACTTCCGCCTCCATAACATCACTCGTCTCCACCCCTGCCTCAGCTCACCTGCTGCTGAAACCCTCGTCCGTGCATTTGTTATCTCTAGACATGATTATTCCAATGCTCTCCTGATCGGCCTCCCATCTTCCACCATTGATAAATTGAACTCATCCAAAATTCTGCTGCCCGCATCCTAACTCGCTCCAAGTCCCATTCACTCATGACCCCTGTGCTCGCTGACCTGCATTGACTCCCGGTCCAGCAATGCCTGGCTTTTAAAATTCTCATCCTTCTATTCAAATCCTACCATGGCCTTTGCCCCTCCCTATTTCTGTTACTTCCTCCAGCCTTATAACCCTCCGAGATCTCTGCACTCCTCCAATTTTGGCCCGTTGCACATCCCCGATTTTAATCTCTCCACCATTGGTGGCCGTGCCTTCGACTGCCTAGGCCCTAAGCTCTGCAATTCCCTTCCTAAACATCTCCGTCTCTCTACCTCTCTCCCCTTCTTTAACCTATCTCTTCACCTGTATTAATATATCCTTATGTGTCTCGGTGTCAAATTGTGTTTCATAACGCTCCTGTGAAGCACCTTGGGACATATTACTACGTTAAAGGCGCTATATAAATGCAAGTTGTTCTCCTTGACTGCACTAGATTGTGTTGCAGTATGCATTTCGATTTTAAACTTCTCTTCCTTGTGTTCAAACCTCTCCATGGCCTCACCCCTCCAAATCATTGCAAACTCCTCCAGGCCTATAACCCTCCGAGGTCTCGGCACTACTCCAATTCTGGCCTCTTGTTCATCCCCGATTTTTATCGTTCCACCTCTGGCGGCCGTGCCATTAGCTGCCAAGACCGAAAGCACTGGAATTCCCTGCCTGAACACTTCCGCCTCTCTACCTCACCTCCTTTGAATCTACCCTTAAAACCTACGTCTTTGACCAAGCTTTTAGTACCTTGTCCGAATGGCTCTTTACGTGGCTAAGTGTCAAATTGTATCTGATAACACTCGTGTGAAGCACCGTGCGACATTTTACGACGTTAAAGGCGCTAGATCATTGCAAGTTTTTGTTGTTGTTGTTGGAAAACTGTGCAACCATTCTTCATGAACGTAGATCGCTTTCCCCTTTACCGGATGCCCAGTGCTCCCCACGCTTGGTGTCCATACAGGTAAGTAATTTGTAGCAGGGATCATTACAGGGTGCACAGAACGATGTCTTGGTTGATTTTTCTCTGTTATAGATCAACCCTGGTATCTTCCTGCCACCATTCCACATGGGCAAGGTTTATCTTGAAAGTAAGACAGTTGAAAATCAGTGGCAAACTTATGGTTGAACTGATGGAATATTATCTAAGGGCACACTCGCAATTTTTTGTGTTCCTTTGAAACATAACTCAAATGCAAATACATGGTCACCGGAGTAATTTTAAAACTTGGCGACAGTGTAAAACGGGAAAATCAGATCGGCCGCCCAAATCTATAGATTTCCCTTTCCACTGGCCTATAAGTAACTGTTAGAGAAATATGTGGACGAACATTTAAGAAGTTCGTCTGAGATTCCCACTTTTGCTATTTTAAATCAGGCTTGAACCTATTTTTAACCATTTTCGTTGCACTGTGTCAACGTCTCGCTGAAGATAAGAGGCAAATGAATGGAGTACGGGTTTTTTTTTAACAGTGCTGATGAGAGATTGGACATGGGCGGGGACGCAAAACAGGCAGCGTCGCATTGTCCGATCATTATAGGACACGTCCAATATTCAGTTAAATTGAAATTAATGAAACTCAATAATGGGCGCAACGTTTAACAGGCGATCGATGCAATACCGCTTGTTTTGCGTCCCCGCAAATATTTAATTTCACCCCAGGATTCCTGAGTATCACGGGCAGTAATTCTGGACAATAATTTGTCTTTAAAGTGCGTCTTTATTTCCTCACAGAGTGGCAAAAAAAGGATAGATTATGAATTCTTCCATGCCGCAGTAATAGATGAAGGGGTAACGCCTTTCCTAAACTACTTGTCTCTGCACTTTTAGCGGA
Source organism: Heptranchias perlo (assembly GCF_035084215.1). NCBI lineage: Eukaryota > Metazoa > Chordata > Chondrichthyes > Hexanchiformes > Hexanchidae > Heptranchias > Heptranchias perlo. The sequence goes on from NC_090363.1 coordinate 8,904,176, forward strand.
AGGGTTAGTATATTTAAACTGAATGGACTAATACTATACTTTAATTTGCTGTATGTAGATTCAATTATTCCTAGGTTTCCTAGTTATCTACTGGCATTTCCAAGTTCAAACTGGTAACAGTAATCAACAGAGAAGATGTTTCACCAAGTGAAACATGTCTTCATTTTTCACGTGTATTCTGTCATCTGAAACGATGACAGCGAAACCTCTTCCCACACAAAAATAAACAGTAATAGACTTGCGGGAAAAGTTAGGCAAACCCGAAAGCGAACACTATTAAAAGGTTAAATGGGCACTAGAGCCCATTTCTGAAAAAAAATCGACATATATGAACTCACTGAAAGACGACCTTTACCACCAGAGGAGCGCCCGTTTATTCAAATATGCGCTATGAAATGTTATTCCGTTAAGAAACAACTATTGCTCGTTAAGCAGTCACCAATACTTGCAATTTTCCACATCAGGAAAAACATTTAAAAGTGCGACTTGTCTCCTGTGTTTGTGCGGTTTACAAGCAGAAACGTGCGACTACCCATTGCTTCCAGTCAATAAGTAAAAGAGGAATAGGCATATTAAGGAAAAAGCATGAATTCGTCCACCATTTCACTCTGGGCCACATCTCTAAGTACCCAACTGTGTCAACGAGTCGTCTGCAGACTCATAGGCTCCAGTGCGTCGGTAGATTTCCTCAGCTCTGTCGCGATGGCCTTAAGAGTACATGATTGTTCATTGGCAGCCTTGTTGCGCGACTTTACTGGATACATTGCTCAAAGAAAAGATACAGCTCCTCGGTGCACATTCTAAAGGTGAACCAGAATAAGTAACGCTTACTTACTCCCTGATTACGGTACAATGAGTAGTTGTTGGGCTGCAGAATTTGAAGCAGCTCATGGGACGATAAGTGAGCTACATCTGCAATTGAAAAAATAGTCAAAGTGCCAGAGACTGCACACAATATCCCGGCCGTGACACAAACAACGCCTTGCCTCAATTCAACGTCGCTTCCTTGTTTATGATTCATATCCTTAGATGTAAAATCCATATTTTCATTTGCCTTTTATGATCTTTACCGATTGCACTGGCACTAAGAATACTCCGTGTATCTGCATACCTTAATCTCTCTTTTCTGCACTCTATTAAGCTCTATTAAGCATTTTAAGTTTCACGATTTTTTTTACCACCTAAATACTAGGTGCTAAAATATGTTATGTTATGAGTTGCATTTTTCAAGACCATGGAAAGGTCTGCCCAACTATTTGTATCCACTGGGCAAGAAGGCAAACCTCGTGTAGCAACAAAGTGTATCGTGTTTACCCTGAGCAACCTTGCTGAGTAAGAGAACTGCATGTGGTTACAAAGATATCACACTGTTGACAAAGCGCTCTCCAGACATAAACAAGAGATGGGCGATATCGAGTAAGGTACCAATTATACACTTCGCATGGAAAATCAGACGGGGTGTATATGGGGCAGCCAATTCGATATCGCCCATTTTGCACCATCGCACAAAGCCAAATTTACTCCCAGATAATAGAAACGCCTGCTTCAGACGTAGTGCAATTTGGAAGAGCACAGGAAACATTGTAGCAGCGCAGAACAGAGGAAAGTGACACTGAAGTGGATTTTCAACTTGCAACCCCAGAGATAAAACTGGCACAGTGGATCAGTCGCCTGTTATAGAAATCGCCATATATTTAGCCGCAGGTATCTATCACAGAGGAATGTGGTAAATGGCAGGTGCAGGAGAAGCTATAAGGGCACCCCGGTTTTTGGACATTGCTTTGGAGGTTTTGGTGGAGCAGGTTGGCAGGAGAGGCATATTCTGTCCATCAGGCAGCAGGAAGAATTTCAGACAAGCTGTCCAATCCGTGTGGACAGGATGGGTCAGTGTGAGGAGTATCACATCCAGGACATGGCACATATGCAAGAAAAAGTTCAATGACCTCACGAGGATAGCTAAGCTAAGCCTCCTAACGCATATTTACCATTACTCTATGATTAGCATTGCGCTACATGTTATCCTAGCACTCAAAACCCTTCCTTCGAATACCAGCACTCTCCTACAATCACTGCAGCACACTTCAATCTGCCTCCTTCAGCTCCTACTGCAGCACTATGCACCTGCTACTGTCCTCACTATTACTGACTTCAACTCCTCATACCTCTGCCATCTTGCACTGATTTACCACCAACACTGTTGTGCTCTGACGTGCACGCAATCTAATCTGCTTACTACTCCAGCACAGGCACACATTCTTCTTTCTTGCAGAGCAAAGCGGCACAAAATAACAGGGAGCAGGCCAAACTTCATTCATATGCTGTCCCACTCGAAGAGCAGGCCATGGATATCGTGAGCAGAGAGTGTGTCAGGAGCGTGGTGTCTGGAGAGGCTGGAGGACAAGTCCTTCGGGGTTTTCAACCATAATCCCCTCTTTGCCTTCCCAATTAAATCTCATCCTTACACTTGATGCATGACAGTTTGCCACTGTTTTCAAAAGTCACTCGTCTGTTTCTGCTTATCCATGCCACTAAATGCTAAACCTTCTCTCTGTGTTGTATTTCAGGTCCTGCAGATGCACATAGTCTTTAGGGACCAAACGAAAACGATGAAAGGCAACACTGCAGAACACGAAGTGTCGCTCGACCTTACACTTGCAGACACCAGCGCAGAGAATAGCACTGCACATAGTTCAGAGGGTAGGATAGAAGGGTCTTCACGTAAAGATTTGCGCAGAACAGGTGTACAAGAGCAAGTGCAGAATGATAGGACGGGCCAGGAATCAGCTCGCCGGAGGGAGGACTTACATCCTAGCCCTGCATCACAGAGAACAATTGGAGACATCGGGGGCCCACCATACGTAAGAAAACTGATGGCAATCCGCACGGACCTTCTACGTGCAGAGTGTGTTAAAGTGTATGGGGGAGCCCAGCTTCAACTTTTGTGCTGACTTCCTGCACGACATCGAGACCATGCAGTCAAACATGAAGCGAGTGGGCAGAGCTAACACTGCACAGAGAATCACAGCCATGAACCCTCTGGTTATAACTTCGATGGAACGCTGGGGCCCAGCATTTCCTTCGGTTTACAAAGCCTGAAGGAGAGCGAGCCGTCTGCAATCGGCTCCTCAACTGCCAGGGCGCCTCAAGGTCGCCCGCCACGGCCATATGTAAGTACCCTTAGCGGAAGTCCAACAGCCTTTCACCTCCCAATCTGTAACCACTGAGGAAACACCTTGTAGGAGCACTAGAATACATTAACGTGCACGCAAGACAGACACTAAGGGGTTGCGCAAAGGTGACTTGTAGGCATCAGTCATGTAAGCATTTGTCATATCAACAATGGAGTCTGTTGGAGTTGTAAAGTAAAAAAAAATGTTTTCGCATACCCGTTGGTCTTTATAATGTTATTGATGTAAGAGGAACACTAAAGTTGTATAGGTAGAGGGCATTAATATGGTGAATATGAGGACTGGGTCAAATGGAAAGAGGGACTGTTGGTGCTGGGATCAATGGAGGGTTTGATCAAGAGAATCTCTCTTCAATAGTTTCCTGCCTTACAACTCTGGCAATTCGCTGCACTACTGTGTCGTGTTCTTTTGCTTCCTTCGACTCCGTGACCCCCTCTTCATCTTCGTGCTCTACTTCTTCATCCTCATGAATCTCCAAGGCAATTCCTCTTTGAATAATTATATCGTGGAGCATGCAGCAACCGAGGATGAACCTTGAAACTCTTTCTGGGCTGTACTGAGGGGCCGCTCCAGATATGTCCAGGCAGTGGGGCTGTTGCTTTTGGACGCCAATGCCTTGCTAAATGAGAACTCTTGTTGATGCAAGGCTCGCATTATATCCGAGCTCGGCGCCTGTGCCTGGGTTCTTGGTTGGTGTCATAACTCAGTAGGTGAGGGGATATCCCTTGTCCCCCAGAAGTCATCTCGTCACGTGATGACCTGGTTGAAACAGGCGGGGCACTTAAGACTGGGACAGTATGAAACCGTTGTAACTACTGCCAGGAAACCAGGCAAAGATCTGCTTGACTCGCTGCCTGTGGTCACAAACAAGTTGTAAATTGAGCGAATGGAACCCCATCCTGTTGAGAACCATAGATGCTTCATGATGGCAGGCGCACGGGGTTATGTGGATGCAGTTGATTATGCCACAGGCGGTGCAGTGCATGACCTGGTGTGGTGCAGGTAAAGATAAAAGAAACAAAGAACTTGCATTTATATAGCGCATTGTATGACACCGGGACGTCCCAAGGCGCTTTACAGTCATTGAAGATACTTTAGAAGTGCAGTCACCATTGCAACGTAGGAAACGTGGCAGCAATTTGTGCACAACAAGGTCCCACAAACAGCAAGATGATAATGACCAGATTATCTGTTTTTTAGGGGTTAATATTGTCCAGAACACCAAGGAGAACTCCCCCACTCTTGTTTGAATAGTGCCATGGATACATTTTGCGTCCACCTGAGATGGCAGAAATGGCCTTGGTTTAATATCTCCGACTGAAAGATGACACCTCCGGCAGTGCAGCACTCCGACAGCCTGGATTTATCAACGTAAGTGCCTGGGGTAGGAATAGAACCCACAACCTTCCTAACTCCACAGCACGAGCGTTACCACTGAGCCAAGGCTGACACAGACAGTCAAGTATGTGACTGTCTTCCTGTTGAAACGCACTTGCCTTTAACACTGGTCCCCTGTGAGATCGTGATATGATCATTGATCCCTGAAGACCCACAAGCTGTACGGCCTCCTGCACCCTCCAGGCGGCGGATGTACTGTCGGTTCTAGAGACTTTCTCTTTTTCTTTTCCATAGAACACTCTTCATTAACTGGTCAATGATCCATAAGGACAGTTTTATGACCCATAACAAGTCGAAAATCTACCTCTGTATATCTGGGTTTGAGATATTAATATTGAACTTGACTCTAATGTAGAAGCTTCGCTTACCTGGCGATTTTAATGGGAATGAGATAGTGAATTGCAGCAGTTAATTGCCAACAAATTCTCCCCTGTATTTAGCTTACCTTATTCAAGTTCATCTGAAGCATAAGGCCTACCGTCTGCTCCACTGATCTTATCCCAATAAAAATCTCACAACTCATTTTCCCTCACCACACACATTCCAGTTGCCATTTTAACTGTTCTCTTTCCTCGGGAACTGTTATCACTTTAAAGCCACCGTCATCGCCTGTACTGAAAAGAAAAACGCCTGTGTCCCATCTGACCTTGGTAACTACTATCCGATCTCCAAAATCCTTTTCCTGTATGGGGTGTTTGTCTGTCGCACCCGAAACTCCCTGTTTGAATCCCGCCACGCTGGCCTCTGTTCCTCGCAATGCACCAGATGCCATAGCCAGTCACAAACGATCTTCTCTGGGACACAGAACACTGCCGATTTCGCAGGAACGGAGCGATTTATCTTTCTAATATCCATCCATCTATCTAGTTAAATATCTAACATTTTTTCCATTCATTATTCCTGGAGAAGTTGCATATAATTATTTATTGAGGACGGAGACATTGTGTGAGAGATGGCAACGTGGAAGGGAAAAGGGTAATTTAATAACAATATAAAATGAAGGTAGCAATACATAACAGCTGTGCATTGCAAAGCAACAAATTTATTCACTTTGCGCCGGGGGAAACGTAATTTAATCATTTTATTTCCACATCTAGTCAGTGAACCAACAATATTGTAGAATAATATATAATGTATATATAACATGATAGAATTTCACATTGAGTCTGAGAGTGACGTACTTAAGTCCGAAACTAGAGTCTTGAGCTTAAATAAAGCCAATTACATTGGTATGAGGGGCGAGTTGGCTAAGGTAGAGTGGGAAATTCAATTAAAAGGTATGACGGTATATAAGCAATGACAACCACTTAAAGAAATATTTCAATATTCTCAACGAATATACATTTCATTGAGAAATAAAAACTCCATCGGGAAAGTGATTCATCCGTGGCTAGCTAAAGAAGTTAAGGATAGTATCAGGTTAAAAGAAGAGGCCTTTAATGTTGCGAAGAACTGTGGTAAGCCTGAGGATTGGGATAGTTTTAGAAAACAGCAAACGATGACCACAAAAATGATCAAAAGGGGGAAAATAGAATATGAAAGTAAACTAGCAAGAAATAGAAAACGAATTGTAAGAGCTTGTAAAAAGGAAGAGATTAGCAAAAGTAAACGTTGGTCCCTTACAGGCTGAGTCAGGAGAAATTATAATGGGGAATAAGGAAATGGCAGAGACGTTAAACAAATATTTTCTATCTGTCTTCACAGTTGAAGACACAAAAAGCATACCAGAAATAGTGAGGAACCAATGGACTGATGAAAGTGAGGAACTTAAAGTAATCATGATTAGTCAAGAAAAAGCACTAGAAAAACTAATGGAACTAAAAGCCAATAAATCCTCTGGACCTGATGGCCTACATCCTATGGTTCTAAAGGATGTAGCTGCAGAGATAGTAGGTGCATTGGTTGTGTTCTTCCAAAATTCCCTAGATTCTAGAACGGTCCCAGCCGATTGGAAGGTAACAAAGGTAACCCTGCTTTTCAAGACAGGAAGGAGAGAGAAAACAAGGAATTAAAGACCCGTTAGCCTGACATCAGTAGTCGGGAAAATGAGGGACTCCATTATTAAGGAGGTGGCAACAGGGCACGTAAAAATCCTAATATGATTAGGCAGAGTCAATATGGTTTTATGAAAGGGAAATCGTGTTTGACAAATTTATTAGAGGTTTTTGAGAATGTAACTAGCAGGGTAGGTAAAGGGGAACCAGTGAATGTAGTTTATTTGGATTTTCAAAAGGCATTCGATAAGGTGACACAGAAAAGGCTGTTGCGCAAGATAAGGGTTCATGGGGTTGGGGTAATATATTAGCATGGATAGAGGATTGGTTAACGGGCAGAAAACAGAGAGTAGGGATAAACGGGCCATTTTCACGTTGGCAGGCTGTAACTAGTGGAGTGCCACAAGGATCAGTGCGTGGGCCTCAGCTATTTACAATTTATATTAATGACTTAGATGAAGAGACCGAGTGTAATGTATCCTTGTTTGCTGACGATACATAGGTAGGAGGAAGGTAAGCTGTGAGGAGAAAACAAAGAGTCTGCAAAGGAATATAAACAGGTTAAGTGAGTGGGTAAGAAGGTGGCAGATGGAGTATAATGTGGGGAAATGTGAGGTTATTGACTTTGGCAGGAAGAACAGAAAAACAGAATATTTTTTAAATGGTGAGGAACTATTAAATGTTGGTGTTCAGAGAGATTTGGGCGTCCTCGTACAAGAAACACGAAAAGTTAACATGCAGGTACAGCAAGCAATTAGGAAGACAAATGGCATGCTGGCCTTTATTGTAAGGGGGTTGGAGTACAAGAGTAAGGAAGTCTTACTATAATTATAAGGCTTCAGTGAGACCTCACTTGGAGCATTGTGTACAGTGTGGGTCTCCTTATCTAAGGAAGGATATACTTGCTTTAGAGGCGGTGCGACGAAGGTTCACTAGATTAATTCCTGGGATGAGAGGGTTGTCCTATGAGGAGAGATTGAGTAGAATGGGCCTATACTCTCTGGAGTTTAGAAGAATGAGAGGTGATCTCATTGAAACATACAAGATTCTGAGGGGGCTTCACAGGATGGATGCAGAGAGGTTGTTTTCCTGGCTGGAAAGTCTAGAACTCGGGGGAATTTGTTCACTCAGAGGGTTGCGAATCTTTGGGATTCTCTACCCCAGAGGGTTGTGGATGCTCATTCGTTGATTATGTTCAAGGCTGAGATAGACAGATTTTTGGACTCTATGGGAATCAATGAATATGGGGATCGAGCAGAAAAGTGGAGTTGATGTCGAAGATCAGCCACGATCTTCTTGAATGATGAAGCAGGCTCGAGGGGCCGCATGGCTTGCTCCTGCTCCTATTTCTTATACCAATAAATATTCTGTTAATTGGCTCAGTAGTAGCACTTTCACTTCTGAGTTAGAAGATCGTGCAGTCAAGTACCACTCCAGGATTTGAACACATGTTCCAGGTTGTCATTTCAATACAGTACTGAGGGAATGCTGCACTGTCGGAGGTGCCGCTTTTCGAATGAGACGTTAAACTAAGGCCCCTTCTTCCTTCTTGGGTGGAGATAAGTTTTCCCATGGCATTATTCGAAGTAGAACGGGGGAGATCGCTCCTTGCCCATGCTAATATTTCTCTGTCAAACGACATCACAAAAAACAGATTTGGTTATTTCTCTCATTGCTATCTGTAGGATCCTGCTGTTTGCTAATTGGCTGCCGTGTTTCCTTACAGTACAACAATAGCTTCACTTGAAGAATACCTCATTAGCAGTGAAATGTGTTGGAACGTCCTGAAGACGTGACAGCTGTTATAGCCTTGAAATTACTTATTTCTAAACTCGTACCATTAAATTTAACACTGTAAGTGCAGCACTGCGGTGCCTGTAATTATAGGGAACTGGAGAGAAATTTTGGAAGTCATTTATGTACTTAATTCTGGCTGATGCAAGGTTTTCCAATTAAGAGAGCTGTAGTACAACATTGGCGCCAAAACGTGAATTGCAGCCGTTTCCAGTTACTTTTCTTATTAAAATTAATTTTGTTGGCAGTAACACAGGCATTAATTCATCATTTCATGTGTCACAACAGTGGTAATCAAAAAAAAGTCTCTGGAATTTTAATATTTTACTTGAAAATTACAAGTGGCATTGGCCACGGTTAGTTGATTAATATATACATTGTTTGATACACAAACTAGCCACCGAACGAGAAGAAAGATTTCAGACACTCACAGCACAGCACCTCCCACAGGCCATGGCTTGCAACTACATGTTTACAGGCAACGGTAATGTACAGAGGGGTAGATTTTAACTTGCGCCAGGGAAGTGAACTGGGATTGCGGATGTGCATCCTTTTATAGAAAGCGTAGGGTTTTCATTTCCAGTCATTTCGGAAATAAAAATCGAATGATTTCCATAATGGATGACCGGTCCGCCATGATACTTTTACGCGCAGGCGGTAAGTTGAAAATCTACCATTAGTTTTCCATTCTAATGTTTACGTACACAGTTGCGATGTTAAATGTTGGCACGAGTGTGACCAAATATCGTGACAACAAGAACTTGGACATGACGTGCACACCTAGACATTAATGGTAAAAACGTATAGATTTCCGTAGTGTGGATTTTCCATTCTTGTGCTCTTCGTACATACCAAAAGATCGGATGATGAAACGGAGTACAATCAGCCCTTGATTTTTCTCTGCTGGGGAAGATATTCCTACTTCTGTGCTTTGAACATTTGGGTAATCTGAGAACAACAAATACAGGCAAATCGGCCGTGGAGGACTTCAAGACTCTGACGATGCCTGCTCAATCTTAGGTCCACTTATTTAAATGGAGGAAATGCAAGTTGCCCCTTATAGATGCGTGTTCCTCCCCGTTAGATTTCCCTGCCTTTACCGTCCTCAGACCATCCAGTTGCCCCAGGCAAAGAGCCAGGAATGCCCGCCTCATTTTTTTAATAGATGGATGATCGGAATTGCGCATTGTCGTCATTTCAGCTTGAAGAGTGTGCCAGGTGTTTAGAAGCAGATTCTTACCCCAATATTTCCTTATTATCACAAAGAGTAAATATTGTAAAACAAGAAAAAAAGTGGAAAAGTAGAAAAAAAGAGTAGAAAAACAATACTTAATTCATATAAAGTCATTGTGGTACGTTTCTATAAATTGAATAGAGTTGAATTATCAGACGCTAAGTGTAGGCTGAACAAAGACGCCCTGCCCTACCAACACTCTGCACCAGTCAATAAGATGCAAGCTAGTAATCGCAAGCCCACGCAATTAGATTCTTAAAATATTGGCACAAGCACGAAATGGAAAGTAAAGGAAGCGTCTGTAGAATTCCTGTCAACAGTTGCACTAGCAGACTGAAGCGGAAAGTAACCCGGCTTTTCCAACTTAAAATTATTATAATTATAACCGAGTGCATCAAAAGATGATCAACATAGCAAGCATTCTTTCTTGCACACAGGCGTGGCCTAATTCCAGCTCTCCACATTTGCATTGTTATATCCTATTTAACACGGTAGGGTAAGAACGCATGAACGGATATTGTGACGGCCTTAACTATTCGTTAAGATTAATAGGTCAGGTATGATAGGAAAAGTTTATAATTCACTTGAAATTAGTTTAGCCACTATTTTTGAGGATACATTAGTGCATTTAAATCGAACAAATTGGCACCTTGTTCAAACAGCCGAGAGAAGAATTTCAAATGGACAATTTGAACATTAGTACTCTGGCGACGTAAGAAGTAGCCCGGGACTAGATAGATACATGGATAGATAGATTGATAGATAGATAAATTGATTGATTTCGGATGAGGAGAACGCATTTTAATAAGCTGAGATGGTTAATTCAATGAAAGTGATTGTCATTCTCTCGGGTGCTTCTGTCCAACCAACAATTTTGAAGGTACTAGATGACTGATAAAGAGTGATTTTTTGTTATAGCAAAGAAAAACCTGAACACAGGATAAAGTCTATCAACGAATTGTCCAGTGAACTTGTGGATGAGGGAATCGTCTTCAGGATTGTAAAACGCCACCGCTCCTTCATCGTAGTTCAGGTAAACTCCGATCTTGCGTATTTGAATGATTGTGACGAAGGAGCCCATTGTCCTCGTTTCGTAGATTTTGCTCCCGATGTTCCACAGCAGCACAGTCCAGTATTGGTCCTCTGGAGATGCTCTTACCCATTTTTTTGTAGCGAAGTTCTGTGTCGATACACCGACAGACCAGACAGTTCCTTCATCTGCCTGTATCTCCCAATAATGTTTACCTGACGCGAATCCTATAGTACCCCATAAAACGTAGGTTCCGACATACTTCTTTTGAATTTCAGTGAGGTTCCGTGGATTCTCAATCCACCGGACGCTGAGCTGATCTTTGGTCAAAATAAATCGTGGATCAGCTGTATCTGGATCCAGCCTGAGATCAACTGAAGAAACAGCAATGAAAACAATTAAAATGAATGACAATATTGGTATTACCTTTTGCAATCCCTCGATATCTGTCACTTTCGTTTCATTGCCCTTGGTCTGTTCTTGTTGAAAATTTAAATGTTACGCTTTGGAGGCACCTCCTTCAATTTTCTGGGGTGGTGAATCCTTTAACCTCAGCAACAATTAATTAAATTTAACTGGGATCATTATTGTGAAAATAAACTGAATTAGGCTTGTGTGTTAATATTAAAGTTTCTGCTAAAAACGCCGCTATTTAAAGTAAAATGCAGGCAATGTTACTTGGGCTCCATATATCCCTGATTTGAAGGTAAACCTCCGAGAGGGTTTCACCACATATTTAATACTTAATTGTTTAATTAGATGATCAATTTGCCTTTAATATCCTTTATTTCTGCAGAACGTTTTCACCATTACGCTCTTCCAATGTGTTATCCGGTTGTTCATGATCTTTTTACCTCTAGACTATGACAATTTCAAAACTCTCCTGGCCGGCCTCCCAACTTCCACCCTCCATCAACTTGAGTTCATCCAAAACTCTGCTGCCCGTATAATAAGTCGCATCATCCCGTTCACCCATCACCCCTGTGCTCGCTGACCTACATTGATTTCCAGTCCAGCAATGCCTCGATTTTAAAATTCTTATCCTTGTTTTCAAATCCCTCCAAGGCCGCATCCCGCCTTATCTCTGTAACCTCCTCCAGCCCTGCAACCTTTCTAGATCTCCGCACTTCTCCAATTCTGGCCCCTTGCGCATCCCCAATTTTAACTCCTCCAACATTGCCCGGGGGATGCCTTCAGCTGCCTAGGCCCTAAGCTCTGGAATTTCCATCATTATACCTCTCCACATCTCTACCTCTCTCTCCTCCTTTAAGACGCTCCTTAAAACCTACCTCTTTGAACTGTCCTAATATCTCCTTATGTGGCTCTGTGTCAAATTTTGTTTGATAATCGCTCCTGTGAGGCATCTTGGGACGTTTTACTACGTTAAAAGCGCTATATAAATACAAGTTGTTGTTGTTGTTGTTATGTAGCTTTCTGTTACCTTAAATCTCCCTTTTAATATATTAGTATGCCAACTTGTACAACATAAGTTGTTGCACTTAATTTCAATTGTTTGAGTTAAAATTGTTCATTTGTTACGTATTTGTTGCGCTTTTATTCGTCCATTGTTATCTACTCGTGGAAGGCAATCTGGAGTTGGGGAGATGTAGTTCGCCAACAACCCTAAGGAGGAGGAGTAGAAGAAAAGGAAGAAGAAATTGAACAAGAACAAGAAGAACAAGCCAACGAGAAACAAACAAGAAGAGGAAGAAGATCACCAGCAACAGCTTGTTTTGATAATGTTCTTTTAAAATAATAAAATGTCAAAATGCTTCACAGAAGCGGGATGGATCACTGTACAGTGAAGGAAAAGGCATTATGATTGCTGACTGTATTAATCATGAAAGTGGTGGGTTTCTGGTACGCTTTGCAGAAAATTCATAGATGTGGCAATGCCACGAAATATGAGGATGGCATTCTAGAAGTGGGGCTGGATTCTCTACTATCATAGAACCTAGTTGAGTATAAGAAAAGCAGATTTCAGTCCGAGGTGCGAGAATGATCATTGACAAGTAGGCCTGAAAGAAGCTGCAGAGGTGAGGATGGGTTTACACCATAGAGGTATTAATAAATGAAGAATAGGGTTGTTAACTCAATGTATTGGGCAGATGGAAAGCCAGCAGAGGTTGGCGAAGACTGGGTAACCAATAAGGAAGAATTAATGTAAGATAGGTTGAAGTTCAATAGTGTTCCGGATGAGTTGAAGCAGATTCGGGATGAAACTCCAGCAGCGAGCAAAGAATGTGATTACGCAATCGTGCTTGCATGTAACAAAGGCCTAGATAATAGTTTAAGTAGTGAGCAGGATGAGTCTGAGGTGAAGCTGGGCGATGTTGCAAAGTGGATGTAGGGTGGTAGCTGAGATGTGGGTTTTTAAACTCATCTAAGGTTCAAACGCAGCATCCTATGATCAGCCTGTGAGAGCAACGAAGGAAGAGGATGGAATCATGGGATAGAATGTAAAGCTTTGGGCAACAAAAATGGCTATGGTCTTCTCAAAGTTAAGCTGAAGAAGGGTCTTGCATCCAGTGCTAGATGTCATATATGAAATTGCACCACACATTGGTGGTCTTTGTGTGAAGGGTGTTGGTGGGGAAGTAAATCAGAATGTGATCTGCATACATACTTTTGTTGAACCCCGGGACTGTGAATGATGTTGTGAAGAAACAACACGTAAATGAGGAAAATAAGGGGGAAGAATGGATGGCTTGCATTCTGTTTTTCTTCCTGTCAAGTTGGAAACACATTCCAAACGACGTTTATTGCAATTTTGTTGGGACTAATCGACAGAGCAAACAACCATAAATATAGAGGATGAAATTGGTCTTGGGCAGTAGTGCAAAACGGGCCATGGTAAATCGACAGCCCTCCCGAATCCCGATTTTATTTTCCATTGAAGCCCATTTTGCCCCACAACTCAAGATCAAGCACCATGCAGTAGCTCCATGTAGCGACTAGCGAAAAAACATACCCTGGGGTTTCTGGACTATCCATATTATTTGAAAGCACTTACTTTTGTTTCTTTTTATGACCGTGATCTCTGAAATAAAATAATAGCAAACAGGTTGTCATAGTCTCCATTTAATTTCTTGAACTTAATGAATAATTTAAAAATGTAAACTATCTCTGCGGATAAAATATAGACAAACTTCAGTTGATCTTTGTGGTGGAAATCGATGAACAGCTTCAGTAACTCGTTTGAATACGATTAAACGTGTATGTCAAAATTCTGACCACAGAATCGATCTAGGTGTCTTGCTGTAAAGGAGGGAATGCATGTACCAGGTACAACTTTATGCATCAATATTAGTTCACACAAAATCTTCTAGTCGCGATGTGTTCACGTGTTGATGGGAATAGCGAGGAAAAAATACTATCTTCGCCTTGATTGGTGAAATTATGACAGCATCCCAAAACAAGCCCTGACTCTTTAATTTTTCTTCGCAGCTAAATTTCTTAAGCCAGGTATTTTCTGCAGGACCTTCAATGCCTGGAAAAAGGGCCAACAAACTGATACTTAGCCGAAGGCGTATGAGTTATGAAAAAAGGTATAGCCCCTTAAACCGTTTCCCCTGGAGAAGACAAGATCAGTGCAAGTAAAGCTCAGCTATTTTTTCAGGAAAGAGATCGATTTAAATCTGATTCATATATTCCAGATTGCCATGATCTGCATAAAATGACAATCTAGCTGAAGCTTAGAAAAGGGAAGGTTCCAAACGTTGTTTTGCTTAAATGCTTTAGGCAGAACATTTGCATCAGGCTGACCAGGGAAGTAGTGGAGGCAGAGATTGTTGAAAAAAGAAGAGAAATTGGATAGTTGTCCGAGGAAATGGGCGATTGCGAGTTATTATCTTTTGGGAAGGATGTCGTGGACTTCAGTGTATTTTCTGGTGCTCTTCTTTCCTGTGTTTTATACGTTCATATTTTCTAAAATAATGTGCGGAATTCTCTCAGACTCCATCGCTACCAGCGGTGCCTCTCGTGCAGCGAACGTCTCTCTGGAAATTCGCCGGTTGACATTAATCGACGGGCATTATGGGCATGCGCCTGCGAGTTTCCGATAAGCCACCCGCTGTGCTCAGTAAATCCTGCCCTAATCGCCCAATTCAATTGTCAGCTTGAAATTGTATGGATCTAATACTGCGTTCAATTACAATTGGTTTGCATATGATACAATTTCCAATCGCTGCAAAGGTATCAGATGCTGTGGAAAGCTAAATCAAATCTGTAAGCAGTATCCAAGCGGGCGTTACTGATTAGGAATGGGACCTGGAATTAGGTGAATCAGGATCACTGCCCGTTTTGCCTATCACCAGAATTTCCCATGTGAAAATTAATGGCCACGTAAAGTTTCTCCCAAACAGGAAGAAACTGAATCTGACTATTTTTGTGAATACCTAATTACGATATTTAAACGTACCCAAACTTGCCAGACCTAACATTAATTCATCCAGCCACTCATATAAAATGAGAACAATTGATACTAACGGAACTGCATGGGAAGTGACTCTAAATCGTCCTGCGGGTATTTATGCAACCGTTTTTTTGTAATTTGTTTTGCCAGACCTAAATTTTCAGAAGCCTTTGTGACAATAGTTACGGTGCAACGTTTTCTTGCAAAGGTATCACCATAAGCTCCTTGTGGGAATCCTCCAGCAACATGAACAGAATTCCTATCACTTAAACAAGTCAGTCATTCCACGTTCAAGCAACTAAAAGTCACCTTTGTCCTAGTTGGTATCAAGATAAGAGTGTGGTACAATTTTGCAGAGTGACAGGCGTTCAGATTCCCATTTTCAACACAGGGGTGTAAGAGCTTCACCCTCGAGAGCGACCACCGCAAATTCGAAAACAAACTGATAACAATTTTCTGCAATGAATTTTAAGGGACAGAAAATCGTGGTGATCAATGTTCCCCAATTTAGGTTGGAGCTGCTGGGTGAAGCTTTAATATCCTGGTGCTGAAGAGGAAAACCTGGGCTTGGATTGGAAATGCCAAGTGTTCATATACTGCACTAACTTGAACCAACTTTCTTCCTCACGCAATACCATTGCCGAAATAGAAACACATAATCAACGATTACCACAAGACAAAAACAATCCATTCAGCCCAATCGCGTATCCTTCACGTAATTCGTCTCGCCTAAAACTCCTACCCTCGAACAACCATCCAGTTACCCTTGGAAAGTACCAATGGCCATTATTACAACAATAATCCCACCGAAGGGACTAGCACGCTCCAGCCATCATCGTTCAATCAGCTCCGTTTATAATCTAGATTTGTGCCCTTTCGTTTACACCAGAAAGTGAAAGGATTCAATCTTGACAGATTCCATCACAACCATCCATTGCCCTGTAGACCGGCACCAAATTACTCGGCACCCTTTCAGACCTATGATAGAGCCTTAGCTTATCAAGTGTTTCCGCTCAACTGCAATGCCGCATTATTGGTAATAATGCAGTGAACCCATGCTGCACCCTCTACGCCGGGTCTGCATCTATCCCCCAATAGAGTGTCCAAAACCGTTTTGAACGCTTTAGCTGAGGAATAAATATTGCGCTAATTCGGAGCAACGAAACTACCGTACTTGCCTATCAAATACAAAGCAAGAACTCCTCCTTCCACTTCCTTACCCCTCTTAGCCTCGTCACCATCCTCATGTTCCAGACATCGACACACTAAGGCCCCTTTGGTCTTCCAATCTACCCAAAATGTCACCTTCAATTCCTCCTTCTTCCACTCCCACTTCCAAAATATATCCAGTCAAATCTCTTCACACTAAAATTCATCTACTATCCGCTTACCCATCCTTGCAGAGAAACCATATGTGATTCTAAAATCTCCCTTAGTGTCCATCACGGTGTGATACATCCTGACTTGGTGTCATCGGCTAATCACATACACCAATCCACCAATTCAAAAGTCAATAGCATCCATCCTTGTAGCATATAATAGTGGCTCCAAAACAGGTCCCAGCACAACACAACAAAACACACCTATCCAGTTCAAGACTCCATCCTACCATCCTTTGTTCTTCGCTCCAACGAGGTCAAACTCCCCCTCAATCTAAATGCCACAGTTTTTCTATGAAGTTGCAGTACGAAAAACATACTGTTCAATGCAAGAAAACGAATTGATTTGCCTCCAATTTTGAAATATTCCCTGAATGCTCACTCGGGTCAACCTGACAATGTGCATCCTCCAGCTCAGCTGAGGTTCAGACCTTATACCCGATACATGAATAAGACTGCTCACTTCCATTTCTGCCTACACGTTTGCCCCACCCCTCGTGAATCTGAGTTAGAAATCCATGCTTTTCCTACCTATAGCTTCAAAATCTGAATCCCATCTTCGCTGGCCTATCCATCCTAACTTTATAAATGTCAACTCATCAAAAACTCTGTTGGACAGGCAGTAATTTTAACCTAAACCGCCCGTTGGGAAACTGGGAGAATTGGGTGCAGCGATGGTTTTACACCCCAGCCGATTTCACTGTTCATTGAAATTGAGCTCGCTCCCCTGGGTTTCCCACCCCAACAAGAGAAGTTTAAATTACCCCCATTCTGTCTACATCTTAGCCTTTTCTTCATATTTTAATCACCTGGTTCCTGGAGGTAGATTTTGACTTTGTGCGATAGGGTGATGGCGAATCGGCAGCCTGTAATGCATCTCTCTCGATTTTTATACCCATTGAATTAAATGCTGATTCGCTATCACCCACTTTACACTATTGTACAAAGTCAAAATCTACCTCCTAGTCTCTCCAATTCCTTCCCTAAGTCCCCACTCCTGTGGAATTGTTTCTCCTATTTTAAAGGCTCCTGCCCGAATTCTATCCCTTTGATGTTGCTGACCGTTATATCTCTCATTTTTTAATGTAACTACTCGGGCCATTTGTCCTCTGTGGAGAGGTTTGGGTGCTATATAGGGCGGTTGTTTGCCACGGCACTTTATCTCAAAAGTGCCCCTTTGTAAACAAAGAAAGTGGGAGTGAAATTCGTGCTGTTTGGTACAGAAAAAAACAGGAGATAGCGAATCAGCAGCCAGTTTTACACTCTGCCCGATTACTTTCCCACTGACCTCAATGAAACTGAATATCTGGTTTGGCGTCTAACAGGCGGCCGATGCTATAGCAGTTCTGATGATAGATCATCGACCTAAAACGCAAACGCTGTTTCTTTCTCCACAGATGCCTGACTTGTTGAGTATTTTCAGTTTTTTTTCTGATTTGCAGCATCCGCAGTATTTTGCTTTTGCGATAGCGCCACTGCCCACGACGGACTTCTACGCAAGATGCCAAATTTAAAGCTGAAATACCAATAGATGGCTTAAAATATATTTATTTCGTCAATTGCTTCCAAATATCAGTAAGCAATTATCCCTAGTTTATTAAGCCACTTAATTTCAAGCCCTTATTCTTTGCAATATTCGTCCAAGTTATCAGAGTAAATACACTTGAGCTGTATTGCAAAACGGGCGTTAGAATCGGCAGTTAGCTTCACATGGGTCCGAAGTGGCCTGTTTAGCATTACGCTCAAGACCAATTTCACCGGATGTTTTCGTATGAGAACGTTCCTCTATAAAAATTAATCTAAAACTTCCACACTTGTATGACAAAGAGGCAAGAGGTTTTCATAAATCGTTGTGTACATGTTTTATCATTTACCTTTCATCTTAGTGAGCTCTTTAATTTCTGAAGATAAAGTTCAAAACCATTGAGAAAAACTACAAGACATCTAAAATGGAACTGTCTCATTAACAGTAAATATAGTTAAGTAATTAGTAGTCCAAGCAAAATTGTAAAATGAACAGCTACGTTGTGTGTTTTCATTTATTTTCTTCCCAGGGAGCACCCACATAAATCGTTAGTCACATATGAGATTATCCTGTCAAGGCAAATGACAATATCCCTTCACATGTTAAAATAATCGAAGGTCCTGTCGCCCTTCAGCTCAAATGGACACATGGTGTGCGGATATTACACAGTGTGCTGAGAGTTCGGTACATGTGGGAGTTAGGTGAAGTGGGGGAAGGAGGTGCTGCTTTGCCTTGCTTTTCTTGCAGAGCGGTAGTGGACCTGAGAGCGGTGAGCGGCGGGAGAGAGCGAGACCAGAGCGGAGATATAAACAGCGCGGAGAGAGCGAGACCAGAGCTTACTCTGAGAGCGAGACTCT
This sequence comes from Heptranchias perlo, assembly GCF_035084215.1. Taxonomy (NCBI): domain Eukaryota; kingdom Metazoa; phylum Chordata; class Chondrichthyes; order Hexanchiformes; family Hexanchidae; genus Heptranchias; species Heptranchias perlo. Next base: position 8,922,989 of record NC_090363.1, read on the forward strand.
GAGACCAGCGGCAGTTCGGGGTGACGTCACCAGTCAGAAAGTGACGCGGCACAGGGGAGGCAGCTGATTGGTGAGTAGGTTCAGGTGAGTATTTCTACCATTTTACTGTAAGTAAAGTAATAAGAAAGGGAAGATCTGCAGGTTTTATAGCAGATAGTGTTTTTTTTTAGTGAACCTAGGTCCCTAGTATAGTTACCATTTTCTAATTTCAACGTAATTTAAAAGGGGTAACTCAGCTAAGGCAAGTCATGGCAGCAGACCTCGCACCCGTGATATGCTCCTCCTGCAAGATGTGGGAAGTCATGGACACTACCAGTGTCCCTGCCGACCATGTGTGCGGGAAGTGTGTCCACCTGCAGCTACTGACCGATCGTATCTCGGAGCTGGAGCTGCGGGTGGACTCACTGTGGAGCATCCGCGATGCAGAGAAACTCGTGGATAGCACGTTTAGCGAGTTGGTCACACCGCAGGTAAAGGGTATACAGGCAGGAAGTGAATGGGTGACCACCAGGAAGAGTAAGAGATGCAGGCAGGTAGTGCAGGGGTCCCCTGTGTCCATCCCCCTCTCAAACAGATATGCCACTTTGGATGCTGTTGGGGGGGATGACTTATCAGGGGAAGGCAGCAGCAGCCAACTTCCTGGCACCACGGGTAGCTCTGCTGCACAGGCTGGGAGGAAAAAGAGTGGCAGAGCTATAGTGATAGGGGACTCAATTGTAAGGGGAATAGACAGGCGTTTCTGCGGCCGCAACCGAGACTCCAGGATGGTGTGTTGCCTCCCTGGTGCAAGGATCAAGGATGTCTCGGAGCGGCTACAAAACATTTTGGAGGGGGAGGGCGAACAGCCAGCTGTCGTGGTGCACATAGGCACCAACGATATAGGTAAAAAAGGGGATGAGGTCCTAAAAGCAGAATATAGGGAGTTAGGAGGTAAATTAAAAAATAGGACCTCAAAGGTAGTAATCTCAGGATTGCTGCCAGTGCCACGTGCTAGTCAGAGTAGAAATAGGAGGATATTTCAAATGAATACGTGGCTAGAGGAATGGTGCAAGGGGGAGGGATTCAAATTCCTGGGACACTGGAAACGGTTCTGGGGGAGGTGGGACCAGTACAAACCGGACGGTCTGCACCTGGGCAGGGCCGGGACCGCTGTCCTAGGAGGAGTGTTTGCTAGTGCTGTTGGGGAGGGTTTAAACTAAAGTGGCAGGGGGTTGGGAACCTGAGCAGGGAGAGAGAGGAAAGCGTAACAGGAAGGGACAGAAGGTATGGAGTAATAGGTAAAGTGTTAAAAAAGGAAAAAGCAGGAACTAAGCGTCACAAAACAGATTTGAAAGTTCTTTATCTGAATGCACGTAGCATTCGTAATAAAATGGACGAGTTAACGGCACAAATAACTACGTATGGGTATGATCTTGTGGCCATTAAAGAAACATGGCTGCAGGGTGACAACGACTGGGAATTAAATATGCCAGGGTATTTAACAATCAGGAAGGACAGGCAGGAAGGAAGGGGAGGTGGGGTGGCTATGTTAATAAAGGAAGGAATCACTGTAATACAGAGAAATGATATTGGGAAAAAGCATCAAGATAATGAAACAGTTTGGGTGGAGATAAGGAATAATAAGGGAAAAAAAACATTAGTGGGCGTAGTATATAGCCTCCTAACAGTTGCAACTCTGCTGGAAGAAGTATTAATCAGGAGATAGTCGGGGCATGTAATAAGGGAACAGCCATAATTATGGGGGATTTTAATTATCATATTAACTGGACAAATCAAATTGGGCAGAGCAGCCTTGAGGACGAGTTCATTGAGTGCATCAGGGATGGATTTCTTGAGCAGTATGTAACTGATCCTACAAGGGGGCAGGCAACCTTGGACCTGGTCCTGTGTAATGAGTCAGGATTAATTAATAATGTCCTAGTTAAGGATCCCCTTGGAACGAGCGACCACAACATGGTTGAATTCCATATCCAATTAGAGGGTGAGAAGGTTGATTCTCAAACAAGCGTACTGAGCTTGAATAAAGGAGACTATGATGGTATGAGAGCGGAATTGATTAAAGTGGACTGGGAAAATAGATTAAAGGGTAAGACGGTACATGAGCAGTGGTGTTCATTTAGGGAGTTATTTTACAACTTTCAAAATAAATATATTCCACTGAGGAAAAAAGGGTGTAAAAGAAATGACAGCCACCCGTGGCTAAGTAAAGAAATCAAGGATAGTATCCGACTAAAAACAAGGACATATAAGGTAGCCAAACTTAGTGGGAAGATAGAAGATTGGGAATTCTTCAAAAGACAGCAAAAAGTAACTAAAGGATTGATTAAGAAAGGGAAGTTAGATTATGAAAAGAAATTAGCAAAAAATATAAAAACAGATAGCAAGAGTTTCTATAGTTATATAAAAAGAAAAAGGGTGGCTAAGGCAAACATAGGTCCCTTAGAGGATGAGACCGGGAAATTAATGGTGGGAAACATGGAGATGGCAAAAATGCTGAACAAATATTTTGTTTCAGTCTTTACAGTAGAGGACACTAAGAATATCCCAACACTGGACAAACAGGGGACTCTCGGGGGGGAGGAGCTAAATACGATTAAAATCACTCAAGAGATGGTACTCAGTAAAATAATGGGACTCAAGGCGGATAAATCCCCTGGACCTGATGGCTTCCATCCTAGGGTCTTGAGGGAAGTGGCAGTAGGGATTGTGGATGCTTTGGTGATAGTTTTCCAAAATTCCCTGGACTCAGGAGAGGTCCCGGCAGATTGGAAAACTGCTAATGTAACACCGTTATTTAAAAAGGGTAGTAGGCAGAAGGCTGGAAATTATAGGCCAGTTAGCTTAACATCTGTGGTGGGTAAAATTTTGGAGTCTATTATTAAGGAGACAGTAACGGAACATTTAGATAAGCATAATTTAATAGGACAAAGTCAGCATGGCTTTATGAAGGGGAAGTCATGTCTGACAAATTTGCTTGAGTTCTTCGAGGATATAACGTATAGGGTGGATAAAGGGGAACCAGTGGACGTAGTGTATTTAGACTTCCAGAAGGCATTCGACAAGGTGCCACATAAAAGATTATTACTTAAGATAAAAAATCACGGGATTGGGGGTAATATTCTGGCATGGGTGGAGGATTGGTTATCAAACAGGAAGCAGAGAGTTGGGATAAATGGTTCATTTTCGGACTGGCAACCAGTAACCAGTGGTGTTCCACAGGGGTCGGTGCTGGGTCCCCAACTCTTTACAATCTATATTAACGATTTGGAGGAGGGGACCGAGTGCAACATATCAAAATTTGCAGATGATACAAAGATGGGAGGGAAAGTAGAGAGTGAGGAGGACATAAAAAACCTGCAAGGGGATATAGACAGGCTGGGTGAGTGGGCGGAGATTTGGCAGATGCAATATAATATTGGAAAATGTGAGGTTATGCACTTTGGCAGGAAAAATCAGAGAGCAAGTTATTTTCTTAATGGCGAGAGACTGGAAAGTACTGCAGTACAAAGGAATCTGGGGGTCCTAGTGCAAGAAAATCAAAAAGTTGGTATGCAGGTGCAGCAGGTGATCAAGAAAGCCAACGGAATGTTGGCTTTTATTGCTAGGGGGATAGAATATAAAAACAAGGAGGTATTGCTGCAGTTATATAAGGTATTGGTGAGACCGCACCTGGAATACTGCATACAGTTTTGGTCTCCATACTTAAGAAAAGACATACTTGCTCTCGAGGCAGTACAAAGAAGGTTCACTCGGTTAATCCCGGGGATGAGGGGGCGGACATATGAGGAGAGGTTGAGTAGATTGGGACTCTACTCATTGGAGTTCAGAAGAATGAGAGGCGATCTTATTGAAACATATAAGATTGTGAAGGGTCTTGATCGGGTGGATGCAGTAAGGATGTTCCCAAAGATGGGTGAAACTAGAACTAGGGGGCATAATCTTAGAATAAGGGGCTGCTCTTTCAAAACTGAGATGAGGAGAAACTTCTTCACTCAGAGGGTGGTAGGTCTGTGGAATTTGCTGCCCCAGGAAGCTGTGGAAGCTACATCATTAGATAAATTTAAAACAGAAATAGACAGTTTCCTAGAAGTAAAGGGAATTAGGGGTTATGGGGAGCGGGCAGGAAATTGGACATGAAGCTGAGTTCGGATCGGTCAATGCCCTGTGGGTGGCGGAGAGGGCCCAGGGGCTATGTGGCCGGGTCCTGCTCCGACTTCTTGTGTTCTTTAGATTTGTGGTTGGGATCAGATCAGCCATGATCTTATTGAATGGCGGAGCAGGCTCGAGGGGCCGATTGGCCTACTCCTGCTCCAATTTCTTATGTTCTTATGTTCTTATGGTGAATAATTCCAGATGTACTTCAGATGACCGTTAGCAGTTTAAGAAGCGCAAGTCAGCTGCAATCGGTCTAAAAATATTCAAGGCTCTCAAGCTAATTCGCACTTCCTCCTTGCTTTTTAATCTTTCTGGGGAAAGCACAAAGGCAAAGGATTTCTTCAGGGTTCTCTCGACTGGCCGCTATAACTTCGGCGAAAAACCCGTTTCGGGGAGCCCATCAGGAGAATCCCCGAGTAAATTACAAGTGAAATTTTCATAGTTGCAATTTTGAAATTTGCAATGGTGAATATTTGTTATCAATTTTAATGACTTTAGCTTTCTGTTCTCATTCTGTACTAGGAAAATGGTTCGATTCATCCTCTTATTAGTGGAACTCAAAAATCAAACAATATAAAAATACAGTTAATTATATCACCTTGATCTTTTAAACGTAGCAGCTCCTCTGTGAGAAGAAAAGTACAAGGGAGAGGATCAACTATATGAATTCATAAATGCCTGCTAAAATGTAAGTATCAGTCAACCTAATTAAAAAGAATATAGAGGTAATGGAGAAGGTGCAAAAAAGATTTACAAGAATGATACCAGAACTGAGAGGTTATAACTATCAAGAAAGAATGTGGCCATAAACTAGGGGCCATAAATATAAGGTAGTCACTAATAAATCAAAGAAGGAATTGAAGAGAAACATATTTACCCAGAGAATGGTTACAACGTTGAACATGGAGCAGTTGAGGCGAATAGCATAGATGCATTTTTTTTTATTCGTTCACGGGATGTGGGCGTCGCTGGCAAGGCCGGCATTTATTGCCCATCCCAAATTGCCCTTGAGAAGGTGGTGGTGAGCCGCCTTCTTGAACCGCTGCAGTCCGTGTGGTGACGGTTCTCCCACAGTGCTGTTAGGAAGGGAGTTCCAGGATTTTGACCCAGCGACAATGAAGGAACGGCGATATATTTCCAAGTCGGGATGGTGTGTGACTTGGAGGGGAACGTGCAGGTGGTGTTGTTCCCATGCGCCTGCTGCCCTTGTCCTTCTAGGTGGTAGAGGTCGCGGGTTTGGGAGGTGCTGTCGAAGAAGCATTTAAGGAGAAGCTAGATAAATAATGAGGGTGAAAGGAATAGAAGGATATGTTGATAGGGGTAGATGAAGTAGGGTGGGAGGAAGCTCATGTGGAGCATAAACACCGATATAGACCAGTTGGGCCGAACGGCTTGTTGCTGTGCTGTAAATTGTACGTAATTCTATGTAATTGCTTTGGAGTAATATGGTGCATTTAGGCTGTGAAACTTTGCAACATCATTCAAATATTCATCCTTTAGAAAGAAAGGCGATTCTTTACTTTGTATGTTTTGCTACAATAATATGAATGAGCAATTTAGTTCATAATGATTTTTTTACAATCTGTTAAACCCCATCGATAGCAACAACTTATATTTATGTACCAATTTGGACTACAAGAAACGTTCTAATGGGTTTCACAGAGGTTTAATGGGTATAAACCTTCCAATAAGGCACAGTAGAATGTTTCATTTTATTCAGCGCTTTGGTTGTTTTATTCTACGGAGCAAATTGTTTCTGTGGTCAAAAACTAGTGAAAAGTCTGAAAGTAATACAGAGAAATAGACTTAAAAAACAGGTCATCCGTAATACACCCTTACCAACATCCTTAAGAATTGCTTCTAATTTCTCCATTTCTGGAAACAAATTTACATTAAAACTTTTCGATTACTTTGAATGCAGAGCTCCCTATAAAGGTGGAGTTTTAAGCAAAAATCTGCCAAACTGGTAATTTACAATAACGGTAAAATTAATTATCCTTAGCTTATTTTAACATGCCAAACAGAAACGACCAACATGGTTTTCATATGCCGAGTTACATTGAAACATTGTAAATATGTAGCCAACTCACAGCATGATGCCACAAATCGCGGCTGGATTCTCCACACAGAGATATGGCACACCTTTAGCCATTGATTGTTCGAGCATTTTTTTTATATAGACGTACCTTCACGGTCTGGGGGATTCCATATTTCTGATTATACACTCCAGGCCTTGGCCATGCGCACTGATGCATAAATTCCCAGCCAAATGCGATAGCTAAACATTTGTTTTGGACAGTGTTGGATAAGCAATGTTCATAAAGATGCAGAAGAAAATCTTAGCTCCTCTTAGAATTCTGTCACTGGATATTTTATATACTGCCCAGGAAGACGGGTTATTGGGAGCAATTATAACCTAACCTGCCTATCGGGAAACTGACAGGATCGGGTGCAACGCTGGTTGAAGTCAATAGAAATACAATTCGGGAGAGACGTAAAACGGGCTATCCATTCGCTATCACCCGTTTTACACTATGGCACAAAGTCAAAATCTATACCAATGGAAGGGAAAATCGACGTGGTTTATAATGGACGACAAATTCGACAACACCCATTTTGCACCGTTGCCCAAAGTGAAAATTACCCCCAATTTGTTTCGCCGGAGTTACCTCTCCATCTCTCTCACATTAACTACGAATGATTTTATCTGTGTTGTTTGTCTTTCGGGTGTGTCTTATGGTTAGGTTCAGTAACTAATCGGCAAAAGCGCCCTTTTTAAACAAAATTGGATTTTGACATTGCGAATTATTCCTAAGGGAAGGGACGCCTCCAGCCAATTCTCTGACAATCTTATCCACATTTGGAGTTGACCAGACATTGTTTGGCATGTTATCATTCTTTGAAAATCTTCGTTTATATTAAAAAATGTCCTGATGCTGAGAATCGATATATTTTCTCTCTATAAAACTATTGAAGAGATTTTTTTTTAAATCTTGCTGTGGTTTTAAAAATATGTCCATCAACGTGAATGATAAAGTTGCCTGTCCCAAATACCTTTGAACTGAGTTAAGGATTGGTAGAATTTTTCTGGAAACTGGCAAAGCAGCTTGAATAAACAAATTGTGGTAGAGTTTTATTGACAGAAACAAAAGGCAGTAAGGGAGAGTGTACAAAACATGACCGGACAGATGGTCTGAGAAAGCAGGGCAAAGACCAAGGAAAGTCTAGATTAAACTGCATTTATTTCAATGCAAGAAGTCTGACGGGCAAGGCAGATGAACTCAGGGCATGGATGGATACATGGGACTGGGATGGTATAGCTATTACTGAAACATGGCTAAGGGAGGGGCAGGACTGGCAGCTCAATGTTCCAGGGTACAGATACTATAGGAAAGATAGAGCAGGAGGTAAGAGAGGAGGGGGAGTTGCGTTCTTGATTATGGAGAACATCACGGCAGTAGTGAGAGGGGATATATCCGAGGGTTCGCCCACTGAGTCTATATGGGTAGAACTGAAAAATAAGAAGGGAGAGATCACTTTGATAGGATTGTACTACAGACCCCCAAATAGTCAACGGGAAATTGAGGAGCAAATATGTAAGGAGATTACAGACAGCTGCAAGAAAAATAGGGTGGTAATAGTAGGGGACTTTAACTTTCCCAACATTGACTGGGACAGCCATAGCATTAGGGGCTTGGATGGAGAGAAATTTGTTGAGTGTATTCAGGAGGAATTTCACATTCAGTTTGTGGATGGCCCGACTAGAGAGGGGACAAAACTTGACCTCCTCTTGGGAAATAAGGAAGGGCAGGTGACAGAAGTGTTAGTGAGGGATCACTTTGGGACCAGTGATCATAATTCCATTAGTTTTAAGATAGCTATGGAGAATGATAGGTCTGGCCCAAAAGTTAAAATTCTAAATTGGGGAAAGGCCAATTTTGATGGTATTAGACAGGAACTTTCAGAAGTTGATTGGGAGAGTCTGCTGGCAGGCGAAGGGACGTCTGGTAAGTGGGAGGCATTCAAAAGTGTGTTAACCAGGGTTCAGGGTAAGCACATTCCCTATAAAGTGAAGGGCAAGGCTGGTAGAAGTAGGGAACATTGGATGACTCGGGAGATTGAGGCCCTAGTCAAAAAGAAGAAGGAGGCATATGACATGCATAGACAGCTGGGATCAAGTGGATTCCTTGAAGAGTATAGAGATTGCCGGAGTAGAGTTAAGAGAGAAATCAGGAGGGCAAAAAGGAGACATGAGATTGCTTTGGCAGATAAGGCAAAGGAGAATCCAAAGAGCTTCTACAAATACATAAAGGGCAAAAGAGTAACTAGGGAGAGAGTAGGGCCTCTTAAGGATCAACAAGGTCATCTATGTGCGGAACCACAAGAGATGGGTGAGATCCTAAATGAATATTTCACATCGGTATTTACGGTTGAGAAAGGCATGGATGTTAGGGAACTTGGAGAAGTAAATTGTGATGTCTTGAGGAGTGTACATATTACAGAGAGGGAGGTGCTGGAAGTCTTAACGCGCATCAAGGTAGATAAATCTCCGGGACCTGATGAAATGTATCCCAGGACGTTATGGGAGGTTAGGGAGGAAATTGCGGGTCCCCTAGCAGAGATATTTGAATCATCGACAACTACAGGTGAGGTGCCTTAAGATTGGAGGGTAGCAAATGTTGTGCCTTTGTTTAAGAAGGGCGGCAGGGAAAAGCCTGGGAACTACAGACCGGTGAGCCTGACATCTGTAGTGGGTAAGTTGTTAGAGGGTATTCTGAGAGACAGGATCGACAGGCATTTGGAGAGGCAGGGACTGATTAGGAACAGTCAACATGGTTTTGTGAGTGGAAAATCATGTCTCACGAATTTGATTGAGTTTTTTGAAGGGGTAACCAAGAAGATAGATGAGGGCTGTGCAGTAGACGTGGTCTACATGGACTTTAGCAAAGCCTTTGACAAGGTACCGCATGGTAGGTTGTTACATAAGGTTAAATCTCACGGGATCCAAGGTGAGGTAGCCAATTGGATACAAAATTGGATTGACGACAGAAGACAGAGGGTGGTTGTAGAGGGTTGTTTTTCAAACTGGTGGCCTGTGACCAGCGGTGTGCCTCAGGGATCGGTGCTGGGTCCGCTGTTATTTGTTATTTATATTAATGATTTGGATGAGAATTTAGGAGGCATGGTTAGTAAGTTTGCAGATGACACCAAGATTGGTGGCATTGTGGACAGTGAAGAAGGTTATCTAGGATTGCAACGGGATCTTGATAAATTGGGCCAGTGGGCTGATGAATGGCAGATGGAGTTTAATTTAGATAAATGTGAGGTGATGCATTTTGGTAGATCGAATCGGGCCAGGACCTACTCCGTTAATGGTAGGACGTTGGGGAGAGTTATAGAACAAAGAGATCTAGGAGTACAGGTTCATAGCTCCTTGAAAGTGGAGTCACAGGTGGTTAGGGTGGTGAAGAAGGCATTCGGCATGCTTGGTTTCATTGGTCAGAACATTGAATACAGGAGTTGGGATGTCTTGTTGAAGTTGTACAAGACATTAGTAAGGCCACACTTGGAATACTGTGTACAGTTCTGGTCACCCTATTATAGAAAGGATATTATTAAACTAGAAAGAGTGCAGAAAAGATTTACTAGGATGCTACCGGGACTTGATGGTTTGACTTATAGGGAGAGGTTGGATAGACTGAGACTTTTTTCCCTGGAGAGTAGGAGGTTTCGGGGTGATCTTATAGAAGTCTATAAAATAATGAGGGGCATAGATAAGGTCGATAGTCAAAATCTTTTCCCAAAGGTAGGGGAGTCTATAACGAGGGGGCATAGATTTAAGGTGAGAGGGGAGAGATACAAAAGGGTCCAGAGGGGCAATTTTTTCACTCAAAGGGCGGTGAGTGTCTGGAACGAGCTGCCAGAGTCAGTAGTTGAGGCGGGTACATTTTTGTCTTTTAAAAAGCATTTGGACAGTTACATGGGTAAGATGGGTAGAGAGGGAAATGGGCCAAGTGCAGGCAATTGGGACTGGCTTAGTGGTATAAACTGGGCGACATGGACATGTTGGGCCGAAGGGCCTGTTTCCATGTTGTAAACTTCTATGATTCTATGATTCTATGATTTTTGCTGTTTAAGAACTAAACTATTCCATGAAATCCGATTTTTTATAGTGGTCTGTCTCTATCGTAAGCTGAGATCCTCTGAATATTGACTATTACAAAACGTGCATCAAACATCAACATGGAACAAAAGGACTAATTTACCGGATTGAGATTCATGCAGCTTTTCGTCTGTATTTTTTTTAAATCAAAATATAATGCAAATATTATCTGATAGATAGAAGTTTATAAAGTTTTCATTAAATTGGCGATAAGTACTTGGAAACCAAACCAATACTTTCCAGGTCAGGCCATGTCCATAATTGAGAAAATAAAAGAAAATAGAACGAAGCTGCTTTCATGGTCTGATAGATAAAACATTCGCCAGAGTAGTCGCACGATATAAAGACCAGAAGATTGCAGATAACATTCCTAATGTCAACTGTGATAGTACGATTGTCCTTAGCATTCTTTGACAAGGCAGGGAAAGCTCACACAGAGTCCGGTGCCTGATAGCATCCATTGTTGGAAGGTGCACCTGCACTATTAACAGGAAGAGACATGGTTGTCTATAATGACGTTAGATTGTGGTGCACGTGTACTGGAGGTAATTTTATTTTTTGGCAAAAGTGTAAAATGCGCGATATCGGATTGGCCAGCAATTATACACAACGCCCCATTTTCCCTTCCCAGCATCCCTGTGCGCCCTTACCCACATTGACGTTCCCACCAACATCTCACGTTTAAAATTCAAATCCTCGTGTTTAAATCCCTTCATCGTATTGACTGTCCCTATGCCTGTAACATCCTCCAGTGCTCTCACCCTTCCAGAACTCTCTGTTCGTCTGACACTGGCCTCTTGTGTATCCCCCACTCCCGTTGCCTTAACACTGGCTGCTATGCTACCAGTTATTATGCCCTACTATCTGGAACTTCCTCCTTAAACCACTTTGCCTCTCCACCTCCATCTCCTCCTTAAGACCCTATTTAAATCCCTCCTCTTTGATCCAGATTTTATTGACCCCTCCTAATCTCTCTTTCTTTGACTTACTATTGATTTTTTCACATTAGGCTTCTGTGGAGTAACTCAGGAAGAGAAGAAGGGAGGGTCCAAGAGTACAAACTGCACCAGATTATCAGCCTAGATTGTTTCCTGGAGTTACACAGAGCCCATTTGAAATGCCTTTGGGAGCCGTCTTGCCCACCACTGCCCTCATTTACTGCCAGAATGAAAGTCGAGCTAAAATACGTTGGACCAAATATGGATGAGCATATTATAATTGCAATCACATTACAGGAATACATCACACAATGCATTTTCACCTTAGAAATTTAGGGTAAAAGGGTGTCTGTTTCTTCCTAGCTCCAGGGCTGCTATAGGTGGTATCAGGAGAAATTAAACATTAAACGATATGGAAACCACATATCCTTCTTGGGCGGGAAAAGTTTAATCGATATGATCAGGACGGAAAGTTGAGTCGATCTATTGACATTCCATTGGTTTGTTAAGTGTATTTGTATTTCCGTGTGCCTACACATTGTTTTTTATGACAAAAACACGCTGTTATTGTGTGACACAACACCCGCTATGCTATTTTTCTAGCTCACCGTCAGTTTTCAAATGGTTTTCCAGTTCTGAAATAATAAAAACAAAAATAATCACTTTAATAAATTCACTACTAGACCGAAGATCAAACGGAATCATTCCATATATTTCTACAGAAACTGATAAGAAACTGAAAAAAAAATTATAATGAAGGATATAGTAAATTATTTTTTCATTGATTTACCGGAGACTTTTAAAGACAACTTGGTTTCTGTTCAAAAAGGAGTCCAACACACAAATTGAATATTGGTGTTTTATAAAAGAATTGAAATATTTATCTACGGATCAGTTCATCAATGCGCTAATTATTGTGAAACTGCTGCAAGGATAAATCAGTTCCGAAGTACCTTAGGCATTCAATTGGTTTCTGCAACTCTGCATAGATATTGCAATTCCCCTCATAGCTTCTGCTCATTATTGTTCTCTTATGCCTCTGGCTGACAACTGAATGCATCTGAATATGAATGCGGAGAGGGACGTAATATTTGTGGCGGCCACATAGAAGATTAGCAAACTCAAGCTGACTGTCTACGCCCATACCTCAGGAATGAATCTTTATGTAATGTACCTGCTGGTGGCAGGACCTTTTGGCCGACTGACGCCTCCAAATACAAAGCAGATAAACTTGGCGAATCAATTCCAATTTATTACCAACCTGCCTGCCCGATCTTGTATTATCTGCACTCCAATGATAGCTGTACACCTGATGCCTATGCCCGTGTTGTCCTGAAGATGTGGGTAGAAGTTTATCTTGGGAGGTAGCGTAGAACGGGCTGGAGCGGATGGGCAGCCCGTTATGCGCACCACCAGATATTCAACTCCATTGACTTCAATATAGCAGGTGGCCAATGCAATACCGCGGAAGATGAGCTTCTGCCCCATTACCTTTCCACCCCGTCCACGTTCTGTGGGTTCTATTCATTCTTTCTTCTTTCCAGGCTCTTTGCTTAGAAATTTTGCACTGATCAATATATATACGTGACTCTGATCTGGGTCGGAGCAATACCTTAAATGAACCTTGTGGTGTGTTTGTCACCGTCAGTGCTCACTGCAACATCCAATCACCGCGAGCTAGATTTAATGTGCAGTGAAATGTCATTTTATTAATGTAACGTTTTCTACTCTAGCTGAAGCTCTGAGGCAACATAAAGCGCAAAAGGACGTCAATTTACATTAGTTGCAACTAATCTGCGTCATGGGAAATCCGCCCATCTGCTGCTCGAGTGCATGTTTTTGGCAAACCAGCCAGAGGCAATGTGTACTAGTACCTTTTTTTGTTACCGAATTGCTGTTTAAATTAAAATTATCAAATCGTAAAATCATAGGGCTTTACAGCAGAGAAGGAGGTCGTTCAGCCCGTTGCGCGGACTCTCTGAAAGAGATTTGCATTTAAACCTATTCACTTCGTTTTTCCCACACTTAATTTCTATTTTTCAAAACGCACGTCTAGATGAATTGTCTCACCAGCCTCTTTCAGTTTCTCTTTCAGTTCGTATATTTCTGCAAACCGAGATCATTGGGTTGTTTGACTGCAAATGAAATGCATTATATCGCAGTCTACGACAGCATTGAAGGGCATTGTCGTGTAATTCATAGAGCTACATTTAATAGGTGAATGCAAAATGCATTAAACATTGCAGCAAATATTTCAAATTTACTACCTGTAATCTTTCGTTTTTGTACAACTTCGTGATATTGCATTTTTTTCATTTACTGTCAGAGGTGTTTCCGAACTTTTTGCCGATGATTCAATCTCGCCCATTTTGTTTTCTCTTAGGTGCTGGGGGAAAAAAGCGCTTGTCCTGTCCAGGACCCGGTTCATTATATCACCGGGAGAGGGGGCGGGGCATATCAGCGTAAGACCGCCCGCTGGCAGGACATAGCAGAAAGGACAGGAACACTTGATAGCGCAGATATAGGTGTCTCAGCGGTGGATGGGCTCCAGAGTTCGGTGTCTTATGACTACTGCTGAAGATCAACAGCCATAAGGCCACAACTGCCACAGATTGTCCTGGCGAGGGTTAAAACGAGGATGCTAAATTTACCTGACATTCATCGACCTGCCCCTGGACTTTCGGTACCTCAAAGGGGCAGACCGTGGAGCCATTTGATGCTGGTGCCCCTGCTGCGGCGCTCCCATGGAACTGTACTGCATGAAAATGAGACCCGGACTAGGAGCAACTGATCATGCCGCACATGCTTGACCGGGAGGAGGCTGCGCCTACTGTAGGTGAAAGCCCACCTCTGCCCCTCTCCAGGAAGCTTACGAATTTTCGGGCGAGTAAAAATGAAACAGGAATCCTGTGGAACGGGTTCCCACCCTATTTAACTGACTTTTTGACAAATGAGCATTCTCTTGGGGTTAGAATAAAGCAATTCTGCCCAAGCATGTTAGCCAATTGCAAATAATTACAGATACGGGAAACTGTGACCAGAGAATTGATAATAAAAGTGAAGAGTTAAACAAGTAAAGATAAATTAAGTAAATACAACCGGGTTCATAGGAATGACAAGTGAAAACGCTATGGCGCGAATGCCTGGTGCCACAATCCGCGAGAAGTGGAGTCATGGGGGACTTCAGGCCGTCACCCTGCCCTGACGTTGACCTCGTCCCAAATCGCTTGACTAAGGTGATTGACCCAATAGGGCTGGGTGCCATGGCAGAATTATACTGCCTAGGCGTTCGCCCCGCAGGGGCACTGGAATATCGAAGTAGCAGGTCAGAAGTCAAGAACAGCTTTCCCTGACGAATGCATTTTTAAAAAGATTTTTCATTTTTTGTTTGTCCCTCCCAATTGGTACTCGTTTGCTCTGCAACCGGCACAATTGGCATTAGGGCCCTACCCACGTTAATAAAGTGCATTTGCTTCATCGAAACCTGCTATAAATTGTTTCTATTAATGATGAAACGTGCAGTTCTGGTGGCGTAGGGACGTCATCCTGCCAGTCTCGCAAGAAAGGCTTGTCCCCCTCTCTTCGACAATCCACAACGTAAAATAACCGGGGGTTGGGGGGGGGTCATAGGCAAAAATAGAACCGGACCCGACCCCAAATCTCCCCAGCATACTTAATTATTTGCTCTTTCAGGCCCATGAATTGCGGAGCTGTTATGTCTGTGCATACCCCTGTATAAACTGTACGCTTGTGTTTAGATCCGGCTTGTTAAAGGCAAATCTATAGATGCATCCACGAATTTAATCCAGGTTGAAAGAAGTTCAATTCCTACGTATTAGTATTTTCTATCTTTTCGAAGATGTTAGCAGTGCAGCACTGGGCAATGGAATTTCCCACAGCGAGTTGCTCAGATGGTAGAGCTCGGCCTGGGCAGATTTATACTTCCGTACCTTTTTTGTACATTTACGAACACGATGCCGTCGACAGAGATTTGCAGTGCGGTCGTTGAAAGGAACACTGGAGTGTGTAATGGTGGACAAGCTTTGTTATAATTGTGGCGGCGGAATCACATCAAAGGCAAAGAAGCAGTTTAAAAGTTGCCTTTATTGACTCCAGTTTTTCATGAGTCCTGGGGTTGAAAACTGGGAGTTAAGATGAAACACAACCTTTAGTTGAAGAGGAGTTAGTCGACGCGGAATAATTAGACCATGTCAGACTGGAGTAATTTAATGCCAACCGTAAAATGTTACATCCTTTCCTTTGTGTATGATACTTTGGTTCTGTAAAATTCATTATAGAGAAATTGGAAAGCATAGGCCAATTTGCGAAGCGAAGATGCAGAATTATTTTTCAAGGGCAACCATTCATCCCATTCAAGGGATGTGGGCGTCGCTGGCAAGGCAAACATTTATTGTCCATCCCTAATTGCCCTTGAGAAAGTGGTGGTGAGCCGCCTTCTTGAACAGCGCAGTCCATATGGTGAAGATACTCCCACAGTGCTGTTAGGTAGGGAGCTCCAGGATTTTGACCCAGTGACGATGAAGGAACAACAATATATTTCCAAGTCAAGATGGTGTGTGACTTGGAGGGGAACGTGCAGGTATTGTTGTTCCCATGTGCCTGCTGCCCTTGTCCTTTTAGGTGGTAGAGGTCGCTGGTGTGGGAGTGCTGCCGAAGAACTTTGGCGAGTTGCTGCAGTGCATCCTGTGGATGATACACACTGCAGCCACTGTGCGCCGGTGGTGGAGAGAGTGAACGTTTAAGGTGGTAGATGGAGTGCCACTCAAGCGGGCTGCTTTGACCTAGATGGTGTCGAGCTTCTTGAGTGTTGTTGAAGCTGCACTCATTCAGGCAAGTGGAAAGTATTCCCTCACACTCCTGACTTTTGCCTTGTAGATGGTGGAAAGGCTTTGGGGAGTCAGGAGGTGATTCACTCGTCGCAGAATACCCAGCCTCTGACCTGCTCTTGTTGCCACTGTATTTATGTGGCTGGTCCAGTTAAGTTTCTGGTCAATGGTGATCCTGCAGCAATGTCCTGGGCTGAGATGATTGGCCTCCAACAACCACAACTACCTTCCTTTGTGCTGGGTATGACTACAGCCACTGGAGAGTTATCCCCTTGATTCCTATTGACTTCAGTTTTACTGGGGCTCCTTGATGCTGCATTCGGTCAAATGCTGCCTTGATGTCAAGGGCAGTAACTCTCATCTCACCCCTGGAATTCAGCTCTTTTGTCCATGTTTGGACCAAAGCTGTAATGAAATCTGGAGCCGAGTGATCCTCGCAGAACCCAAACTGAGCATCGGTGAGCAGATTATTAGTGAGTAAGTGCCGCTTGATAGCACTGTCGCCGACACCTTCCATCACTTTTTTGATGATTCGGAGTAGACTGATGGGGCGGTAATTGACCAGATTGGATTTGTCCTACTTTTTTGTGGACAGGACATACCTGGGCAATTTTCCACCTTTTCGGGTAGATGTCAGTGTTGTAGCTGTACTGGAACAGCTTGGCTAGAGGCAATCGGCTTCACTACCTCCGCAGAGAGCATTGTGTTCCAGATTTCGGACATGCACCAGTAGTATTAAAGTGTGATAAAGTTGTGGAATTGTTGGTTCTACTGCAAATATTCGTTGATATTCGGTTCAATGTTCAAGTTCTATTGATGGCTGGACGTTAGGGAGAGGTGGGTATAAAACCTGAAACCTCAGTAAGAGTCGGAGATCAACAAGGAAAATTATAATGCCTCCAATATACGTCTTTCATTCTTCAAGCGTCCACCAGGAAGTTCACTGGAATATTTTACGCCAAAGTTAAGGCAGCAGGAAGCGAGATGCCCCGACGAAATTCCGGGTGCATTTTTCTGACAATAGAGAAATCGCATTTCATGCCTATCACTTAAGATGTCACGCTTCAACGGTCACACACAGAAATGTAACGTCAATCCTATATTTGATCATTGTTTCTTCTGGTCCTGAACCCTACCAATCCGTAAATGGCCCTCCCAAAGTAGTTCCCATGCTATTAACCTCAATATGTTCCTATTTAGAATAATTACGCTTTCTTACCTTAAAGGGATAGGCAAGACAATAGGCTGTAACCAGGAAAATAGATTGTAGCCAGGAGAATAGTCTGTAGCTAGAACAATAGACTGTAGCAAGAGCAATAGGCTGTAAATAGGAAAATAGGCTCTAGCCAGGATAATAGACTTACAATGAGCACCGCCAAGGTAAAAATAGATCGTATATACTTTTTTAATTCATCTTCGGGATGTGGACGTTGCTAGCAAGGCCAGCATTTATTGCCCATCCCTAGTTGCCCTTGAGAAGGTGGTGGTGGGCCGCCTGCTTGAACCGTTGCACTCCATGTAGTGAAGGTACTCCCCCAACGCTGTTAGGTAGCGAGTATCAGGATTTTGACCCTATGACGATAAAGCAACAGCGATCTATATCCCTGTCGGCATAGTGTGCGACTTGGAGGTGATGATATTCCTGTGCGCCTACTGTCCAAATATATATCTTTCTCAGCATTGATTGTATTTACCCTTCTCTTTTCTAGGCTGCATTAGCTCTGTAGAAAGAAATACAACAATGCAATGTTATGATCCTCATGAATATTGTTTGAGCAAAACATGCACACTTAATATTCGTGATGTGCGAAACTTAACTGGGCATAAAAGGGATGTTTATGGGCGAGCAGATAGTTGCAAAATATGGGTTTATTAATTAAAACATATGAGCTTAGGGAAAGTGTAATTGAAATCAATGAAATTCTATGTTTTTGTTTCAAATCAACAGATTCTTGACAGCAAGTAGTGTTTTCTTACGTGTACATATAAACATAAGGAAGGAACAGCTAAATAAAATCTCAATGCCTCTTGTTATATTAGACCACTACCTTCCCTAATCGTAAGTAGGGCAGCAATTTAAAAAATGCGGCCAGTTTCAGGAAGCCAAAAAAACTTGTCGGATATTCGACTTGCACTCTACCCCTAAGGACCAACAAACAAGCTTCAGGTAGCCATTATTAACTACAGCTCATAGATAGAGGAACTGAACTGACACCCCCTCAGTCCACGCGTCAAGAACATTTATCTCCCCCGTTTTCAATGTAAGGAATTTAGATCCCTAAAGCGTTTGTTATGATCGCACATTTTTCTAGGGTTCTATTTATGCGTGCCATGTAAAATCTTAAACATAAAATCGGTAAAATAAAAGCTACCCGTCTTATAATACCTGCCCAATTTTGCAACTATTCAGGTGTCTTTGTAAGCATTATAATTTCATTTGCAACGTGTCCCCATTTTATATTATCGGCAATCTCAGCGAACTTTGTGCCATGCTCCAAATTATCAATCTGTATCAAATATAAAAATTATGCACATACATAATGCTCTGCTAGTCATTTCATTTCATTTTAATAATACTCTCTAAGGCACTTTGCATTCTCTTACTTAATCAGTCAGTTATTCATTACGAAAACTTCCCTACCATTATTTGCTTTTGTATCGTGTTTACTAATTTCCAATATAGCAATTTGTGAAAAGGCATTGGTAAAGTCAGGGAGATTTATGAAGCATTATCTCCACTTTGAAGGAAGTGTTAATCATCGTTTTTTGTTATTCTGTCTCCTATTGGTCCCTCGGCATTCTATATTGCATGATGTCCTCTTCTCATATTGAGATCTTCAGCGGGATGGCTAGTAACCGAATTCTAGGCTTCGTGCAGAGTGGAGTGTGAATCAATTGCTTTCAAGTCAACGACCTTATATAACGTTCGCTACTGTGACTCTGTTGACTGAGGCATCATCAAGCTGTTGGGGGCGCCATGTTCAACTTAACAGTATATTGGTTAGGCAACACTTACAGTACTGTGCATAGTTCTGGTCTCCATATACAAAAAGGGTATAGAGGTACTGGAGAAGATGCATAAAAGATTTACAAGTATGATACCTGAGATACTGAGAGGTAAGATCTATCAGGAAAGACAGATCAGGCTGGGGCTCTTTTCTCTAGAAAAGAAATGGCTGAGGAGTGACCTAATAGAGGTCTTTAAAATTATGAAGGCGTTTAATAAGGTAGACGTAGAGATGTTTCCATTTGTGGGGGAGTCTAAAACTAGGTGCCATAAATATGAGATAGTCACTAATAAATCCGATAAGAAATTCAGGAGAAACTTCTTTACTCAGAGAGTGGTGGGAATGTGGAACTCGCTATTACATGGAGTGGTGGAGGCGAATAGCGTAGATGTATTTAAGGGGAAGCTAGATAAGTACATGAGGGAGAAAGGAATAGAAGGATGTGTTGATAGGGTGAGATGAAGTAAGGTGGGAGGAGCTCGTGTGGAGTATAAACACCGGCACAGACCTGTTAGGCCGAATGGCCAGTTTCTGCGTAGTAAAATGCCGTGTAATTCTATGTAAAGCAGGGAGGGAGCCTTTTTGGGTCCATTTAGTCATCTCTCCGAACAAGCTTTACACTTGGTCTTATTTCTCTGCTCTTTCCACAGACCCTTTTCTTTAAACCGAACTTTAAGATTTTCTGGATGAATTGTCTCACCAGCCACTTTGAGTTTTGCTTTCAGTTTTTCTATTTCTGCCAACAGAAATCAACATAAACTTTAAGTAGTTTCATTGCAAGCAAAATTAATTATACCATGTCAAAATTTTAAGGTCTGTAGAAAAATGATTGGGATTTTGGGTTCAGCTGCAGGTTTTTAATGTGATAAATCGATGCCAAATATTCTACACACTACAACGAAGGTTACACAAAAAACACGCCTCCTTTAAACATTTCTGGCTGCTGCTGGAGATTAGCAGCCAGAAGGCCACAACTGCACAAAAAAAACCGGTGCGGATTAAAATTAACAGGTTAAACTTTGACACGGCTGCAGGACTCTCCAAACCCTAGCGGATTAGACCATTGTACCATGTTTGGCTGGAGCCCGGGTTGTCGGTCTCCCAGCCTCGTTTCTCTCGGAAAATTAGGTTAGTGGCCGGAAACATAAGAACATAAGCAATAGGAGCAGGAATAGGCCAATCGGTCCCTGGAGCCTGTTCCGCCATTCAATAACGTCATGGCTGAACTTCTACCTAAACTCCACTTTCCCATCCTATCCCCATATCCCTTGATTCCCTAAGAGTCCAAAAATCTATCGATCTCAGTTTTGAGTATACTCAACGACTGAGCATCCATAGCCCTCTGGGTAGAGAATTCCAAAGATTCACAACCCTCTGAGTGAAGAAATGTTTCCTCATCTCGGTCGTAAAAGGCCGACCCCTTATCTTGAGATTATGATTCCTAGTTGTAAACTCTCCAGCCAGGGAAAACAACCTCTCAGCATCTAACCTGTCAAGCACTCGAAGAATTTTACATCAGTCAATGAGATCACCTCTTATTCTTCTAAAATCCAGAGAATGTAGGCATTTTCTACTCAATCTCTCCTCATATGACAATTCTGTCACCCCAGGAATCAATCTGGTGAAGCTTCGCTGCACCCCCTCTAAGGCAAGTATATCCTTCTTTAGGTAAGGAGACCAAAAATGTACACAGTACTCCAGGTGTTGTCTCACCAAATGCCTATATAATTGCAGCAAGACATTCTTACTCTTATACTCCAACCCCCTTTCAGTAAAGGCTAACATACCATGTGCCTTCCTAATTGATTGCTGTGTCTGCATGTTAAGTTTCTGTGATTCATGTACAAGGACACCCAAATCCCTCTGACTTCCAGCATTTCTTAGTCTCTCACCTTTTAAAAAATATTCTGCTTTTCTATTCTTCCTATCAAAGTGGTAGGATGCTACTTCCTGCCTCAGTGACATGAATGCAATGGTGGTAATGGCCGAACTCTATCGCCACCCATTCCCCCAATGTCCGGAAATCCAGAAGCGAAAGAGGTAGAGACCTTACGAAAAAGCTGCTCACTCTTTTCCATGGTCGATATACCTGGAGGCATAGGCGCCCCATACAGCAAGGTTAGCAATCAACCTAAATGTATTAACCAATTCAGACCATCACAATGCATCCTGCAGTTACTCAAAGATACTTTGACCAGCAAGCTGAAAAGTGCATATTGGTACCATAACAAATTTTAAAAGTAAATATAAATAAATGTAGGTGATGCATACGTATAACAGTAAAAATGTTGGGGCTGACATCATTGTGCCCTGCATGCGCCACTGGAAGTGCAGTGCGATGGGAGTTGCGGCCGTCACTCTGTCCTAATGTTGAATCCCTCCCAAATACGGGGGACCAGGTGATTAACATAAAAGAATAGGCGCATTCATGGCACTCCTTTGACATTCCACCTCTTCCTGCCACCACCAACCCCACCCCGTTCCAGGGGCAGGATTATCAGAACAGCACATTACCACTCAGTCAAAGGTCTTGGCAGTAAACAGGCCAAGCGGATGGCCTGCTCGTTATGGAACCCGCCTGATTTTCATTCCATAACCAGGCGGACAATCTGCTCTGCTAGATTACCGTCCAGTCCCCGAAGTCAAAAATCTACCCCATCATCCAACCAGCGTCAAAAGCACATTGTTTCTCTCCCTTCGGAATCCCTCATGTTAAAAGGAGCAGAGGCCCCATGGAAACGGTCTGCCCAAAATGCTGATCACCCACCCACTAATGGGCCGAATTTTTATCTCTGGTGGCTGTGTAAAACTAAAGGTAGGGGATTGAAGCCTATGGAAAGAAAATCGTGCTGGATGTAAAACGAGCTATCGGGTCGCTTTCATTCGTTTTGTGCTACCAGTCAAGATCGATTTCACCCCTTACGTGTTGAAATGATACATCTTTGAAGCCTACTTTTATTTGGAGAGTTGAAAGCGTTGTGTAAGAGTAGCGCTTGATATTCTGGTGTTCTGTCCTGCTAGAATTAAAGAATGTTCCGACTGGAAGTATATGTTAACCTAGGAGTTCAGCCTTCAAATGTTATTTGGTGGAAGGGTGTCAGGAGCTGGGCATAACATCTGCAACCTTAACTGGAACTGAGGAGCAACAGCAAGGAGTAGGCTGGGAGAAGCGAATTACGATTCAAATCGGTGGCTGAGACGCTGATAGGTGGAATGAGAGGAGACAAGCGTTTCTTGTATTGGAAGTTTGCGACAGGAGAGGTGATAGCTGATGAAATAATTGTGGGAGGGAAAGTTGAACCAAATCACTAGAAAAGAAATTAGAATTCAACAGAAACTAAAGGGTAGATCTGAGGCAGAAAAAAATTAATCGTTTATTGAAAAGTTTAATCATTCAGAATATCAAATTTGGGTCATTTATGCATAAGTTGGAAAAATGGTGCAAATGATTGCAGTGCATGGTTACTTTAGTTGAAACTGTATTTATACAAGTGTTTGCCTCAAAAAGTCTATTTTTCAATAATGAAGGAAGATTTAGATTATTCAGAGTTCAATCATTCATTAGTCAGGAAACTTCGCACATTGGAATGTGCTTGGCCGTTTCAGGCCCCAGCGTACAACTGCAGGTAAGAAGTACTAAGCCTTTCAAGAATGCTTTGCTCTGTAACAACTTGTGACTCTAGACCAGTAGCATTGTATGCACCCGCATACTTCAGACCTCGCACTTCAGATGGGGGCAATTTTAACCTAATCCAGCGGCGGGAAACTGATGGGATCTGATTGGCCCAGCTTTACTCGCCGCTCGACTTTACTTTCCATCGATTGAGGAGTGTGACATGAGCAACAAAGATAAACCTATTTCATCTAGTGATGGTTCCTTCTGACCTGGATCTTTACCAATCTGCAACTTCCCTACTCAAAAACAGCTCAACAGTTATGGCCTCAGTATGGGGGTGATATTAACTTCAATGGAGCCAAAAATCGTGAGAGGCTTCTAACAGGTGGCCAATCTGATATCGCCCATTTTACACTATCGCCAAAAGTAAAAATTACCCACAATATATGTTATTTTTCCTCATCGCTGATTTTGCTTCCCCTAATCACCTCTCTCTTTTTCAAGCAGCGTCTTCTCTGTAAAACAAACACACAACTTAATATTGTGATAGTAATCAATATTGTAAGGGCAAAGCATACAAAAATAATAATTATTATATGATAATCTTAAGGGAGCTACGAAAGTGAGAGTGATGGTTGAGCAGAGAGAGTTGGCCACAAAACGTAGGCATTTCATAAATACTAATTGAAATTAATGAATACTTATGAGCTATTTATCTTTTTTGTGTTAATGCTCAATAATTTTTTGACACGAGGTATTACCTAATTACGCATCCATGCACATATAAGAAACCAAGGGCAAATTTAACGCATCACACTGTTTGATGCTGTCCTGCAAACTGAACTGTACAATCATGTACATTACATTCCGTAATCGCTGATAGGAAAATAAATAGAGCAGAAAACAAACTGCTGCCAATTTCATGGAAAATTCACGGAAATCATGCTTGTGTTCAACCATGAGGCAAACAAACGAGCTTTCAGAAACTATGATTCCCAATAATTCTGAGATAACTGAACTGAGTCACATATTCCTTCTCCCCACTCCACGCAAAGTTATATCTACTCCTTTTCCATTGGATGCTTAAATCATGTACCTTTCTTCCAGAGCTTCAGTGAAGCTTGCACATTTCGCTGACATCCATTTTATATGTTTCATTTAAAATCTTAATTATCCCAATAAGACCCAGCTGTTCTTCCAATGTAAATATCCATAGTACATGAAGTTTTAACTAACAACCCATCTGTTCGATCACAATCTCAGTTTGGTTGTCTTTCTTTGTACTCCACACAAAGCCAAGTTGCCCCTTGACTTGTGCTATGGTGCCCAGAACCATACGGTAAGAACAGAACACTGTTTTGTGCAAAGTGATTTTCATATTCTGAGATTTCTGATTATCTCTCTTCCTACAAATTCCAATATTGCGCTTTCAATTTTCCAGTGCAGCACATTGTTCATCACTTTTTACGGTGTTCTCAAATCCTTCTCCTCTATTCTGTCCATTGTTTTTTAATGTTTGCAATCCCGTTATTTTTCCCACTCCCAACGTCTTGGCTTTACAGTTACCTATATTAAATTATACATTCTGACAATTTCTACAACCTTTCAACACTACCCTCTGTTTCCTGTCACTTAGCCAATTTCGTATCCATGCTAACACTGCCCATTTTATTCCATGGGCTTCTGCTTTGCTGCAAGCCTTTTATGTGGCATATATCAAACGCTTTTTAGAAGTCCATGTACACCACATCAACCGCATTGCGGTCATCAAACCTCTCTGTTACCTTACAAAATACTCAATCAAGTTATTTAAACACGATTTGCATTTAATAAATCCATGGTGGCTTTTCTTTATTAATCCACACTTGTTCAAGTGACTAGGGGTACGGTAGCATAGTGGTTATGTTGCTGGACTAGTTGTCTAAAGGCCTGGACTAATAATCCGGAGTCATGAGTTCAAATCCCACCACATGCAGCTGGGGAATTTAAATTCAATTAATTAGATTCATTGAATTAAATTTTTAAAATCTGGATTTAAAATACTAGTATCAGTAATGGTGGCCATGGAACTACCGGATTGTCGTAAAAGCCCAATTGGTTCACTACTGTCCTTCAGGGAAGGAAACCTGCCGTCCTTACCCGGTCTGGCCAAAATGTGACTCCAGACCCACAGCAATGTGGTTGATTCTTAATTGACCTCTGAAATGGCCGAACAAGCCACTCAGTTGTAAAATCTCGCTAAAAAAAAGTCACAATAGGAATAAAACCGGACGGACCACTAGGCACCGGCCACACCAAAAGCAAACTAAGCCCATCAACCCTGCAAAGTCCTCCTCAGTAACATCTGGGGACGTGTGCCAAAACTGGGAGAGCTGTCCCACAGACTAGTCAAGCAACAGCCTGACTTGGCCATACTCTCAGAATCATACCTTTCAACCAACGTCCCAGACTCTTCCATCTCAATGCCTGGGTATGTCCTGTCCCACCGGCAGGACAGACCCACCAGAGGTGGCGGTACAGTGATATACAGTCAGGAGGGAGTGGCCCTGGGAGGCCTCAACATTCACTCTGGACCCCATGAAATCTCATGGCATCAGGTCAAACATGGGCAAGGAAACCTCCTGCTGATTACCACCTACTGCCCTCCCTCAGCTGATGAATCCAGTCCTCCTCCATGTTGAACGTCACTTGGAGGAAGCACTGAGGGTAGCAAGGGCATAGAATGAACTCTGGGTGGGGGACTTCAATATCCATCACCAAGAGTGGCTCGGTAGCACTACTACTGACCGAGCTGGTGGAGTCCTGAAGGATATAGCTGCCAGACTGGGCCTGCGGTAGGTGGTGAGCAAACCAACACGAGGAATAAAACTTACTTGACATCGTCCTCACCAATCTACCTGTCGCAAATGCATCTGTCCATGACAGTATCGGTAGGAGCAGTCTTCATGCAGACGCAGTCCCGTCTTCACACTGAGGACACCATCCAACGTGTTGTGTGGCATTACCACCGTGTTAAATGGGATAGATTCAGAACAGATCTAGCAGCTCAAAACTGGGCATCCGTGAGGCACTATGGGCCATCAGCAACAGCAGAATTGTATTCCAGCACAATCTGTAACCTCATGGCCCGGCATATTCCTCACTCTACCATTGCCAACAAGTCAGGGGATCAACCCTGGTTCAATGAGGAGTGTAGAAGAGCATGCCAGGAGCAGCACCAGGCGTACCTAAAAATGAGGTGCCAACCTAGTGAAGCTACAACTCAGGACTACATGCATGCTAAACAGCGGAAGCAACATGTTCTAGACAGAGCTAAGCGATTCCACAACCAACGGATCAGATCAAAGCTCTGCAGTCCTGCCACATCCAGTCGTGAATGGTGGTGGACAATTAAACAACTAACGGGAGGACGAGGCTCTGTAAACATCCCCATCCTCAGTGATGGCGGAGTCCAGCACGTGAGTGCAAAAGACAAGGCTGATGCGTTTGCATCCATCTTCAGCCAGAAGTGCCGAGTGGATGATCCATCTCGAACTCCTCCCGATATCCCCACCATCACAGAAGCCAATTTTCAGCCAATTTGATTCACTCCACGTGATATCAAGAAACGGCTGAATGCACTGGATACGGCAAAGGCTATGGGCCCCGACACCATCCTGGCTGTAGTGCTGAAGACTTGTGCTCCAGAACTAGCTGCGCTTCTAGCCAAACTGTTCCAGTACAGCTACAAGACTGGCATCTACCAGACAATGTGGAAAATTGCCCAGGTATGTCCTGTCCACAAAAAGCAGGACAAATCCAATCCGGCCAATTACCGCCCCATCCGTTTACTCTCAATCATCAGTAAAGTGATGGAAGGTGTCGTCGACAGTGCTATCAAGTGGCACTTACTCACCAATAACTTGCTCACCGATGCTCAGTTTGGGTTCTGCCAGGACCACTCGGCTCCAGACCTCATTACAGCCTGGTCCAAACATGGACAAAAGAGCTGAATTCCAGAGGTGAGGTGAGAGTGACTGTCCTTGATATCACGGCAGCATTTGACCGAGTGTGGCACCAAGGAGACCGAGTGTGGCACCAAGGAGCCCGAGTAAAATTGAAGTCAATGGGAATCAGGGGGAGAACTCTCCAGTGGCTGGAGTCATACCTAGCACAAAGGAAGATGGTAGTGGTTGTTGGATGCCAATAATCTCAGCCCCAGGGCATTGTTGCAGGAGATCCTCAGGGCAGTGTCCTAGGCCCAACCATCTTCAGCTGCTTCATCAATGACCTTCCCTCCATCATAAGGTCAGAAATGGGGATGTTCGCTGATGGTTGCACAGTGCTCAGTTCCATTCGCAACGCCTCAAATAATGAAACAGTCCGAGCCCGCCTGCAGCAAGACCTGGACAACATCCAGGCTTGGGCTCATAAGTGGCAAGTAACATTCGCGCCAGACAAATGCCAGGCAAAGACGATCTCCAACAAGAGAGAGTCTAACCACCTCCCCTTGACATTCAATGGCATTAACATCGCCGACTCCCCCACCATCAACATCCTCGGGGTCACCATTGACCAGAAACTTAACTGGACCAGCCATATAAATACTCTGGCTACAAGAGCAGGTCAGAGGCTGGGTATTCTGCGGCGAGTGACTCAACTCCTGACTCCCCAAAGCCTTTCCACCATCTACAAGGCACAAGTCAGGAATGTGATGGAATACTCTCCACTTGCCTGGATGAGTGCAGCTTCAACAACACTCAAGAAGCTCGAAAAAGCAGCTCGCTTGATTGGCACCCCATCCACCACCCTAAACATTCACTCCCTTCACCACAGGCGCACTGTGGCTGCAGTGTGTACCATCCACAGGATGCATTGCAGCAACTCGCCAAGGCTTCTTCGACAGCACCTCCCAAGCACACGACCTCTACTATCTAGAAGGACAAGGGCAGCAGGCACATGGGAACAACACCACCTGCACGTTCCCCTCCAAGTCACACACCATCCGACTTGGAAATATATCGCCGTTCCTTCATCGTTGCTGGGTCAAAATCCTGGAACTCCCTTCCTAACAGCATTGTGGGAGAACCTTCACCACATGGACTGCAGCGGTTCAAGAAGGCGGCTCACCACCACCTTCTCAAGGGCAATTAGGGATGGGCAATAAATGCCAGCGACGCCCACATCCCATGAACGAATAAAAAAAATTAATATTGTCCCGGATTATCGCTTCTGAATGCTTCCCCACCACCGAGATTAAACTGACTGGCCTGTAGTTGCCGGGTTTATCCTTACACACTTTTTTGAACAAGGGTGTAACATTTGCAATTCTCCTGTCCTCTGGCACCACCCTCATATCTAAGGAGGATTGGAAGTTTATGGCCCGCACCTCTGCAATTTCCACCCTTACTTTCCTCAACAATCTCGGATACACCCCATCCAGACCGCATGACGTATCTACTTTAATACAGCCAGCCTTTATAGTACCTACTGTTTATCAAGTTTTAGCCCGTCCAGTATCTCAACTACCTCTTCGTTTATTGTGACTTTGGCAGCATCTTCTTCCTTATTAAAGTCAGATGGAAATTACTCATTGAATGATTTGGAACTTGTGGTCTGGCCCCTTTTAAAAATGCCAGCCAGCCACTCCCTACAATGAACACCACTAAATACATTTATGTATTATATGAATCCAATTGAACCTCTTCTGAATAAAACTCCTGACACAGCAGTTTTCTACCTGCAATCAAGATATGATTTTTTTCACACAGCTGAAGACAATTAATTCATTTCAAAAATAGTCACCTATGTTTTTAACATTTGTTGCTTCCTTTCAGGCATAGCCCGAAGACCCTTACTGTATTTTTTTGGAGGAATGGAACTAGCATTGCGTTTCAAAGCGTAATTTGTTCCAATCCTACAGATTTAGGTTGGTTCACAAAACAACCAAAACAACCTAAAACATTTAGGTTAATGCAATTGGAAAGAATGATTTCATATGTTCCCCTTACCTTTTTCTTCTAGGGTCTGTTGACATTGTTTGACAGCTGGAAAAAAATTCCAAAAAGCTAACCTGTTATTCTTCAGCCCAAGCAACTTTTCTCGAACTCTAAGCTCTTCGTGCTTTTTAAATGCAGTTTTTCTTGTCTTGATGCAGAACATTACATAGTTTGTATTGAAGAAAAGAAAAAGGAGAGCTTCTTGCATTTTGAGATATCATAGCTAGAACAGAAATTACTACATCAATCGCAAAACTAACTTCATCCTGAGGACGGGAAATGTGCTACATAACTTCAAATTCGTTTTTTATTTCTTTCCTTCTCTCTATATTACTTTCTTCTTTCTTACGTTGTTACTTCCTTCCTTCATTCCTTCCACCTCCTTCCTTCCTTCCTTCCTTCTTTCTTCCTTTATTCTTTCTTCCTTTCTTCCTTTTCGTTCTTTCCTTTATTATTTATTTCTTTCTATCTTTTTTCTTTGTTCGTTTCTTTCTTTCCTTAATTATTCAAAATTTCAATTAATTAATCATTCAGAGAACCTCTTCAGTGAACCAAGTACGTTGACTTCAATTATACGTCTTAAGTATTGATGCTATTTGCAATATACTCCCCAAGTGGGAGGAAAAGTGGGATCAGATTTTTCGCGTTGGGGCGCCATAGGTGGGAATGCGCACATGGTGGTGGCATTTCCAAATATTGAAGGTATAACTTGTGCCCGCTTTTTTGCGTTCATTTACATAAAACTGGTACCTCTTTTTCGTCAATGCATATAAGGCTATCTACTTATGCCTTTGTACGTATTTACAAAAAAGTAATTCTGTTAATGTGTTTATTCTTTGTTTAACTCATAATTTTATATTTTGCCAATTTCTAATTCATCTTCTAACAACTCCTCGAATTCCAAGGGTGGCCTAGTCATTCTCCCAGCTATTAATCACAGCGAAGAAAAGTTCTTCGACTAGGACAAAATGGTTGGAAATACCAACAGCAAAGCAGAATTTGAGAAGGATGTGGGGGGATGGTGAGCCGTAGTCATAGTTACATCAGATGTCATTGATGATTTTGACCAGGTGGGAAGAAGTCTAATTCGAGGGCTTCAAAGGGGGGAATGATTTACATCTGCGCACTCCAGTTCCACTTATTCCGAGGCCATCTAACTCTACTTTACATGATGACTATGCTTGGTCCTGATTTTGTACGATGTCTTGGGAGATCGACTTATATATACATAAAATAGGAAGAAAGACCTGCATTTATACAGCACCTTTCACGACCTCAGGACTTTACAGCAAATGAAGTACTTTTGAAGTGTTGTAATGTACAAAACGCAGCAGCCTATTTGTGTACAACAGGGCACAAACTGCAGTGGGATCATGAGCAGATAGCCCGTTTTAATGATATTGGTTGCGGGATAAATATTGGCCAGTACACCGGGGAGAATATCCCTGCTTTTCTTCGAAAGAATGTCATAGGATCTTTCACGTCCACCAGACAGGTCCTCGGTTTAACATCTCATCCGAAAGACGCATCTCCAACAATGCAGCATTCCCTCAGTCCTACACTGAAGTAGGACTTGAACCCACAACCTTCTGACACAGAGGCGAGAGATGGACCAACTGCCATATAGAAATGCTTGTTAAAATATGCATTTTTGTGCACTTTCTGTCCGCATAACTTTACTTCCTGTTGTCTCAGTTTTGTCACATTTCTATGTCAATTTCTATGTGTACATTTAAATTGGAAACTCCCCAAATAAATGTGTCACATTGCGTCCTCATGCCACTGATGGTGCGTAACTCCTCAGATTTGCTGCCCATAGCTTAAAATATTTACGAACACAGCCAAATATTCAAATTGATTATATTCTTAACAAATAACCTTAATTGACATGTTACTCTGATGACTTGATCATTCCTTTAGTTATATTGTTGGCATTTTGTTGTTTTAGATAAAAGCAATGAACACAAACCCTGTAATCATCATCTAAAAACAATAATATTCACCCACAATGACATAATTTCAGTATCTTAACATTCACTTTTATTAATCCTCTCATCTCCCAAAGTTGTATTTAGGTTTTATTGAACTAGAAGGGGAAAATGTGGGTATTAAAAAAATTTGGCTGAGGAAATTCATTTTTGTCACTAACAAGTTTAATTAGCTGGCAGGATGATATCCAATTAAAGCAATGTGAACCGTGTATTTATAATTACCAGTTATTAGAATTACAACATTCAACTAAAGGATGTTTTTACAAGTGAATTTCCCTCTGTCAAAATTGACCTAACATTCCCAACACGGTAAGGCATAGATAAGTCAACAAGTTTGCTTAAGTAACCGTGTGTGCTTCTTTTTCTTACCTCTCTGCCGATGAAGCTCTTTAATTTCTGAAGAAAAACTTCAAAACATTAACACAGCTGCACTAAATGGGAAAGAGCACCACCTCATTTACACAACTTATTATGGAAAAATGGACAACTGGGTCGGGCGTTTTCAATTGTTTCAGTCCCAAGGACCATTCACATAATAGGTTCATCGGGTTTCAGGTCATCCTTACAAGTCAATGTAGTTATCAGTTCTGGGGCGAAGAATGTATTCTAAATTTTCTATCGTCAACTTAATCAGCTCCTGGAGCTCTGACGTTTCAGCTCTATGTCCGCAGGACCATCGTCAAAATTCAAAGAAATTTTATCCATCTTAATGTCCAGCTAAAATTCAATAATAACTAGATAAATACTTAAAGGGAAAAAAATTACAGGACTAAGGGGAAATTGAAGGGGAGTGGAACTAATTGGATAACTCTTTTAAAGAACCGGTACAGACAGGATGGGCCGAATAGCCTCCTTCTGTGTTGCATGATTCTATGATTCTTAAAAGAGTTGTATGCCTGCTTAAATCTGCATAGGATGATTAGGGGTCCTCGATACAGTTCATAGTCGTTCTTTTTTTATCTTAGGGTAACACAAGCATGAAGTGCATGAAGGCTGTAATTTTGACTCTGGCTTTCTTATTTTATCCAGCACTAAGGGTGGGATAAAATGGTCAGTTTCTGCTCGGACTGATAGAACAAAGATTGCAAGTTTTGTTTTAAATATCACCTTCATCTTTAAGACGTATTAACTCCTCTGTGAAGAAGGGAATACCAGAGAGAGTAACAATCGTAAGAATTCAACAATGCTTGCTTAACTTTTAAGTAGCCGACGCATTATTAAACCAATCACTTTGCATTAGAATGGCGTATATAAACCGCAAGTCTCGAAAACACAATTGAAAGACCATCCTGGAAAAAAGAATGTGTTTGGGAGGGGGGAGGAATCGATCTTCCGTGATGGAACAAAACCCCCGAAATTGAATGGAAAAGAAAATCATACAGCCGAATTCCAATTTTACACTCATGTTTCCTTCCCTTTCTCTGTTTTAATGCAATAATATGAGCAAAGCACAATATATTATAATGCATTTTTATGAAGTGCTGACTAAGTCTTAACCCATTGCATCTCAACAAGGCCAGATTAGAAATAAAAGAAAACATTTCGTTTAAACTGCTTTGGAAAGGGTTCCCGATTGCATTTATAAATGAAAGCGTAGTGTGAAAATGCAATAATCCAGGCAAACTAAACAAATAAAAGGAGACTGAGTAAAATCTGAAGACTATCGTTATTTGCATCTAAATGCCACAAACATTTGGAATAAGATGCTTGGCTTAGAGCCATGTCAAGAGAATATTCTGAAGTCATAGTGATTGCAAAAAAAGGCCTTGCCCAGAAGTTTAGTTGAATTGAATATGAGGGCGATGCGGGAGGATTATAAAACAAATGGGGAAAAGAATTCACCTTTAAATTTCAACATAATTTAGAAATTTAGGAAGCTAACTTGATAGCCCAGAAACGATAGATCACGACATAGACTGGCTTGACTTAAAACAAGGCGCAAAGTAGAGTTGATAAAAGGGGGTCTGCCATATACAATGGGAACAATTTTAACTTTGGGATGATGTAAAACGGGCGATATCGAATTATCCGCCCATTATACACTTTATCCGATTTCTCCTTTATTGAAGTAAATTGTCGGTCAATTTGATATCACTCATTTCACACAATCACCCATCGATAAAATTACCTCCATTGTAAGCTTAATGAACTAAGCATAAAGGGTAGACGCAGGCATATTTGTCTTTGGTAATGAGAAACGTCACTAAGCCTAGTACGCACTAACAAATCATGAGGACATTGAGACCACAGATTCAGAACTGGTGCAAGTAGTACAGGATTATTTTTAATAAATGTGTTTCATACCGCTCTAAAAGTAACCTTTTACTAAGAGTGATCAGAATAATGTGCAAACTATGAAGGTGTGGATTCTTCGAGGAATAATAACCACAATAGAATTGGATTTAAGGTTATCTGCCAATTCGTATAAAGAATAACGAAGACAAAAATATATGACTATCAATAAGGAAACTTCAAGAAATATGGAGTGAACTACGATAACTTAACCAATACGTGGAAGAAACAAAAAGGCACATTTTGAAGGTATTGACATTTAATACGTAAGAAAGAATAGAGCAAAACAAATTCTATGTAAATTGGATACCAGCATCAAATTCGAAGAACCGATGCATTTAATACAGAATAACAAGGTAACACAAGTAAAGCAAATTATGGGAATTAAAAAGGGGGCAATTGGCTGCTACAATTTTAAAGGGACATCGCGAAGTGCAGAAATGGCCAGGTAAAAGAACCTTGTAGAAAACGTTAGTCAAACTGAAAGATTACACCAGTGTGAGAAGCATGAAAAAGTTAGAGAATGGTTTTGGATTCCATTGCATTATTTCTGGTCGGATTTTCTGCTTCTACATTCCCCGGCTGATAATTATAATTTCGATGTTTGCGTCGCTAATAAATTAATAAGGCTGAAAAGATGTACGGTAGTTTAAATATACGGTAAACCGCAGGGTTTTGAAGGTGAGCACGAAGGGAATGCGCGAGGGGCATCCCGCCAATCATGAATCCATTATTAGTATTGTTGTGATTCTACAATCACACAAACATAAACACAATAATTTAAAATGGCGGCACGTCTGACCAAGGCAATTACGGGTCTATTAGCTAGATATAAGTGAGAAGTAAAAAACCAATGCAAATAATTTTG
This sequence comes from Heptranchias perlo, assembly GCF_035084215.1. NCBI lineage: Eukaryota > Metazoa > Chordata > Chondrichthyes > Hexanchiformes > Hexanchidae > Heptranchias > Heptranchias perlo. The sequence continues at coordinate 8,956,845 of NC_090363.1, forward strand.
GCGGGTAATCTTGAGATGTACATGAACTACTTGAAGAACAGGAGCAGGAATATGCATATTCAAATAGCTAAGTATTCGGCTATCTCTGTTGATTGCTCCTCCACAATGACGGGAGATGATAGAGCAGATATTTCTGACCGCGCCTGGTGCTATTTGATCACCTGGACACAGTGAATTCAGAAGCAATCTGTAGTGAGGAAGGCAGCCTCCTGGCACAGCCCACTCGATTTGCCCACAATTCATTTTTAACTGAGGGCATTGAGGGATATTAACATGGGGATGATGGTGTGTCTTTTTAGGATAAAAATCTAATGGAATTTAATGCTTATTGTCAGATGGAATAACCTGCTTAGTTGAGAACGTATGCTTTAGTCCATTTAATCTATGATAATTCAGTCCTTTTTCTGAAATAATGGACGAAGTAAAGCCTGACGAGTTAAGAGTTTATAGGGTAATAATAAAAACAGTAATTTCTAGCCTTTGATAAGGCAGGTCCGTGGGCCAGTCACTCTAAAGGGACCAAAGGTTTGTAGGGAAACGAAGCCTTCTACTGGTCTTAAAACAACTGCTGTTAAAAATCCATAATAATTAAACAGAAATGTATATTTCAGCAGTCACTGTGGATGAAATTACATTTTTAAACTAATAAGTTTTAGATGTTTATTTTGCAAAGAAAATTGCAACCACATCTAAGACGGGTCCACAAAAACGAAACTTTAAAATCAATGCTCAACGTACGTACCCACATCCCTACGAATGGATTCTATTTTCTGTATTTCTGAAAACAAATACATGTTAAATATTTTCGGTAAATTTGAGTGCAAACAGCCCTATTAATATGGAATACATTTAAAGCAACAACGTTATCATTTATGACGTCAATTAGAAATGTGGGGGATAATTTTAACCTAACCCATCGTAAAACTGACGAGTTCGGGTGCAACTCTGGTTTTACACTCTGCCCAATTTTGCTCAAGTGTAATATTGGGTGGGGTGTAAAACAAGCGTTCCACTCGATCCTGTGGGTTTCCAGCCTGGCAAGTTAGGTTAAAATTGCCCCTTTTACATTCAAATCACAATGAATTCTCAGCGTCAGGATTTATAACGATATGGTTTTGTAAAGCACCTGAACATGTCTACCAGAAACTTCCAACATGCTTCACATAGAATGAATTATTTTAAATCCAGTGGGAGACTGCCTGGCATTTTGCGAACATCAAGATCCCACAATGAAGAGATTTTTCACTCAAATATTTGCGCTCGACTAGCCATTGATTTTCCAGCCAACTATCTTCGATGTACTGAATAAAGGGTCTAGCGGTTTGGAATTTCCCAATATACCCTTCTGGTCTTTACTAGGAACGCTGAAACAAAAAAGCCTGGCCATTTGCAACACTGAGCAGCTGGTGTTGCCCATGTTTAAGGAAGAATTGTGATAAGGATATCGGGAGAAATCGCAAGTGCTCTTGACATGCTGCTACGGGATATTTAATGTCCAACTAAACCATTGTACAAGATGATCGAACATCCATTTAACATCTGATCGGTGCATCAGCCTTTAAAACATGATCCTCTCTATTTTGCTTTAATTTTCCATTCACTTCGTTGCTTCGTTGAGAGAAAACATGGAACTACAGGTCAATTAGCCTGACTTCAGTCGTCGGGAAAATGCTTGAATCCATTATCAAGGAATTGTTAGCAGGGCACTTTGAAAATCATAATATGGTTAGGCAGAGTCAACGTGGTTTTATGAAAGAGAAATCGTGTTTGACAAATCTATTAGAATTTATTTAGGATGTAACTAGTAGGATAGGTAAAGGGGAACCAATAGATGTAGTATGTTTGGATTTTCAAAAGGCATTCGATATGGTGCCACACAAGAGGTTCTTACACAAGATAAGGGGTCATGGGGTTGGGGAAAATATATTTGCATGGATAGAGGATTGGTTAACGGGCAGAAAACAGAGAGTTGGAATAATCGGGTCATTTTCAGGTTGGCAGGTTGTAACTAGTGGGGTGTCGCAATGATCAGTGCTTGGGCCTCAGCTATTAACAATCTATATTAATGATTAGATGATGGGACCGAGTGTAATGTATCCAAGTTTGCTGAATATGCAAAGCTGGGTGGCAAAGTAAGCTGTGAGGATGACACAAAGAGTCTTCAACGGGATATAGACAGGTTACTTGAGTGGGCAAGAAGGTGGCAGATGGAGTATAATATGGGGAAATGTGAGGTTATTCACTTTGGTAGGAAGAATAGAAAAACAGAATAGTTTTTAAATGGTGAGAAATTATTAAATATTGGTGTTCAGAGAGATCTGTGTGTCCTTGTCCAAGAACCACAAAAAGTTAACATGCAGGTACAGCAAGCAATTAGGAAAGCAAGTTGGATTTTGGCCTTTATTGCAAGAGGGTTGGAGTACAAGAGTAAGGAAGTCTTGCTACAATTGTACAGGGTTTGGTGAGACCACACCTGGAGTATTGTGTACAGCTTTGGTCTCTTTATCTAAAGAAGGATATACTTGCCTTAGAGGCGGTGAAATGAAGGCTGACTAGATTGATTCCTGGGATGAGAGGATTGTCTGATGAGGAGAGATTGAGAAGAATGGGCCTATATTCTTTGGAGCTTTGAAGAATGAGAGGTGACCTCATTGAAACGTTTAAAATTCTTAGAGGATTTGACAGGGTAGATGCAGAGAGGCTGTTTCCCTGGCTGGAGAGTCCAGCAATAAGGGGCATAGTCTCAGGATAAGGGGTGGGCCATTTAGGACTGAGATGAGGAGACATTTCTTCACTCAGAGGGTGGTGAATCTTTGGGATTTTTTATCCCAGAATATCTGAGGATGCTGAGTCGTTGAGTATATTCAAGACTTTTGATAGATTTTTGGACTCTAAGGGAATCACGGGATATGGGGATCGGGTGGGAAAGTGGAGTTCAGGTCAAAGATCAGCCATAATCTTATTCGATGGCGGAGCAGGTTCGAAGGGCCGTGTGGCATACTCCTGCTCCTATTTCTTATGATCTTATGTTCCAAGTTTCCACCACATGCAAACCACAGCGACCACAGCCCAAAGTCGTTCTTTCCATACGTTCCTGTCAATCTTGCTTTGATCTGACAAACGGAAAGTGCACAATAATGGTCTCTTCTGTCCTAACGTATGGTTGAAGTTAGGAATTTAGCAATATGTCCTGTCATTACTTTCGCGTTGTACCTTCCAGACATGTGTAATTAGTTTACTACAAACGTGATGACCCACAATATGAATTGGTCCGCTCTGTTCATTTCAGTAAATATTCGAATGGTTGGGCAGATTTTTAAAAACCCTGAGCCAACAGCTAGACGTCGTTTATTCCAAACGTCCGGGCACATTGATCACGATTTTCACCCCATTGCTGTCAATGAACAGGACATCAAGTGTTTTGCACCCAAGATTTTCCGATGATCAAGGGATGCACGTGAAGCCCTCCTGTTTTGCAATCTGGGATAAAGCAGCCCAACAACGTGTTGTTGACATCTTCGATGGAAACACTTTCAAAAGCTTCGTGAAATTGACAACAAAAGGGAATGAAAGTTAACATGGTAGTTGAAACTTGAATACACAAAAAGCAATGAATATATTCTTAATCTCAAGGCGCTCATCTGCCTATTCGGGGTTCAGCTCGTCGCTGTAATTAATCAGATATGCGTGGAAATCCCGCGAGGGTTCCCTCCATCTCCTGTGGTAAGCTGGGCGGAAATTGGCGAAACTCCTAGAGGAACGGCTGAAATGGATGTTTCCGCCACTTCTCTGGGTTTTCCTCCGATATCCAGCCGAAGTTACGGCGATAATCCAACGAACGCTCAGTACCACTAGCGTTGAAAACTACATAGGCTGGTATTTCGGGAAATTCCGTACACTCACCCACCACCGCCACCACCGCCCCCTCCCCCCAAATCCCACGCCCTTGGTTAGCAAGCGACCTTGCATTATGGAAGACAGTAAATCCTTTTTTTTTGGCCTACATCTTATAAAGGTATCTCTACTGTTGCCGGTCAATTTCCTCCCTCTTCCGCCTAAAAGCTAAAATATTTATGACGCCCACTTTTCAGAAGTGATGCTCACGGTAATAACTTCAGAACTTCTGAATATTAACCCTTACAAAAGGTGCTGCAAAAATCAACATGCAGTGCATGCACTAATTTACCTGTTTCAGTTTCCTGTAGCTTTGCTTCTGAAAGATTAAAATAAACAAAACAGGAAGCAAATAGTATCTAACTAGAGGAAACCTCATTATCTGGGGCATTAAATTCTTGGACACTAAACGATTAATTTTCGTGTTTCGAACTGAGAAAGTAAAAAGATCAATCTCCTTTCATGACGTGGTATGTAAAGTCTTCAAACATTGTAGATCCACGCCTGTAGAACTGAAAGTGATCAATTTTTCGATCCTATTCCTGATTTTTACTGATTCAGGTGATCTCAGCTGCGGTGTTACGTTTATCAGGTGTATTTTTAACTTTGGGCGATAGTGCAAAATGGGCGATATCGAATTAGCCGCCCATTATACACCCCGCCCGAATTTTCTTTCCATTGAAGTCAATGAAAGGGAAAATCGAACGAGCAGCATAATGGGCGGCTAATTCTACATCGTCCATTTTACATTTTAGTCCAAAGTTAAAAATACACCCATCATCAGTAAGATTGCACTTGGCAGTAAAAACTCAGCCAAATTCCCCTCTCTGATTGCTATCACTGTTGGAATGTGCACGGGAATGTGGAGTGGGAACTGGGTCGGAGTTGGACGTCATGTGCTAAGATTGATTGAGTTACTCTTCCAGTGCAGCTATAATGAAATGGCTGTGTAAATAAAATGACTTAACATAGTGTAATTGCCCTGAGTCTATTCTACTGAATTCCCAGGTGCGACTGCAGTGCAGCCCTCTCATGCCTGCTACAGCTAGTGGATTTCTGCCCTAGCCTCCTGTTGCAAAACCTACCAAATGGTGAGCCTGTGTTAGGGAGTGCATCCAGGCCAATTGAGTTGCACCTGAGCCTGGACAGGAGAAGCACCTTTATGATCTGTTGTGCCTGTACAGTGCCGCAGAGGAAAGGGAAGCATGAAACTAGGTTTTGGTGAGTTAGTAAGTTCCAATCGGTTAATTTTCCAATTCTGCGTTGAAGAGCATGCTACTTGCAATTAATTCTGTGTAAAGGTACTGGCAGCTGACTCTGATTTTTCAGTGTTTGGTAGATTTGGAAGTGTTCTATGTGTTTTAATTGCCAGTGACTTTGTGCTAAATGTATTGTTCTGATAGGCTGGGTTCATACTTGAGCAACTTCCAATTAAATTAGGTGATTTGCAACGGCCAGGACCCTTAGTTACATTTCCTAAAATTGGATTATTTTATCCACCTAGTCTCTTTTAAATAAAAAATGAAAGACTTGCATTTATATAAAGCTTTTCACGTCCTCGGGACGACTCAAGGCACTTTACAGCCATTGAAGTAATTTTGAAATGTAGTCACTGTTGTAATGTAGGAATGTAAGGGTAAGTGCGGGCAATTCCCCAAAAACCTTGTTGCATCCCTTACTTTGTGAGCTCCAATAATGCCTACAAACATGATAGTTGCCGTCCTATTGTCCTCAATATGTAATGCTCCAAGCTCGAACCCTGCCCTACACACTTTATGCAATATCATTTTTTTCCAATCTTTCTACCTGTGTTAGAGATCAAGGCCGAGAGTCGGTAAAGGAATTTGTTTTGTACGAAAAAGAATCCATTGATCTAAAGTTCTATTTTATATCAAACTCTATAAAGCTAAAAGCCTGCAAATGTAGCTGACAGACAATATTTGTAGAATGTCTATAAATATATAAAGTTGTAAATGTCATCATATAAAATAGCCTTTGATAGTTCTAATTTTCTCATGGATACATCTATAATTGTATTCCTTCCAGTATATGTAAATTGATAAAGTAGTCTATGTCATGTCCTGAATCTGTGTTGTGGAGTCTTTTTGAGTCTTTTGACGTAAAACAAGAGTGAAAGTCATGGAGGAGGTGATGTCATGACTATTTAGCTGATCTTAAAAAGCATTGTAAGAACGTTAGAAGAAATCGGACAAAGGAGAAGAGAGAGGGGAGAGAAGTTTGAGCTCAATTGGCTGTAACGTGCGTTCTCCTGTGGCAATGCACCTTTTGTAATCTCGGCATTGGCTGTGAGCCAACGATGTTAAATGCTGTTCATTTAACCCTTAAAAAACCTGCAAGTGTTGGCACGGCGTTAAGAATTAATACTTGGCACATAGCCATAGGACTGCAGCCTCTGTCTACATTGTTACAAAAAATACATTTCTAACACCTGAAAAATTGCTCGTGATTGCTATATATCTAAGAAAAGTTAACTTTTGCATCATACGCAACACAGTGGTCCTTCGCAGGCGGCACTCACAAAGGTCAAAGGAATTCTGACAGTAACCAGAGTTAACCATACCTAGGTCCATACGTCAACCTCCAGTAATCGAGTGATGGATGTCATGCACAGTTGGATTAAATTGAACTCACGCTCAACATTTAACGAGCCAGAATTGATGCTAAATGACTGACCAGCTATGAGTCTGATACTCTCGATTTTGCAGCCTTTCAATTTAAGGAAGTAATATGGATCTTACCAGGTAGAACGACAACGGTGGCAGATGGTGACTGATTAGATGGGAAGAAGGGCGATGATGGCAGAGATGAGGGTAGAGCTGAGCGGGTCAATTGTAGTATATGTGTCTTAATTGGCGGAGGGCCGTGGAATGCCAATTGGCAGTTTAAGGTTGGACGAAAGTGGTATTTGTGGGTTTCGAGACAGACGAGAAAACAAGCTCAAAGACAACTCTGTAAAATGATGGGGGTGATATTGGACATGGGCGGGGACGCAAAACAGGCGGAATCGCATTTGCCTACCGTTATACAACAGGCTTGATACACAGTTCTACTGGCCAATGGAACTAAATATCCTGCGGAGCATATAACAGGTGAGTATTGCGATACCACCTCTGCTGCGTCCCCGCCAATGTTCAATTTCACTTCCAAATTTTCTACAATAACGCAGAAGTCACGAATTAACAAAAATTACATTACTGAGCGCACAAAATAAAATCACATGCATATGTATCACAAATAGCATATATTTCTCGAAGTACTCTCACCAGCACCCTGTAACTTGCTGGTCGGATTCTTCCATTCTGAAAGCACCCATCAATAGTAATATAGAATCATAGAATCATAGAAGTTTACAACATTGAAACAGGCCCTTCGGCCCAACATGTCCATGTCGCCCAGTTTATACCACTAAGCTAGTCCCAATTGCCTGCACTTGGCCCATATCCCTCTATACCCATCTTACCCATGTAACTGTCCAAATGCTTTTTAAAAGACAAAATTGTACCCGCCTCTACTACTGCCTATGGCAGCTCGTTCCAGACACTCACCACCCTTTGAGTGAAAAAATTGCCCCTCTGGACCCTTTTGTATCTCTCCCCTCTCACCTTAAATCTATGTCCCCTCGTTATAGACTCCCCTACCTTTGGGAAAAGAATTTGACTATCTACCTTATCTATGCCCCTCATTATTTTAAAGACTTCTATAAGATCACCCCTAAGCCTCCTACTCTCCAGGGAAAAAGTCTCAGTCTATCCAACCTCTCCCTATAAGTCAAACCATCAAGTCCCAGTAGCATCCTAGTAAATCTTTTCTGCACTCTTTCTAGTTTAATAATATCCTTTCTATAATAGGGTGACCAGAACTGTACACAGTATTCCAAGTGTGGCCTTACTAATGTCTTGTACAACTTCAGCAAGACATCCCAACTCCTGTATTCAATATTCTGACCAATGAAACCAAGCATGCTGAATGCGTTCCTCACCACCCTATCCACCTGTGACTCCACTTTCAAGGAGCTATGAACTTGTACTCCTAGATCTCTTTGTTCTATAACTCTGCCAAGGACGCAGCAGGAGATTTACTGGAAAATCCGTGATGTACCGCTTGGGATTTTGCGTAGATTGACGTGAATGGGTGTAATATTGTGGTCAATAGATCACTCCGTTTTTCTATAAGCCTCCAGTTGCATTCAAGGCGCTACAGTCCACTTGAAAAGTATTTAATTGGCTGTAAACTTTCCGAAAATTATCAAAATTTATTGCTTAAGGGCCTTGGGATGTTTTACTGCGTTAAAGTCGCTATATAAATACAAGTTGTTGTTGGTGTGAAGCGATGTGGGAGGTCCTAAAGTCGTGAAAGGCCCCATATTAATGCAAATCTTGTTTCCTTAAAGTGCGGAATTGTACTGAAACCCCCATTGTTAAGCATGTTTCTATCTCAAAGTACCCTGAGAAAGCACAGATTACAATCTGAATGGTTCTTGTTTGCCTGTGTTTAATTAATAGTTACACCTTGATGTTTTCAAGCTGGAGGACACATTTTCCATTATATTCTCCAGCATTCCCGTCTTTTTGAAATAGCTTATCATATTACATAACGAACGCAATCCAGTGGGAGATCCCGTGGCACCGTTTTGATTTTATCCCTCATGTTTCTGCACGAAAGTTCCACATCACATTTCGTTTTCACGATGCGTATGCGTGCAAATTTCTGTGTCACACTTGTACTTAACGGAAGAGTCAGCCTTTCCACTAGGGGGACTTTTGTTGGCAGATCCGGAAAGAAGCAAAACCTGGGCAGCCGCACTGGTTGTAATATTGGGCGGGCGTCCGCACCTGTAACAATACAACTATGGCAACCTCCCCATCTGAGAGGAGGAAAGCGGCAGCGAGTCTGGAATTTTATTTTTATTTTTATTTTATTTTAACCCATCTTTTTATTGTCAACCCTGCACTTTAGGTGGCTAAAGCCGCAAACGCGGAGATGCATCCACCAGATTATTGAATAAATTCTACCTTCATATGGGCTGTAAATTCTGATAGACGGAAACAGGGGTGGATACGAGGAAATTGGGTGCCGTCCTAACTTGACCCTGCATCCATACCACTAAAAATACGTTTCAGCCTGAAGGTATTTAAACGACATGAACAAATCACATAATAGGTAATATATCAAGCATGAATAAAAAAGCTTTTGGCCTTTACCAGGATATCACACGGTTTCGGGCGAGGTGGGGACCGGATATATTGTAAAGCACGTGGCACCACAATTGTGTGGGATAGGCTGGATGGACCAAATGGTATTTTCTTGGCCGTCATTGTTCGTATGTAATTGGGCAGTAGACGCATGCACATACAATGAAATGTAATAACATTTCCGAAAAATATCAACAGTTATTAGCCAGTAATAGCCAGCAAAAAGGCGAACCAGTAAGGTTTTGCGAACTCGTTTTTGGCTGTCATCTTGAACTCTTACTAAACAGAATTTTGCCAAAGACATCTGCGACATACTCGAAATATGCAAAATTAATAGAAGAATATTTTTGAAATGATTAGCACAGTTGCATTCTTTGCGTTTAAAGTCTGTCTTGACTTTTTCCATTATGCACTCTGCTTGTCACAGGAAGCTGAGCTTGAATTTATTAGAATCATAGAATAGAATCATAGAATCATAGAATTCTACCGCACAGAAGGAGGTCATTTGGCCGGTCATGCCTGTGCCGGCTCTTTGAAAGAGCTATCCAATTTGGACCCACACCCCAGCTTTTTACCCATGACCTTGCAAATTAGTCCTCATCAAGTACATGTCCAATTGACTTTTGAAAGTTCCTATGGAACCTGCTTCCACTATCCCTTTAGGTAATGTGTTACAGATTTTAACAACTTTTGTGTGGAAAAAAATCTCTTCGTTTCCCCTCTGGTTCTTTTGCCAATTATTTTAAATCTATGACCACTGGTTACTGACCTACTTGCCAGGAGAAACAGTTTCTCCTTATTTACTCTATCAGAACCCCTCATTATTTGAATACATCTCTTAGGTCTTCCTTTAACCTTCTCTACTCGAAGGAGAACAATCCCAACTTCTCCAATCTCTCCACATAACTGAAGTCACTCATCCCCTGCACCATCCTGTAAACCTCTTCAAGGCCTTGACATCCTTCCTAAAGAATGGTGCCCAGAATTGTACACAATACGCCATATAAGGTCTAACCAGTGATTTGTAAAGGTTTAGCGTGGCTTCTTTGTTTTTGTATGCAATGTCCCTATTTACAAAGCCAATACGCTTTCTTAACCACCTGATCAACATGCCCAGCCACCTTCAAAGACTTGTGAATATGTACCCCCAGGTCCCTCTACCCTTGCACCCCCTCAAAATAGTAGAATTTAGATTATACTGCCTCTCCATGTTGTTCCTCCCAAAGTGCATCACTTCACAGTTATCCATATCAAATTGCACCTGGCATATGTCTGCCCATTTCACCAGTCTGTCTATGTCCTGCTCAAATCTGCTACTATCCTCCTCACTATTTATTACGTTACCAAGTTTTGTATCATCCTCAAACTTCGAAATTGTGCTCCCTATCCCCATGTCCAGGTCATTTATATATAACAAGAAAATTACCTACTTCTCTCCATTCAGAAAAACATCCATTTCTGCCACCTATCCCCCAGCCAATTACATGCACAAGTTACCACCATCTCTTTAATACCATGTGCTTCTATTTTCCGAATAAGTCTGTTAGGTGGTACTTTATCAAATGCCTTTTGAAAATCCATATCTACAGCATATTAGATACGCATGAACCATCACTTTCAGCTAAAAATGGTCAGAATATTTGGAAGCTGCAATTGTCAATTTGTGAATACAATATAGTGTGTGTGTGTGTGTGTGTGTGTGATGGAGATTAATTCTGCCTATTGAAAGAGTGAAGCAGGTTTTCTAGTCCTTTGATGAAAGAAAGATAAGACCGGTAATTGAAGGCAATCAATAAATAAGTATTTTTTTTGTGCCGGCTTTTGCTGTGAGAGGTGAACGAATGGCACCCCCCGTTCGTTAGGCTTGCACTTGCCCATAAACTTTCCATGAGCTTTTGCACGGCAAGTTCCTCTAAATTATAGAGCCAAAAATCACCGCTCCCTCTATAGGGCAGCTGGGACCTGTGTGAACAAGACAAGCAGCTGTGTATCTCCTTAACCAATCAGATTGAAGCATCGTTAATGAGCAAGGCAGACTGAACCAGGCAGTGTAAGTTAGGATAGTGAATTCAGTGTCAAATCAGGTACAGTAAGAGAAATAAAGAGAGGGAAGAAATATTGGAGACAGAGCTAAAGGAATTGACAGAAAAAGTAAGAAAAAAATATTTTTTTTAAATGTCCAACAATAATTAAAATCTGAAGGAATGAGACTCCACACTTGTAAAAGTTAATTTTCTGTGCCAGAAAGGTTGCTTGTGAGTAATTAAGACTTACCACGCCGTTAAATGGTACTTAGACTTGACTTAACTTTTGTTGGCGAGTTTTGTCCATATCGGCGATATCAGAACAGGAACTTCACGCCATTCAATATTTTTGAACAGGGAGCCAGCCGGCGTGATGGCTTCTTCCCACAGCTTTTGGGGGAGTAGGGCATCTGGTACAGCAACTTCCGGATTTCTACATTTAATTGCTCATCTGTGGTCGCAGAAGTTGCTGTCCGATTTGCACATGAATAAGGATGAGCGCTGTTAGCCTCACCGTTATTTTCACAGTAAAATCCGGCTCATAAGATTTTGACATTATTGGCAACTGCATTGTGATAGGTATAAAATACACCTGCACTTTCTGTGGCGAGTTTAGTACTTATCTACTGCCCAAATGCAGCAACTTCACGCCATTCAATGCATTTCAATGGTGAGGCAGGCAACATGTCGTTTTCATGAAGCTAACGGCAGAGCAGTGCAACTCCCACAGCAACTTTTAGAAATTTGAGTTTAATGGCGCATCTGCCCCTCGCCTGAAGTTGCTATACCACTTGCGCATAAATAATGGTGAGCGCCATTAGCTTCACCGTTATTTTGACAGAAAATTGTGGCCAATGGAGTCTAATTACTTCCGATTTTAATTGTTGTTCGACATTTATAAAAACTAAAAATAATTTTTATTTCTTTCTGTCTCTTTTATCTCTGTGTTTTAATTTGATATTTCTTATCCTCTCTTTGTTTTGCTTTCTCTAACTGATTTTACATTGAATTTACTTTTGTAGCTGTCGCTTCCCGGTTCTGATTTTGCACGGTTTGTCAAGGTTGCTTCAAGCTGATTGATTGAGAGGGGAGAGAGATCCTTTCCCCGCTCTCAGAGCTCGCAGAAGCCAGGGACAGAACGCTGCACTTTTTGCAGTTCACCATTGAAGCAAGTTACCAACCCACATTTTTAAAAGTTAATTTTCAGCGCCAGAGAGGTTGTTTGCCACTCACTAAGACTTACCACATCTTTAAAAGTTAGTTTAGACCTAAAAAACCCAGCGTACCTTTATTATGGAGAGATTACCTCATTTAGTCCTTTTCATGCAGCTTTCAAAGGAGCAGGAAATCCCTTAACGCAACTTTTGAATTTGCATTTTTGACTGCGAATGCACACTCATCAGTGGTTGCTCTTCCATTTATCCATAAATAAAGGTGAGCACTGTTCAGATCCCAGTTACTTTTGAAGCAAATTCCGGGCCTATTAGTTTAGCAACAGGGAAGGGTAAAGTTAAAATGATCTTTAGCGTTGATCGAGGTAAAATATTACACACTAGTAAACCAATATGCCTTAAATATACAGAATGAATTGAATTGAGCTGGACAAAGCTGAAATTTAGCCAATCCGTTTCCGTTAGTGGCACTGTGAATAAAGCAGGGAGAGATCATCTGAACTTTGTCCTTTCCAAATTGTATCCCCGCTCCTTTAGAATAAAAATTGTTTTATTTAGTTGGGTCGGGGTTGCTGTTACCTCCTACTTCTCATTCTATACAATAATAACGATGCAAATGGTGCATTCTCCTTTAAAATATTCATCTCCATATAATTATATATAAAATGTGAAAAACAAGTTTAAGAGCAAATGTACACGTTTTAAATTAATCACACAGATGAACAAAGGCCATGACTAATCTTTCCGTTTCTACAGAGCCTTGCCTATGTCCGATACATCTTCCACACAGAGAATGCAAATTAACATAGCTTTCACTGTTGTTTACATTATTTGGCAGATACTTTCCCCACAGAACCAATGCTTTGGTGGAAATCACTGCAGGCCGTTCGCTAATGTTATGTATATGATTCGCTTCAAACTGGCACATACAAGGCACAGAACCATGGAGAGGAAGTTTCAACTTCGGCAGGATCTAAAAAGGGCTACAGTGGACCGACCGCCCATTATACACCACAATCGATTTTCCTTTCCGTTGTTTTGAATGGATAGGAAATTCGGAGGGAGTATATTAATGGGTGGCCAATCCGCCACTGCCCATTCTATGTCCACGCCTATGTTGAAAGTTACGCTCGTGAATTCTTAAGGTCCGTCCTGGAAGCATCTAAAACACCGCACAGATGTTGTTGTACTTTGTTTCGTGGACATATGGCAACATTTGGATGCAAGGCAAAACAAAATTGGACGGGGAACAGATTGTAAGTTTATCGGCCATTAGTTTAAATCGAAGCAGAATCAGGCTAATTCCTTTATGAACTTTACTTTGCGTCTTATTTTCCTATATGCATTGCGCCCTATCTTGTGTAGGTAGATTTCCCCTACCTACACAAGATAGGTAGGGGAAATCCACCCTAACGCTCCTTCTCGCTGGATAGCAAATTGCTTCCCAGTGAAAAGTAATAGATCAGTATTGCTGAATCGAATACAATACTCCAACTGGGGCCTAACCAGTGTTTTATGAAGGTTGAGAAGGTTATTCAAAAGCATACGAGATCCTTGACTTTATAAACAGAGGCAAAAAGCAAGGACGTTATGTTAAACCTTTATAAATCGCTGGTTAAGCCCCAGCTGGTGTATTTAGTCCAATTCTGGGCACTACACGTTAGGAAGGATGTCAAGGCCTTAGAGAGGGTGCAGCGGAGATTTCCTAGCATTCTATCAGGGATGCGGGACTTCAGTTATGTGGAGAGACTAGAGAAGCTGGGGTTGTTCTCCTAAGAGCAGAGAAAGTTAGGGGAAGATTGAATAGAGTTTCTCAAAATCATGAAGGAGTTCGATAGAGTAAATAAAGAGAAACTGTTTTCAGTCGCAGTAGGGTCGCTAACCAAAGGACGCAAATTTAAGATAATTGGTAAAAGAACCAGAGGCTAGATGAGGAGAATTTTTTTTACACAACCTGTTGTTAGGATCAAAAAGGGTGGTGTAAGCAGATTCAATAATAACTTACAAAAGGGACTTGAAGGGGAATACGCGCAAGGATATGAGGAAAGGGCAAGGGAATGGAACTGTTTCAAAAAGCCAGCACAGGCACGATGGGCCGAATGGCCTCCTTCGTGCTATATCATTCTATGAAAATGTTTGGATGCCCATAGGGTTCACATACACATGAAGCAGAAGCAGCAAATGTTTACTGATGAATTGTCTCACCTCTAGTGCCCAACTTTGCCTTCAGACTGTTAATTTCTGAAAGAACAGGTCAATAAAGACGTTAGATTTCCGGACTGCGAATTATACCAAATTTTAAGGACAGTTAAATCGAAAATCAAGCAGTTTGTCAGTTTCATATCTTTCTATACAACGGAATTTTTCACCCTTTAACTCAAACCAAAGAAAGAAGTCTTTAATCACATCATCGCTTGACTAAAAAAACATTTGACCGAATAATTCATAATTTAAAAGAAAAACGGCAATTGAATTGAAAATATTGCAACCCACTTAGTTTGTTTGTTTTGTTTGTTTTTTTCATGGGATGTGGGCGACACGGGCAAGGAATTATTTATTGCCGATCCCTAGGTGTCCTACAGGCATTATGACTGGAGTTGCGCATAGGCCCAACCAAGTTTGGGATGGTAGGTGACCTTCCCTGAAGGATAAGTAGGGAACCAATTGGGTTTTTACGACAATGCGACAACTTACATAAATATTTTCTGGTGCTAGCCCACAAATTATTTATTAAATTTTATTTCATAACTTAATATGTAGGGATTTATACTCATTTCGTCTGGGATGCTAGTCCAGTACTATAACCACTAGGCTAACGTATACTATTGAACAAGACTTTTTTTTTATAGAACTCCAAGTAGAAAAAAACAATTCGAAACAAAACAAGTTGAACGATAAAAACATGCAGAATACCATTCACGTTGTTTATCGTTATGTCAAGAAAAACAATAATAAACACATGTAATAAAGGAATAATTCCTATTGCTACATAAGAAACAGAAGCTGAATTCTCTGCTGGCGATTGCTTTTTTTGAATATGCACTGTGCGGCGTTTCATTTTTCTATTACATTCATATCAAAGTTTCACTGCATCTTTTATGACGTGGATACATATAAACTGTACTCCAGAGAAAACGTTCAGTTTTAAATATGCCTTTAATTGCGAGGATTTATAATAATAAAAGAAAAAAGAACTATTTTGGAATGCACGATAATAATGTTCATTGGAGTTCAGAGTGGTATTCCAATACGAAACGAATCAGAAATCGGAATCAATGCCCGAGCATCAATCGCAAATAAATAAACGGTATAATAGAAAAAAAATGTAGGGCCAAGAGTTGAGTTCCTATATCTCGATGCTTTATGCATTCAGAAAAAAAATATGGATTGCAAAAACAAAATTATGGTATTCCATGCCAAATAACCTCCCCTGAGCTAACCCATTTCGCTGGCTACTTGAATTATCACTGCTGACTGATGGCGTTCAACATAGTAGGCAATTTCCTCTAATTGTTTTCAGCAGAAGCGTAAATGGTTCATTTTAAAATACTTTCACATCTGCACTAGAAAGAATGAACATAGAAATCTTCCCCCTGCATTGGCCATGTTGCTGATAAGTGATCAGAAATAGTCTTCCCGCAAGGCGATAGAGAAAGGATCCGGGAATAACACTGAAACGGTGACATTCCAAAGAACAGATAATCTTGCATAGCCGCTCGACATCCTACGGTTGTTTACCTGCGTCTTTTAAGAGAAGTTGTCTCACTGTAAGAGAAATTCACATCAACTGTACTCATGAAAGTGCGCATAGCCATTTTATTTTTCTATTTTTATTCTTTAAATTGAAATTTTGTAGTTTTTTTGGTTACGAAAAATGCTGAAAAGAGCAGCGGTAGTGCAGTAAGTGTTGCTGGAATCCCAGTGTAAGGTAGAGAGATCTCAATCAGCAGACGTCCAATCAGCAATCTACATTTCTTCAGTTTCACTGTCGTTTGTGTGTCTTCCTGTTTCCTTATTTTCAGCTGCGTTCACAGCTTTGGGATCCAAATATGCTTACTTTCACCTGGTCGGCATTAAGGTTTCTTATTAGCTAGTTTGCCAACTCATTTAATTTACTATATAAATGAGTATTTTAAAAGTTTCTTTCCTGTTTTGTATAGTTCTAATCTATGGCATATAGTCACTGTGGGGTGAAATTGATCTACACCAATGGTGCGAAAAGGGCTCATAGCGAATCCGTTGTCCGTTTTGCACGCTGCCTGACTTTCTTTCTGCATCGGGACTCTATTCTATAGAAAAGAGAAGGCTGACGAGTGACCCAATAGATGTCTTTAAAATTGTCAAGGGGTTTGAGAGGGTAGATCTCGAGAAGATGTTTCCACTTGTGAGCGAGTCCAAAACTAGGAGCCATAAATATAAGATAGTCACTCATATATCCAATGAAGAATTCAAGAGAAACTTGTTCGCCCAGAAAATGGTGAGAATGTAGACCTTGCTACCACATATAATAGTTGAGGTGACTATCTTAGATGGTTTTAAGGAGAAGCCGGATGAATACACGAGGGACAAAGGAATAGAAGGATATGCAAATCGGATTCGATGAAGTAGGTTAGGAGTGGAGTGGTGTATAAACCGGGGTGTAGAACAGTTGAGACTAATGACCAGTTTCTTTGCTCTAAATTCTATGTAACTCGATGGAACTTCCTTTTTTATCTCGAATGGTAAGTTGAAAATCATCCTCAGTAACTTTACATTATTTATAGCGTTCCCGCCGGGTGGATTAGGTTGAAATCGGGACTTAACTGATTTTATAGTTGTGATTAATATTGGCACGACTTTTGAATATCACAGCAGTCAATGTATAGTTCATTAAAAATAGATACCATTAATACTAAGAGTGCACGAAACTCGGAAATGTAGTAAACAATGTGAAGGATAGTAACATATGTAAACAATTTTACAACACCAAGTTATAGTCCAGCAATTTTATTTTAAATTCACAAGCTTTCGGAGGCTACCTCCTTCGTCAGGTGAACGATGTGAAAAATCAGTTAATCAGATAGTAACATACTTCAGGAGGACGTGGACAGACTGCTGAAATGGGCAGACACGTGGCAGATGAAATATAACGCAGAGAAGTCTGAAGTGATACATTTTGGTAGGAGGAATGAGGAGAGGCAATATTAACTTAATGGTACAATTTTAAATGTGTTACAGAAACAGAGCGACCCGCGGGTGTATGTACACAAATTCTTGAAGGTGGCAAGAGAAGTTAAGAAGGCTGTTAAAAAAGCATATGGGATCCTGGGCTTTACTAATAGAGGCATAGAGTACAAAAGCAAGGGAGTTATGCTACACCGTTATAAAACAATGGTTAGGCCTCAGCTAGAATATTGTGTTCAATTCTGCACGCCACACTTTAGGGAGGATGTCAAGGCCTTAAAGAGGTGCAGAAGAGATTTACTAGAATGGTACCAGGGATAAGGGACTTCAGTTATGTGGAAAGGCTGGAGAAGCTGGGGTTGTTCTCATTACAGCAGAGAAGGTTAAAAGGAGATTTGATAGAGGTGTTCAAAATCATAAACGGCTTTGACACGGTAAATAAGGAGAAACTGTTTCCAGTGGCAGAAGGCTCGGTAACCAATGGACACATATTTAAGGTGATTGGCAAACGAACCAGAGGCGACATGAGGAAACTTTTTTTTATGCAGAGAGTTATTATGATCTGGAATGTACTGCCTGAAAGGATGGTAGAAGCAGAGTCAATAATAACTTTCAAAAGGGAATTGGATAAATACTTAAAGGGAAACAAATACCCCGATATGGAGGAAGAGCAGGGGAGTGGGACTAATTAGATTGCTCTTCCAAAGAACCGGCATAAACACGATGGGCGCTATGGCCTCCTTCTGTGCTGTTACATACTATGATACTATGACAGTATGACACACATTCCAACTTACATGACTGAACAGTTGGAATGATTGAAATCATTGTAAACGCATAATGCCTTCCACTGGAAATAACGTGCACTCGCTTCGAAAGCTCCCAAGAAATGAGCTAGTAATTGTTAATTATTACTTACTGCTGGCTATAATAAGTTTTTTGCATTCTAAAATGAGGAAAAGAAAATCAACTGAATGCAATTCGAATGTAACAGGCAAATCTTACTAAAATGTTCACCTTGCCACAGGATGAACGCACTGAAAAATCTAAGCTTAGTAATTAAATGATCTAAAAACCAAATAGGAATAGAATTGCCACGTGGACTCTCCCGATATGTCACCCTAAGTTGTTAAGTATACTGTATTTCTGCCGAGATTTAGGCGGCAGAGAGAGCAAATGAGGAAATTCCCATAGAATCGGCAAACGAGGCCACTCATTGGTGAGCAACGGAACACGATTGTATGGTACACTTGGAGGAAATTATAGGAATAAATTAACCCTGAAAGAAGCATGGAAATCTTTCATCCAGTGGGGGTAATTCTTTGGCAAATGGTGGAAAGCAGGTGATATCGATTCAGCCGCCCATTATAAGCCACTCCCGATTTTCTTTTCCATTTAAGTCAATGGAAGGGACAACGGGGCAAGGTGTATAATGGAGGGCAATTTGATATCGCCGATTATGCGCCATCGCCGTGTTCAAACTACACCCCCACCCCCATTCCCGGCAGTTTCTATAACAAGCGGCCAGTTCGACATCCAGCTAAAAGTTGAAAATCTACTGCAATTATATAGAGAGGAGCAGAAAACGCGAGTGTGTGGCGGGGAAGAGGGGGCGTCGATATGTATGAAGAAACAAGACGCAGATAACATGCTAACATGTTGTGGCTACTGTAATAATAATGATTATGCCAGGGATGATGATAATAATGAGAACAAATAATAATAATTAGCTCAACACATAGCTCACTTGAACCTTGCAGTGCAGTTGTTGTTACGTTATTGTTTTGATTATTATTACTACGATAACATTTCTTCCCTTCAATTGAATTTATGCAAATTCAGCAGTCATACCTGTGTAGTTCTCAGTCAAACCTCCTTCTGGAAAACAAAAGAAAATAAACTTGTCTTCCAAGGAACAATAAATTAATCAATAGAACAACAAGCTTTTTGTCTCCTCTGTCGAATCTTTACCAGTGGCTGAGAGATTTAAGCAAGTATGGAAAAGGAAAGAAAAAAGAATGGATGGAAATCAATATTTTCGAACATGAAGTGTACAGGAGCTTCTATAACCATTTTGACAGTGATACTATTTGCAAGCATTTGTTTGTCGCTTTCAGGCTCATGTTTTTTGATGTGACGGAAATTGCTCAAAATACATTGGAAGTGCCATATTACTTTTAAACATCTGTCGAGTTAATCCCAACAAATCACGATGAATCTTGTAATATTTCAAACCAAATTTATTTAGCTATTTATTTAGCTTTAAGGCAATTTACTGTTTATCTAACACTAAAACACTAACCACTAAAATTAATATTATATATAATATATATATATATACAAATATAAACCTTTAACGTCCCAAGCATTTACCTGCAAATTTATCTTGTAACTTCGATTCTGTTAAAAAGAACATTTGGTATGTGTATAATACTTCATGTAGATTTTCTTGTGAAATAAAATCAACCAAATAGACATGTGTCTGGTGTACACTTTGGTAAAATACAAAAGCACATGAAAGCACAGAAAGCTGTTTCTACTTATTACAGACTGCTAACGACTCCAATAGGTTTAGAAATTTTACTTTCCATTTTACAATAATCGAATTTGGACATTTTGAGTTTCAACATCTTAAAAAATCGGGCTTGCTTTCCAGCCAGGATCATATATTGCATTAACAGTAAATAAGACAATCGTTCATTCTTGTTTAACAATAAGGGGGTAATATTAACTTTCGTGGATGGTGTAACATGAGTGATAGCGGATTAAGTCCATGGAAGGCAGGGGTGTAAATTGGACGGCCAATCTGATAGTAACCATTTTACGCCAGCGCCCAAAGTTAAAATGCCCCGTTAGAGTTGATTTAGGTTTCCCGCACCAGCATCCTGTAGAAGTTGTTTGACGTTGTCCAATTCTGAAAACCAAAATGCAAGCCTTTTAAGCCATTGGGTGGAAAATTCAACTTCGGCAAAGACTACAGTGGAAAGGAAAATCCGGCGGGGTGTACAACGGGTGGCTGATCCATACCGCTCATTTGAAATTGAAAGTTCACACATATGTAATTTTTTGAAATGGCGGATTGAAATATAAAAGCCTGAAGATTACAGTTGTAGTTACATCAAAAAATAATTACCACCTTCCAATGACATATGAGAGAGATTTCCGAAGATCTTGTGCAACTGGTGGGCCTGGAAAGCAGCCAGTCGTTATCGCACATTAGATCCGTGGTTTTTTATCCATTAATGTTAATGGGCAGGAAATCTGAGGCAATGCGTCCAGGCTTTTTCGATAAGCCACTGGTTCCATTGGCGTGTACGCCAGTACAATGGCTCTAAGAAATGTCGTACAACAACATTGCCGAAAATGGTTTCTTATTGGAAAACTGGAGTCTTTTCTCAAGAAATAGTGATTATCAAAACATTTCTGATGTCAATTCCTTCTTGGTCTCTAATGCATCTGCCTGGACAAAAAAGCTCTTGGAAATGTTTGGTTTGATTGTTTTGATGAGATCTTGATATTATTACTACCTGCACGTTCCCCTCCAAGTCACACACCATCCCGACTTGGAAATATATCGCCGTTCCTTCATCGTCATTGGGTCAAAATCGTGGAACTCCCTTCCTCACAGCACTGTGGGAGAACCTTCACCACACGGACTGCAGCGGTTCAAGAAGGCGGCTCACCATCACCTTCTCAAGGGCAATTAGGAATGGGTAATAAATGCTGGCCTTGCCAGCGATGCCCACGTCCCATAAACGAATAAAAAAATTAAATCTCCACTGCGGATTTAACCATTGTGGGCTACTTATGATGGCACTGCACTCCTTCTCAGTGTGGTTGCGCTCATGGCTGCATACTGACAAATTTCTTCTAATTAGCCTAGATATGACTGTGAATAATAATATGTGCAGTGTTATGTCACTCGAAATGCACTGGTTCTGTCATTCGCTAGTTATGTCTATATTTTTGCAGGTTGCTTGCTAAATAGCATTGTCATTCGAAGCATCAAGTCACCCTAGAACCATTTGGTGAGAATTTCGTACAACCCACCCGTCTGAGCCCTCACACACCTGGCGAATTGTTGGAAAATTCTGCTTGCACTGTCTCAGAATATTGAGTTAACGAATATTTTTTCACTGCTTTCCATTTCTCTGTTCGTCTGCCTCTCTCTCCCATTATCCATCCAGACCCATTGTTAAATTAGGTTTCTCCACATCAGCGCCAGTTAGTGAGCAGTGAGGACAGCTAGTGAGACCACAAATGTTCTATTTATCTGGATTTAGTCAACCCACCTCGGGGTGAGTTTTCCCTCGCCACTTTGCTCTCCCCCTCCTGTGCACGTGGATTACTCGTTAATCTCAATATATCGGAGGGCTCTAGGATCACTATCGGACGCCCATATATGATTTATTTCAGCAGCAACAACAAATTTGTAATTACAAAGCGTCTTCAACGTAGAAAACTATCCCTGTAATCAGAGAATCCGAGACAAAAAATGAATATAGGGCGGAGTGACCAAATGCTTGATCAAATAAGTGCGTTGGAAGGAGATACCTAAAAGAGGAAAGGAAGATGGACTTAGGGTTTTAGGGAGGGAATTCCAGAGGGCGTAGGCAGCTAAAGGTAGGACCTGCAATGGTGGAATGAAGCCAGGGAGGAATGCACATGAGGCCGGAGTCAGAGGAAGAAGAGGTCGGGGTGGGGATTGTAGAGCTACCGAGAGTGGGAGAGGCGAGGCTATGAAGGGATTTAAATGCGAGCAAGAGAATTTTAAATTGGAGGCGTTGAGGGACTGGATGCCGATGGAAGCCAGCAAGGAAAGGGTCAACGTGTAAACAGAACCTGGTGCGGTATAGGATAGGGATAGCATAACTTTGGATTAGCTGAAGTTTACAGAGTTTGGAGGGTGGGTGGGCGGTCAGAAGAGCGTCCGAAGATTCCAGTATGCAAGTGACAAAGGCATGCATGAGGGTTTCACTGGTAGATGGGCTGAGGCAATGTCGTTCAGTGTCGGTCAGGAGCGACAACCCTATTTGTGGCTCTGCCCTACAACCCAGTACATCTGAGGCCAGTTGTTCCACTATAGTTTCATCCCCGCCCAAAATCAACCCCTTCTGCAGCATTGTACGATTAAATGTCGAGCTTTCCTGATATGGAGAGCTCGGCTACTTTTTCTCGGTGGGGGTGGGGGGAGTGTCAAACGGTGGTAGCTTTGGCTCAGTAGTAGCACTCCTGCCTTTAATTCAGAAAGTTGGAGGTTCAAGCCCCATTCCAGAGGCTTGAGCACTTCATCCAGGCAGACACTTCAGTGCAATACTGAAAGAGTGCTGCACTGTCGGAGGTTCCCTCATGTAGACGTTAAAGATCCCATATCACTAGTCAAAGAGGTGGAAGGGAGTTCTCCCGGTGTCCTGGCCAATATTTATTCCTCAGCCAAAATCGCTAAAGAGAAATTATCTAGTCATGTATCTCATTGCAGTTTGTGAAAGCTTGCTGTGTGTAAATTGCCTGTTGTGTTTCCTTACATAACAACAGTGAGTACACGTCAAAAAGTAATTCATTGTCTATCAAACACTTTGGGAGGTCTAGAGGTCGTGCTGTACATATGCAACTTGTTTCCTCTCTTAAAAATGATGTACTTGTTCAGTTACGAATACAGCAGGTGGAATTTTAAAGAAATGGGCCAATGGAAATGCCTCACGTCTGGGATCAGCTTATGCTAAAATCTGAAGGTGCATACAAACTTCTCAAAAGCAGTTGGGGTGCAATTGAACTTGGCAGAGACGTAGATCAGGCCGTATCACATCAGTCGCCCGTTATACACCTCCTCCGATATTCAGTTCCACTGACTTCAATAGAACTGAATATTAGGCATGTTGTTTAACGGTCGGCAAAAGCGGTTTCACCTGCTTTGTGTCCCCGGCCAATTGACTTCAATTAAATGCTGGACATATAATAAGCCGCCCATTCGAAAACGCCCGTTTGCACTACCGCCTAAAATAAATTTCAACCCCGATTTTTCTTCAGTATAAACGTTCCAGATTCCCATAGAAGTTCTTTTTTTGAACTAGACAGCAAGATTGATTTTGACTAATGGCGATAGTGTAAAACGGGTAATATTGTATTGGCTGCCCATTATACACGTTTCCCAATTTTCGCTCCCATTGAAATCAATGGAAATTAAACTAGGGAGAGGTGCACAACGGACGATTGATCCGATGTTGCCCATTTTACACAATTGCCCGAAGTTAAAGTTACCCCCATGGACACTATGGTGCAGGAACTGTTGAACGAGCTGGTGTTATTTTCTGCTTGCAACCGTCGACTGAGCTTGATTGAACACAACATCCAGTCTTTGCTAACCCAACTGAAGAATTTGTCATTAAGTTAGCATGATTTCCTATTTCCCCTTCGAGTGCAACAGATGCCAGTAATTATAATCAGAACGGTATCTGCGGTACTATATTCAAGATAGCAGGAAGCAATGCTGTAGGATTACACTAAGAACGAAAAATTGCCAAAGAGGAAATGGAAAATTAGACGCATTTTAATTTAAAGGTTTGGACTTAGAAAACATTTACCTTTCCTTGTGTCATTCAGAGATTTTTCTGTTATGAAATTGTAAATACATTTAAAGCATGCGGGAATAGTTTAGGTTTTTTTGCAGTGTAGCTGGTATTAGTCAAGCAGTTCTTTATTTATGAATGCAAGTTTTCGTTTAGGAAAGTGCATGTGCTTTCGTGCTTAGTACTGACATTTTGACAGATCAAGTTCTATTATTAAAATTGTGTCGTAACTTAGTAAAAGCGCTGTTTCAACATCTAAACCAAATTTGCATTTTTATTCCTGGATTATTTGTTTTCGCATGTTTCGTTACTAGTATCATCTTTGTGATTTTTTTTGTAGAGAATTAATTGATAATCGAAAAATTGTAAACAATGACATCGTCAGTAATGGAAACGCAATCTAAGCATGTAAATTAACTTTAACCAATTATTAACCATACCTGTATCTTTAATAGTTTGTTTCAAGGTGTTGAAATCTGAAGAAAAAACAAAATCAACATAAAACTGCATCACATGTTGTTTCTCATCCCAAATTTAGGTTTTTCTTTGTAATTGTAACCTTCTAACTTCTTACATTGTCTGACATTTCGCGGCATACTTCATTCCCCGAGGTGGACAGGAGGGCTAAATGATCTGGTCCCTTGACAATCGCGAGAAGGTGCTCAATATTTAGCAGCCAGATAAGTGACGGTTAAGCAGCTTAAAGTGAGCCGACTGGTCAAATAGTGGGCTCCATGATGGAAATCAATCTGAGCGGGCTGGAGTGAATATGGAGAAAATACCTGTAGTTGTAGAAAGTGCATTATGCGGAAAGAGTGCGTTAAAGGATAGATGCACTGAACTTAATCGCCTATTTTTGAAACAAACCAGACAATGAGCTCTTCATCTGTGGAAACAATGGTAACATTGGAGGCTGTGGGAGGCAGAGATCGAAGATAGTTAGGGTAAGAATAGATTAAAGTTCTCCTTGCTTTTAAGACGACAACTCATCCTGCCAAACAGTCTTTGACGTAGCAAAACCACTCGGGGTACTTCAGAGGGGATATTGGATATAAAGCAGGGTATTGGGAGAAAAAAATGCTTATGGACTGAGGGTGTGGTCTAAGAGGTAAGTGTATGGACACTTTTGGTAAAAGATGCAGCAAAGCAGAGAGATTTAGGAGAAAATCAAATGTCACCAGCATAATAGTCATAATTCAACAGTCAACGGCGAGGTGCAAAGAGGAGTATGCACAGCAGTCTCAAGTCAGGGAAATGTAGAGTGCCATCCTGGTAGCAAAGCTGGAGAAGGTCGCAGATGTAGAATGGAATGAGGCAATAGAGATATTTGTACAAGTAGCGTGTAGATTTGGAAAACCTCTAAATCTATCATGTACAACTACTCCCTCTAGACTATTTCTGTCCTACGTCACGACTGCTGTGTTGGTGACTCGTCAGGCGTCGCAGATGTCTCAGACTTTTCCGATATATTGCACCGGAGTGGCAATGGCTAGAATGGCTTCCGCAGTGATGTGTGGTACAACACATTTCCATCAAATGGCAAAATATTATAGAGAATATGATTCAGTCACGTTTTGCAAGCCAGAAAGATTCTTTTCAGTTTTCTCTGTTATTGTCGAGAATTGGAGAGTTCAAGCTGTTCTTCAAACTTGCCAATGTGTTTTATTAGCAGTCGGCATCGCTAGGTTTAATGTTCTCTTTTCAAATGAATCATAAATTCTAACAGACAATTATTAGTTTCTATTGGGTCTATTGTATATACTTGCTACAATCTGCTCACATCACTAAAATTGGGAATGCAGTGATGGTACACGGTGGAACAAAATATTTCCACAACCGCTTCGATTGTTCCAATAGTTGGATAGGCACATGAAAAATTAACTTGAACACTAATGAATTTAAAGCATGATGCACAAATCTAAATCATATCTAATTGTTTAATCGATGCAACTTCTTTACCCAGAGAGTGGTTAGAATGTAGAACTTGGTACGACATGGCGTAGTTGAGGCGAATAGCATAGATCCATTTAAGGGGAAGCTAGATCAGTGAACGAAAGGAATAGACGGCTATGCAGATAGGGTTAGATGAAGAGGGATGGGAAGAGGCTCGTGTGGAGCATAAATACTGGCATAGACCAGTTGAACCGAATAGCCTGTTCCTGTGCTGTAAATTCCATGTAATCCTTTGTAATTCTCTGTAGATGGTATTACAATACTACAGGGAAATTGTATAATAACCCGGCCATCTTGTTACACGCCACTTTCCACACGCAGACAATGTGGCGAAATAAGATTTTTTTAAAAGCCAGTACAATACTAGAACGAAAGCAAAATTCTGTGGATGTTAGAAATCTGAAATAAAAACAGAAAGTGTTGGAAATACTCAGCAGGTCAGGCAACACCTGTGGAGAGAGAAACAGGGATAACATTTCAGGTTGAGGACCTTTCGTCAGAACTGGAAGAACTAAAGATTTAACAGTTTTTAAGCAAGTACAGGGCCAGGGAAAGGGGGTGGAGGGAAGGGGAAGGGCAGAAAGAACAAAAGGGTAGGTCTTTAATAGGGTGGAGTTCAAGAGTGATTAAATGACGAAAGGGATGATGGTACAAGGCAAAGGGGACGGTAATGGGACAAGTAAAGAAACAAAAAAATGGAGGAGCTGTAAATGGCAACAGCAGAACCATTAGCAGCACCTTCTGCCCGAAATAATTGGAGCAGTGATTATGATCTGAAGTAATTGAAATCAGTGTTGAGTCCGGAAAGTTGTAAAGTACTTAATCGAAAGATGATGTGCTATCCCTCGAATTTCTGTTGAGTTTCATTGGAACAGTGTAAGAGGCCAACGACAGAGAAGTCAGAGTGGGAGTAGGACAGAGAATTAAAACGGCAAGCAACCAGAAGCTCAGGGTCATGCCTGCGGATTGAATGGAGATGTTCAGCAAAGCGATCACCCAATCTACTTTTGGTCTCTCCAATGTGGAGCAGAATGCATCGTGAGGAGCGAATACAGTATACTAAATTGAAAGAAGTACAAGTCAATTGTTGTTTCACCTGGATGGTGTGTTTGGAGCCCTGGACGGTGGGAAGGGAGGAGGTGAAAGGGCAGGTGTTGCATTTCCGCGCTTGCATGGAAAGGTGCCATGAGAAGTGGAGTGGGTGTTGGAGGTGATGGAAAAGTGAAACAGTGTGTTGCACAGGGAATGTTCCCATTGGAATTCTGAGAGGGGAGGGGAGGAGTAGATGTGTTTGGTGGTATATCGTGCTGAAGGTAACAGAAATGATGGATGATGATCCGATGTATGTGGAAGCTGGTGGGGTGGAGGGTGAGGACAAGGGGGGACCCTATTGTGGTTCTGGGAGGGAGGGGAAGGGATGAGGGCAGAAGTGTGGGAAATGGGACAGGCACGATCGAGGGCCCTGTCAACCACAGTGGGGGAGAATCTGCACTTGAGGAAAAAGGAAGACATACCAGAAGCACTGGTGTGGAAGGTGGCATCGTCGAAACAGATGCGACGTAGATGGAGAAACTGGGAGAATGGAATACAGTCCTTACAGGAAGCGAGGTGAGAGGAAGTGTAATCAAGGTAGCTGTAGGAGTCGGTGGGGCAATAGTAGATATTGGTTGACAGTTCATCGTCAGAAATGGAGATAGAGAAGTCGAAGAAGGACAGGAAAGAGATGGAGATGGATCATGTGAAGGCGAGGGAGGAGTGGAAATTCAAAGCAAAGTTGATGAAATTTTTCAGTTCAGGGTGAGAGCAGGAAGCGGAACTGATGCAGTCATCACTGTACTGGAAAATGAGGTGAGGAAGGGGACCTGAGTGGGATTAGAACAGAGAATATCCCACGAAAAGGCAGGCATAGCTAGGACCCATATGAGTTCCCATAGCATCACCTTTTATTTGGAGAAAGTAAGTGGAGTCAAAGGAAAAGTTGTTCAGTATATGTACAAGTTCAGCCAGGCGTAGGAGGGTGGTAGTGGATGGGAAATGGTTGGGCTTCCATCCAAGGAAAAAGTGGAGGGCCCGCAGGCCGTCCTGGTCGGGGGGGGGGGTGTAGAGGGACTGGACGTCCATGATGAAAAGGAGACAGTTAGGGCCGAAAACTTGGAACTGTTAAAGTGATGGAGGGCGTTGCAAGAGCAACAGTCGTACAGTGGCAAGTAACATTAGCGCCAGACAAGTGCCAGCCAATGACCATCTCCAACAAGAGAGAGTCAAATCACCTCCGCTTGACATTCAACGGCATTGCCATCGCCGAATCCCCCACAATCAACATCCTGGGGTCACCGTTGACCAGAAACTTAACTGGACCAGCCACATAAATACAGTGGCTATAAGAGCAGGTCAGAGGCTGGGCATTCTGCGGCGAGTGACTCACCTCCTGACTCCCCAAAGCCTTTCCACCATCTACAACGCACAAGTCAGGAGTGTGATGGAATACTCTCCACTTGCAGCTGGATGAGTGCAGCTCCAACAACACTCAAGAAGCTCGACACCATCCAGGACAAAGCAGTCCGCTTGATTGGCACCCCATCCACCACCCTAAACATTCACTCCCTTCACCACAGGCGCACTGTGGCTGCAGTGTGTACCATCCACAGGATGCACTGCAACAACTCGCCAAGGCTTCTTGGACAGCACCTCCCAAACCCGCGACCTCTACCACCTAGAAGGACAAGGACAGCAGGCACATGGGAACAACACCACCTGCACGTCCCCCTCCAAGTCACACACCATCCAACTTGGAAATATATCACCGTTCCTTCATCGTCGGTGGGTCAAAATTCTGGAACTCCCTTCCTAACAGCACTGTAGCAGAACCTTCACCACATCGACTGCAGCGGTTCAAGAAGGCAGCTCACCACCACCTTCTCAAGGGCAATTAGTGATGGGGAATAAATGCTGGCCTCGCCAGCGACGCCCACATCCCATGAATGAATAAAAAAAAGATTGGAAGAGACTGGACAAGGTGAGAAAGAATAGAGTCGAGATAGGAAGAAATAAGTTCCGTTGGGCAAGGCCAGGCTGAAACGATGGGTCTACCAGGGCAGAACTGTTTGTGGATGTTGGGAAGGAGGTGAAAGCAGGCTATGTGGGATTGGAGGATTATGAGGTTGGAGGCCGTGGGGGGAAGATCTTCAGAGTGATGAGATCAGTGACGGTCTGGGAAACGATGGCTTGATGTTCTGCGGTGGGGTCATCTCCAGGGGGAGGTAGGAGGCAGTATCGGTGAGCTGGCAATGAGCCTCCACAAGGTGGAGATCTGTTCACCAAACAACAACAGCGCCACCCTTGTCAGCAGGTTTAATGACAATGTCAGGGCTGGAAACTGTTAAAATGGTGAAGGGCATCAGAAGAGTCGTGGATAGAGGTCGGAAGAGACTGGACAAGGAAAGAAAAAGTAGAGTCGAGATAGGAAGAAATAAGTTACTTGGGCAAAAACAGGCTGAAACGATGGGTCTACCAGTCCTGTTTGTGGATCTTAGGAATGAGCCACTGTTCTTGCCGCCTCCTGATATCCATGCTCAATGCCATGCTCGCCATATGCACGCTCTCGATCTCTGTCTTCAGCAACACCAACTCACTCTATTTCAGAGTTGACCTGATCAGTTCTTTCTTATCCTTCACCTCATCTGGCGCTTTAACAAAAATCTATTTCCCTTCCGGGTGTCAAGGACCGCAAACTTCAACAACTCTTAGATACCAGCGCCCCTCCTGTTCCTTCTTCCCCTTCACTTTCCTCTGACCCCATCTCTCTTTCCAATCTCACCCTTTGTCATGTTTTCACTATCCTCTCTGACCTTCCACTTTCTAACCCTAGACAACCAGTCCTCAGCAAAAGCCTCAGCTTCATCCACGTTCGCCTCCCCCGCCCCCCCCCCCTTCATTACCGCCCCCTTTACCTTGCACCATTATCCCTTTTGTCATTTAATCTCTTCTGCCCTCCACCCTATCACAGACCTTCCCTTTTGCTCTTTCCTTCCCTTCCCCAATCGCCTTTCCCTGGCTCTGCACTTAGTTAAAAACTCTTAAATCTTTACTTCTTCCAGAACAGGAAAATCTGTCCCAACAACCAGATCAGACTAAAAAAAGAAAATCTGTCATAGTTTCTAAAAATAAGTCACGTTTTCTCACCTGTTTCTTTTTTAGTTTTTTGGCGATTGTCTAGGGCTTGGAAAGCAAGCATAAAATAATTGAAGGCTGTTTATAGGAACATAGGAACAGGCCATTCAGCCCCTCGTGCCTGCTCCGCCATTTGATAAGATCATGGCTGATCTGTGATCTAACTCCATATACCTGCCTTTGGCCCATTTCCCTTAATACCTTTGGTTGCCAAAAAGCTATCTATCTCAGATTGAAATTTAGCAATTGAGCTAGTATCAATTGCCGTTTGCGAAAGAGAGTTCCAAACTTCTACCACCCTTTGTGTGTAGAAAGGTCTGGCTCTAATTTTTAGAATGTGCCTCCTACTCCTAGAATCCCCAACCAGCGGAAATAGTTTCTCTCTATCCATGCTTTCTGTTCCCCTTAATATCTTATAAACTTCGATCAGATCACCCCTTAACCTTCTAAACTCTAGAGAATACAACCCCAATTTGTGTAATCTCTCCTCGTAACTTAACCCTTGAAGTCCGGGTATCATTCTAGTAACCCTACGCTGCACTCCCTCCAAGGCCAATATGTCCTTCCGAAGGTGCGGTGCCCAGATCTGCTCACAGTACTCCAGGTGCGGTCTAACCCGGGGGTTTTGCATAGCTGCAGCATAACTTCTGCCCCCTTGTACTCTAGTCCTGCAGATAATTTATTCTGAATATCATTTGATTCAGATGTTACAACTCTTCACCTTTTCAGTTGCACATTTTATTTGTCTCCCCCCCGCCACCCCCACCTCCCTCCCCCACAACCCAGATTTCCCAAATAACTTAAACCGCCATCTTGTACATCGGATTGAGAACCACACTGGGCAAGCAGAATTCATACCCTTTTTTATTCCTAATATTCTCTATGCAGCGACAATGCTATCATCGCTGAAGCCTTCCTTAGTCCAAGGTGAATGTTTGAGTGATTCAATCTTCCTTTCTTAACTCCTTGTTAAACGATCATAGAACTATAGAATCTTACAGCACAGAAAGAGGCCATTCTACCCATTGTGCCTGTGCTTGCTCTTTGAAAAAGCTGTCCTATTTAGTCCCACATCCAAGCTCTTTCCCCATAACCCTGCAAATTAATCCTCTTCAAGTACATGTCCAATTGCCTTTTGAACAGAACGAATATGAAAAAAAGAGAAATGGGGTAAAAATTGTCTTGGGCGAGACCAATTAAAGTCAATGAGAAAGAAAATTGGTCGAGCGCAACACGGACTGCTGATTCATTATCGCCTGCTTTGCCAAATTTATATCCAATTCAATTAAGTATTATTCACCTAAAGGGTGAAATTGGATCTGAGTGGAGATACAAAACATACGGTATCCATCGGTCGAATGTTTTACGCTGCACCCGATAGTCAATCCCACTGCTTTCAATAGAACTGAATACTGAGCGTGTGGCATAACAGTCCGCAAATGCAATTCTGCCTGTTTTGCATCCTGCCCATGTCCAAAATTAGTCATTCTAGCTAACAGAATACAAAATAATTTAGGGGTGAATTTTCACTTTCGCCGCCAGTCGGAAAATGGGCGCTAGCGGATCGGCTGCCCATTCTACACACCGCCCAATTTCATTTCAATTTTGTAACATAATATTGTTATGACAATCATAGATGATCACACTGTAACGTATTAATTCTCACGCCAGTACCTGTGTCTTTATCTTGTAGCGTCTTTTCTGCTCAAAAGAAAAAACATAACATTGATAAGCACAGAACGAGGTAAACTCTATCTCTGGCGCACAACAAAAATATCAAGGGACCTCTATGGAATGGATATTTTAGATTGTATTCAATACAGAAAGCGTTCACGGTACGCTGCCTTTCTAATTGTCTGGAAATATATAGGGTTCGCTTTCCATATTGCTATTGTCTCATTTCCTTAGAAACATAACCCCTCGATTCATTGCTTCCAGGTTGTTATACAATAAATGGAAATGAAAACAATAGGATGGATTTTCGTTGCCCTGTGCCCGGGGGTATCGGAGCCCCTGGGCACAGCCAATATAAGAAAGTTGGTTCGGAGGAACGCAAGCCATAAAGGGAATTCGCCATATTTTTGTACCACCTATTTAAATCAAACGTCTCCAGCAGTGGCCTACCTTCCATACTTACCGATTTCCATGTGTTTGCTGGGCCCTTGTATCCAATCCCTTTGTGTTATGTACAGTCTACTTTTTTTTAACTCACCCGTATCTTGCAGCGTTCGTTTTAAAGTGTCTAGTTCTGAAAGCACAAATCGACGTTTTGAGCTTTGGTGTGAAATTGGACATGGGCAGGGAAGCAAAACTGGTGGGATTACATTTGCTGGACGTTATTCAACACGCACGATATTCTATTAAAATCAATGCAACTGGATATCTGGTGGAGCGCATGATAGGCGACCAACGTGTTACCGCCTGTTTTGCGTCCCCGCCCATGTCCAATTTCATCCACATTATAATTTAGATAGAATGTGATTAGCTTCGGACATCATCATTTTCACAGTTCCTGGGAAAAGTAGTTTAGAGGCAGAGGTGAAACGAAGGCACGTTAAAAAAATTGCGCTGCCCCACGGTTATCCTAACATTTGCCATATTCACTTATAGCTAACAGTGAAAACTGTTACAACAGTTACTGAAACTAACTGAAAGATAGAAAGAAAGAGCAGACCAGCAGCTTCCTGAAGTAGTTCCTCACTGGTAAAAA
The DNA here is from genome assembly GCF_035084215.1 of Heptranchias perlo. Lineage (NCBI taxonomy): Eukaryota > Metazoa > Chordata > Chondrichthyes > Hexanchiformes > Hexanchidae > Heptranchias > Heptranchias perlo. Next base: position 8,989,710 of record NC_090363.1, read on the forward strand.
AAACTGGAGCCTGTTTTGTGCTAAGAGTACAGTATCGTGAGTATCCCAAATGAAAATTGTGTGTGGGAGTGCCAAGGCTTGTCAACTTTAAGTAAAAATGTGCAGTAGGACATTTTTTCACCCAGCCAGGCATCCCTCTGTTGACTTTTACTTTTAAATGTTATTACTGTCGGTAGCTCTGAGGGAAAGCTATTTGGTTCTACACTGCCATGAAAAGTAGATCCTAAATTATTATTTTAAAATAAACGACAGCATGTCAGTTTATCCTTCTTTGAAATCCTGAGAAATACAACAGGTAACAGGGAGCAGGAAAAAAACAGCTTGCCTGTTTATGTTGCTGACTGGTGAATCGTATGTCCCTGTGTTTTTTTTAGTGGCGAAAATGTTAGTAGCATTGCTTTAAGATATTTTGAATATAACGGGGGTGAAATTCGATTTCCTTATGGACCCAAACTGGGCAGTAGCGGATCAGCCAGCCGTTATACACCCTGCCTGATTTTTCCTTTCCATTGACCAATATTTCAACCTTTCTAGATATAAATATGTCCTTTGCAACAGCGCAAAACATGCAGGCCATTTTAGACTCTATTCGATGTTCTTCTCAATTGACTTTAATGGAAGAACAACTAGCCTCATTATGGAAAACAGCATAGGGATTGATGGAAAGTAACATATCTCAAATCAGATTGTAAGAAGTTAAAACATGTAATAAGCGTTAAGTAACGTACAAGGGGTTAATTTCTTATTTAATCTCCTATCTTAAGAGTCACCATCAGTCCAGAAAAGAAAGAAACATCAGGAGAACATTTCAATCTTCTTTTGAATTATCTGTAAATCCGATCTGCAAGTCCCCTTAGCCTGTTGTGTGTGTTTGTGTTTTTTCAGAAGTCTTATGAAAGAACTGAAGGAGCTCTATTTTCACCAGTTTCACTATCAAGTACTGTATGTTATCCTAGCACACTGTACCATACACTTTAATTGGATATATGTCATTTGGAAAGCTTGGGACATTTTCTGAAAGCTAAAATATACAGCATCATGAAGAACCTGACAATCCATACGACCTGTAAAATTTCAATATTAGTTTTACCAGAGGGAATCTTCACATAGACTTGTGTGACAGAATCTTGTTCTTCCAAGCACTGAATGGATGTTTTCTATTTAGTACTCTTGTTGCCTCGCCATCGAATATCTTTATCTTATGTTCTTGTTGATATTTGGATTATGGGCATGCACTTACTAAGGGTCAAAGTTCCATCCTTTTTTAATTATAAATGCGTGAGTTCCAGATATCATTACTTTAGAAACTTACCAATGTGTAGCGCTATCTCCATGACGATTCAAAATATCTCCTTCCAAATTTTGCGCTTGATTTGTGTATGACTTCTAATACATAGTAGCTATCCCATGTTGTGTGAGTCTGGAATACCTTAAGAGTACGATTGAGCAGTGTTTATGCTACAGGATTACCACTCCAGAGGTTGTGAGTTCACACCCCACCATTGAAAATTGTGGAATTAAATTTCAACCTAACTCACCTGATGGGAAATCAGCAGGATCGGGTTGATCTTCGATGGAGAGTCAAATCGGGTGGGGTGTAAAGCCAGTGTTGCACCCGATCCGGTCAGTGTCTCCATTGGCGGGCTAAGTTAAAATTGCTGCCAATAAAGCTGAAACTTTGTGACCAGGCATTACATAAAAATGCATATAGACGTTGGTTTGTGATTTTAAGAAATGTTATCTTTACTAATATCCTTCAGGGCAGTAAACCTGCCCAGTGTGGCCTACACCTTACTCTTACTGGCATTACAAGCAACTCAGGTGTAAAAACAACTGCTACAAAGAAAACACCCCCACCACCACCACCACCATCACCTTCTCGGTGTGATTAGTTATGAGAAACAACTGCATGTTGCATGCAGTTGGGAAGGCCCCATGAGCGCTTATCGGTCTTTGATGAGTTGGCCGATCTCATCCTGGCAATGCAAATGCCGCAGTTGGCCTCAGATTCAGCAGGTTGAGAAAATTAACTGCGTGTTTCCTTTCTGATCTGTATCCAGCGACCCTATACTAGAAAATTTGCCGTACGTTGAGATCCAGTGAGTGCAATGGAATAAGGCGAGGTCCAACAGTAAAACGTTTAGTCTCACACAAGAAACACGTTTGCTTGCGTAACTTAAGGACGATTGTCGAGCCTCAAAGCCACCAAATAAAGAGTTACATCGTTCTTTATAAAACAGGATTGGCTAATTTATTTCCTGCGGTAAGTTTTGAAACAGACTTAAAACTGATCTAGTTAAAATAACTTTCCAGCGGGCACCAGGAACGCAACATTTAGGCAGGGGTAGGAGAGACTCACGAAGGCAATGGATAAATATTAAAAGAGGTTTTTTTTTCTTTTACCTGCATTTTTTTGTCTAAGCTGTTCTTCTGCAAGAAATGGCAAAACAGCAAATACAAAACTCAAATGGGAAATTTAACTTCTGTCCAGAGTCTAAGAGATCTTGCTACTCGTTTCCGGCCCAAGGCTTTTTAACAAGGTTGTTTTCTTGGGTGGCTGATGCGCTCATGAATATATGCAAATCGGGTCTATCACTGAGATAGGACGCCGATCTTATTTTAACTCTCTACTGGCCTGGATGGCCGCCGCTGACACCCCACTTAGTAAGGCGTGGCAGACACCCAGCATAGGCCCTCTAAGATAATTGTAAAACTTGTCTTTCTGAAACGCCCCAAAGAAACTTTGGCCAGCTGCCATCCCAAGTTCACCACGTGCTCCCCCCCCCCCCCCAATCCAGCCTCGAAACCCTCCCGACACCCCGCCCCCACTTAAAGTAGACGCCACCTTAGTCCATTATCCTCATTCCAAGAAAGGGCTTAACAATTGCAGTGGTAGGCTAAGAACAGCTAATTTTGTATAAATCTGTGTCGGTTCCTTGGGCCCCCTGGTCTGTATGGTCCACAAGCCATCTGCGGTGGGCAGCGTAGCGACCTTATATTTAATAAATCCATACCAGTAGGCTATCTTGGTAAACACTTGATATTGCAATTAAAACTCTATCATTTGAGTGTTTCAGGTAATATAAGAGAACCCAAAATTACTTAGTCCTACCTACAGATTTTCTTATTTCCTTTTCTTCTGAAAAAATAGCATTTGTATTCTACAATAAAGAATTTTGTTCTTGTGAGACACAGTGAGGTAGATTTTCAACTGGCAACAGGGGCGTTAAAGCAGCATTGCGGATTAGCAGCTGGTTAAAGAAACCGCTCAATTTTCATTTCCACTGAAGTCAATTGAAATGAAAATCAGGCACAATTCTGTTTTATACGTGGGCAGCAGGTTGAAATCTACCCCCGTGCAACAAGGGAAACATCCTTGTCATTTTGCCATTTTAAGCAGCATTGTGCAGTTTCCACAATCACCAAGAGTTAGTGCAAGATATTGTTTGTTCACCTATTTAATGACATATGCGTTGATTAGCTCGTTTAATGCCTATCTTGGCAAGACCAAGGGGAAATATGGCACAGATAATATGTTCAAGTAAAACCCAGGGTGGCAGAAGTTCACCTGGGCAGTAGTACGAAACAAGGGGAATCTCATAGCCGCCTATTATACTCCCCACCTGATAGTCGATTCCACTGAAGTCAACCGCGGTCATATTTTGTACGATGACGTAAAACAAGTCATATCGAATTTACCATCTATTCTACATCATGCTTAATTTTGCTTTCCATTGAAAACAACGGAAGGAAAAATCGAACAAGGTGCATAATGAATGGTCAATTCGATATCGCCAGTTCTATGCCGTCACCCCAAGTTAAAACTCCAAATGGTGCTGAATATTGGGTGGGGCGTACAATTGGAGGATTCAGCGACATCGCCCATTTTCTGCTGCCACCCAAGATGACGCTGTTTCCCCTGGCTGGAGATTCTAGAACTAGGGGCATAGTCTCAGGATAAGGGGTCGGCCATTTAAGACAGAGATGGGGGGGAAATTTCTTCACTCAGAGTGTTGTGAATCTTTGAAATTCTCTACCCCAAATGGCTGTGGATGCTTAGTCTTTGAGTATATTCAAGACTGAGAGCGATAGATTTTTGGACTCTATGGGAATCAAGGGATATGGGGATAGGGAGGAAAAGTGGAGTTGAGGTCGAAGATCAGCCAAGATCTTATTGAATGGCGGAGCAGGCTCGAGGGTCCATATGGCCTACTCCTATTTCTTATCTTCTTATGTTCTAATATTCTTATGTTCTTATTTTCTAATCAATTTCTACCCCAATGGCGGCCAGTGATAACGAGAACAAATAGTGTAATTATCGTAAAAATAAAGTGCAGCAAGATCTTAATGCAATAGTTTCTGGTGGCTGGAATTTTATATTTTGTAGTTCACAAAGGTAACTGAAGAGCTGCCGTACATTCAGAATTTATCACTCGGAGACATACATAATTTCACATTGAATCATAGAATCATAGAATCGTTACAGCACAGAAGGAGGCCATTTGGCCCATCGCGACCCTGCTGGCTCTTTGTAACAGCATCCAGTTAGCCCCATTCCCCCGCATCTCCCAATCATTATTTTGTACTTTTCTATCAAATCTCCTCTCAACCTTCTCGGCTCTAAGGAGAACAACCCCAGCTTCTCCAGTCGATCCACGTAACTGAAGTCCTTCATCCCTGGAACCATTCTAGTAAATCTTTTCTGCACCCTCTCTAAGGCCTTCACACCCTTCCTAAACTCCGGTGCCCAGAATTGGACACAATACTCCAATTTATAACATGTTCAACTTAACTTCCTTCCTTTTGTACTCCATACCTCTATTTATAAAGCCCAGAATCCCGTTTGCTTTTTTCACCCCTTTCTCAACTTGCCCTGCCACCTTCAAAGATTAGTGCATATATACCCCCAGGTCTCTCTTTCTTGCACCCCCTTTAGAATTATACCATTTAGTTTATATTGCCTCTCCTCGATCTTCCCAGCAAAATGTATCACTTTGCACTTCTTTGCGTTAAATTTCATCTGCCATGTGTCCGCTCATTCCATCAGCCTGTCTATGTCCTCTTGAAGTCTATTACTATCCTCTTCACTGTTTACTACACTTCCAATTTTTGTGTCATCTGAAAATTTTGAAATTGTGCCCTGTACACCCAAGTCCAAGTCATTAATATATATCAAAAAAAGCAGCGGTCCTAGTACCGACCCCTGGGGAACACCACTGTATACCTTCCTGCAGTCCAAAAAACAACCGTTCACCACTACTCTCTGTTTCCTGCCACTTAGACAATTTCGTATCCATGCTGCCACTGCCCCTTTTATTTCTCGGGCTTCAATTTTGCTGACAAGCCTGTTATGCGGCACTTTATCAAGCGCCTTTTGAAAATCCATATACACAACATCAACTGCATTGCCCTCTCTGTTATCTCATCAAAAAACTCAATCAAGTTAGTTAAACACGATTTGCCTTTACCGAATCCGTGCTGGCTTTCCTTTATTAATCCAAACATGCCCAAGTGACTATTAATTTTGTCCCGGATTATCGTTTCTAAAAGCTTCCCCACCACCGAGGTTAAACTGACTGGCCTGTAGTTGTATTTTTTGAACAAGGGTGTAACATTTCTAATTCTCCAGTCCTCTGGCACCGCCTCTGTATCTAAGGAGGATTGCAATGGCCAACACCTCTACAATTTCCACCCTTACTTCCCTCAGCAACCTAGGATGCATCCGATCTGGACAGGTTGACTTATCTACTTTAAGCATAGCCAACCTTTCAATTACCTCATCTTTATCAATTTTCACCCCATCCAGTCTCTCAACTAGCTCCCCTTTTACTGTGACTTTGGCAGCATCTTCTTCCTTGGTAAAGACAGATGCAAAGTACTCATTTAGTACCTCAGCCATGCCCTCTGCCTCCATGCATAGATCTCCTTTTTGGTCCCTAATCGGCCCCACCCCTCCTCTTATTACCCGTTTACTATTTATATGTGTATAGAAGACTTTTGGATTCCCTTTTATATTAGCCGCCAGTCTATTCTCAAACTCTCTCTTTGCCCCTCTCATTTCCTTTTTCACTTCTCCCCTGTACTTTCGAAATTCAGCCTGGTTCTCACTTGTATTATCAACCTGACATCTGACATACGCCCCCTTTTACTGCTTCATCTTACTCTCTATCTTTTTCATCATCCAGGGAGCTCTGGCTTTAGTTGCCCTACCTTTCTCCCTCGTGGGAATGTACCTAGAATGTACCCGAACCATCTCCTCTTTAAAGGCTGCCCTTTGTTTGATTACAGTTTGCCTACCAATCTTTGATTCCAATTTACCCGGGCTAGATCCGTTCTCAACCTGCTGAAATTGGCTCTCCTCCAATTAAGTATTATTACTCTAGATTGCTTCTTGTCTTTTTATTTAACTAATCTAAACCTTATGATACTATGATCACTGTTCCCTATTTGATCCCCACCCCAACTCGGACACTTGCTCCACTTGACCCACCTCATTCTCCAGAACCAGATCCAGCAATGTCTCCTTCCTCGTTGGACGGGAAACATATTGATCAAGAAAGTTCTCCTGAACATACTTCAGAAATTCCTCCCCCTCTTTGCCCTTTGCAGTATTACTATCCTAGTCTATATTGGGACTGTAAAGTCCCAGTGATTTACATCTCTCCCTCTAGTTGATGGTGTATAGAACACTACCATTAGTGTAATGGCACTTCTAATGTTCCTTAACTCGAATCAAATAGATTCTGTCCTTGACCCCTCAAGGAAATCCTTTCTCTCCAGCACTGCAATAGCCTCCTTAATGAATCTTGCCTCCCACCCCACCCCCCAACCCCCGCCGTTCCTTTTTCTCCTTCCCTATCTTTCCCAAAAACCTTGTATCCAGGAATATTTATTACCCAATCCTGCCCTTTTATGAGCCAGGACTCCGTTATCGCCTCTACTTCATATTCCCATGTGGCTATTTTCGTCTGTAGCTCACCAACCTTATTTACCACGCTTCGAGTGTTTACACACGTGCACTCTAAATCTATCTTCGACCTTCGCGTATTCTGTCTTAGTCTGATCCCACCTAATATTGTACTATATGTATTATTTCTTACTCTAGTGCTATCTGCCTCTCCCAATCTTTTGTGCACCTTGCTTCCCCTTTCTAATGCTACACCCTGGTGCCCGTCCCCCTGCCAAATTAGTTTAAACCCTCCCCTACAGCACTGGTGAACCTCCCCGCGAGTACATTGGTCCCAGCTCTGTTGAGGTGCAACCCGTCTGTCTTGATCCGATCCCTCCTGCCCCAGAACTGGTCCCAATGCCGCAAGAATCTGAAACTCTCCCTCCTGCACCATTTATCTACCCATGCATTAACTTGCCTTAACTTCTTATTTCTGTACTCACTAGCGTGTGGTGCTGAGAGTAATCCAGAGATTACTACCTTTGAGTTCCTGCTTTTTAACTTCCTCCTTAGCTCCTGAAACTCTAGCCGCAGGACCTCATCCCTTTTCTTTCTTGTGTCGTTGGTACTCACATGGACCACGACTTCTGGCTATTCCCCATCCCCCCGCAGAATGTTCTGCACCCTCTCTGTGATGTCCGTTATCCTGGCACCAGGGAGGCAACACATCATGCGGAACTCACGTCGATGATCACAGAATCGTATATCTGTTCCCCTGACTATCGAACCCTATGATTACTGCATTTCTACACTTCACTCTGCCCCCCTGTGCAGTCCTTTCCCCCATGGTGCCATGCTCAGGATTGCAGTCCTTCGAGATGTAGTCACCCTCACTGGTACTCAATGCTGAAAACCGGTTTGAGAGTAGCACACTCCCAGAAGATTACTGCACTGCCTGCCTCTTCTTACCCTTTCGGGTGGCCACCCACTTGCAATCCTGATCTCTCTGCAACTATGGGATGACCACCTCCTGGAACGTATGATCCAGGAAACCTTCAGCCTCCCTTATGCTCTGCAGTGACTCCAGCTGCCCCTCAAACTCAGAAACTCTCAGCTTGAGCTCGAGCAACTGGAGGCATTTCCTGCAAATATGGTCCTCCAGGACACATGAAGTGTCCTGAAGTTCCCAAATGGCGCAGGAACTGCAAGCAATGGGTCACAGCTTCCCGTCCATTATATTTAGAAACATTTTTTTCCAAACTGCCTTTAAATGCTTTTTTTATTAATTTACTTACTGTTTACTTACCCCGATTAAACTAACCTTTTATTCCGGGTCACTCAGAGCTCTTCCTCTCTGTTCACTGTGCTTCCCCCTTTACATCTAATTCCCCCTCGCTCCAAAATTCCCCCTCTCACCAAATTCTCAAGTTCCCATTCGGTTCACAATCCACTCCATTAGCTTTGTGCTTCAGCATATCGTAGATTCATAGAATCATAGAAAGTTACGGCACAGACGGTGCCATTCGGCCCATCGTATCCGTGCCATCTAAAAACGAGCTATCCAGCTTAATCCCACTTTCCAGCACTTGGTCCGTAGACTTGTAGGTTGCGGCACTTCAAGTGCACATTCAAGTACTTTTTAAATGAGTTGAGGGTTACTGCCCCCTGGTCACTGATCCCTCTGCTAAGGGAAATAGATCCTCCCTATCCACTCTATCTTGTCCCGTCATAATTTTATATGCCTCAATTAAATGTCCCCTCAGCCTCCTTTGTTCCAAAGAAAACAACTCCAGCCTATCCAATATATTCTGATAGCTAAAATTCTCCAGCCTTGGCAACATCCTCGTAAATCTCCACTGTGCCCTCTCTAGTGTAATCACATCTTTCCTGTAATGTGGTGACCAGAACTACATGCAGTACTCAAGCTGTGGCCTAACCAGTGTTTTATACAGTTCTAGCATAACCTTCCTGCTCTTATATTCTATGCCTCGGCTAATAAAGGAAAGTATCCCGTATGCCTTTTTAACCGCCTTATTTACCTGTCCTGCTACCTTCAGGGGTCTATGGACATGCACTCCAGGGTCCCTTTGTTCCTCTATACCTCTCAGTATCTTCCCATTTATTGTGTATTCTCTTGCCTTATTTGCCCTCCCCAAATGCATTACCTCACACTTCTATGGATTGAATTCCATTTGCCACTTTTCTGCCCACCTGACCAGTCCATATATTTTCTGAACAATAAATTCCACACCATTATGTGCATATTACCTTTTACTTCCGCAAGCGTTTTGACTAATGAATCAAAGGAGAAAGTAATTCAGTCAGAGGTTGGCGATCATAGTTACATTAGCTGTACCTACGTCTGAAACAACTCATGTTGTAAAATTTTACATCGTCTTTATTACAGAAGTATTTTTGTTCATATTTACACAATTTTCACTCTGGAAATAAAATGACCTCTGTAAAATAAGTACTAATGACCAATTGCATTACATCATGATGGATTATTACACAGCAAAAATCATAAAATATTCAATAACACCAAGTATTTCAAAAAAGGATAGACATAATTCATTTTATAATATCAATTCAAATACTCTCCATCCTGTTGAAACTCACCTGAAAGTAAACACGCAACTATCAGGTAACTATAAAAATGCTACCGCTGGCTATGAAATATGCTGTATAATCACACAATAAAGTAACTCATCATGGAGTAAATATTTGATGATTTATGTACATATCATAGCTCAAAGTTGGTCATCAACATACTTGTGTGAAATTTGCTCTGACAAATCTAAATTTGCTCCTCTGTGTAAGCATTAAAATCAATTGAAGTTACTTGTAATTGTACTGCGCCATTATATCCAGTCATTGTGATGTAGCAGCTGTGGAACATGTTTTTATTGTCAGTTCCATTGGTGTAGATCCATTCCAGCCTTACAAATGATCATATCACAAAACAATAGGAAAAATAGTCAGTACCAAATTAGGTATGTTATGAACCCGAATGAATGTTATCTACCTATTCTTAGAATCACGATGTAGATTTGTGTGTCGTGACATATTCAATTGTATTACTGCGAAGAGAAATAAATAAACTATATGTGCTTAAAATAGGACCTAAAAATTATGCAATGCATGTCCCCACGGTAAACGTCCGACAACCTCATCCATATCAATTTACAGTAAAAAATTAATGTTGTTGATTCTCCAATATCCAACAAGTGAAGTAATGTGAATTCTGAATCCATATACAATGTTACCAATTAAAAGGAGACGTTACCAAGTTTTAGTCGAAGTATTCCATTCTCTGAAAAAAACAGAAACGGCATTAGTATATTAGAATTGGAGTCAACTCATTCTGTTATTCAAAAGACAATTGTGATAAATGCTTTTAGATTAATCACGCCGGTTTGTATAATCTCCTGTTGCGCTTCCCGGAATTAGATGAAAATCGAAATTACCCAAACATCCAGAACAAGATATTATTTTCAACAAAATAAAGCTGCAGAGAGGGAGGGAAATAATTCAATTCGTGCATTATTCGTTTGAAATATAAATCTGACCTGTATTCAGTGTTTTCTCTAATAAAGAACATAGTAATTAGAAAAAGTGTCATGTGAGAAAAGCTTATATTTACAAAATTAAAGAATGCTAGAAACACAGGACAGGTCAGTCAGCATCTGTAGAGAGAACAGAAAAATTAACGGGGTACATTTTCAACTGACCGTTAGGGCTAGGTCGCAAAACTGGAGTTGCAGATCGGCAATCCTTTATAGAAACCGCCCGATTTTCATTTAAATTGATTTCCATAAGGGGTGGCCGGTCCGCAATGCCGGTTTTACACCATGGCGGCAAGTTGAAAATTTACCCATTACCTTTTCGCTTCTCTTCACAGATAATACCTGATCTGCTGTGTGTTTCCAGTATGTTTTCTGTTCATTTGTTTAAGATCTCCTGACTATGCAGTATTTTGCTTTTTGACGTATATGTAAATTCATATGGCGAATTTCACACAAGGAAAAATAGTAAAGCAGTTTACCGGAGGGACAGTGAGCATCATATATAAAGTAGAAAGACCTTCAGACTCTGAAAACAGTCTATCAGATGAATTTAATGGATCATTCTGAAGAAAGGATTGAAATGAAATTCAGGAAGAATATTTCAGAAGGCAGAAGGACAGTATTGGCTTCCACTGAGACTGGATTGCAGAATGCAGTGTAGACTAGAGTTACAAGAGTGGAAAGTGCAAAAAGAAAGAAGGAAAGAAAGCAAAAAGGAAAGAAAGAAAGCAAAAAAAAAGAACCTAAAGGACTGAAGGAGACTGAGGTTAAGTCTTGATTATCAAGTGACTGTATATATTTTAGACAGATGGAAACTTCTGATGCAACTTCTGACTGATTGACTAGCTATCCAGCTATGCCAAAACAGAAAAAAAAGCAAGTGCACATGATTCCAGGTCGTACTGTCCCAACATGCAGATTATTTTCCCTTTACTCACCATCGGCTTCATGAGTTCCTTTCCCTTCAGAAATAAATAGCCATCGTCATTACAACAGACTATAGTTGAGGCAGATATTCGATATAAAATTTCAATAAGATGTTTTGTATAAAAAAATACAAGCAACAGTTCAATATTTTTGTGAACTTTTCCGACACAAGTTCAGCTCAGTTTAGGGCATGTAGCTGGATAGATAAGTGGACCGATAGATAGATATATGGACAGATAGAAAGACAGTTGGACAGATGGATGGATTCCAACGTATTATAAATATTTTAATCGTTTTTTCAGCTAAATGCCACAATAAGCTGTTTGCACACGAGAGTTTTGCAGTTAGTTAAAAACCGAATCATGTATATGATGGGATGCAGCAAATAACAAAGCACATGATGTTGTGAATCTTTCTTTTAGTAAATGTTTTTACATATATCTTCCATTATTGCAGCAGTAAACTTTTATCGTCTATCTATCTATATATCTATCTATCCATATCTATTGCATGTAAAGATGAGTAACCTCAGAAATACGAGGAGAATGCTTCTCCAATGTAGAAACAGACGACGACAACAACAACAACAACTTGCATTTATATAGCGCCTTGAACGTAGTCCCAAGGCGCTTCACAGGAGCGATTATCAAACAAAATTTGATACCATGCCTCATAACGAGATATTAAAAAAAACAAAATAATGTGGATGCCGGAAAGTCCGCAAGCATGATCCTGAGCTTTCGGTCGCTTGCCATTTTTATTTTCCAAGCCACTTTCACTCTGATCTCTCTGTCCTCGGCCTCCTACACCGTTCCAATGAAGCTCAACGCAAGCTCGAGGGAACAGCACCTATCTTTCGATTCAGCCTTCCATCCTCAACATTGAGTTCAACAAATTCAGATCAGAACCACTGCTCCCATTTTCTCTGGCAATGGTTCTGCTGTTGCTATTTACAGCTCTTCTGGACCCATCATTCATTTCTTTATTGTCCCGTTACCATCCATCCCGCCCCCCGCCCCCCTGCATTTTGCCTTGCACCATCCTTCCTTTTGCAATTTGATTACTCCTGCCTTCCTCCCTATCACAGACTTGCCCTTTTCTTCTTTCCTCCCACCACGCCTCTTTTTTTTTCTGGCTCTGTACTTGCCTATAAACTGTTAAATTTCTAACTTCTTCCAGTTCTGATGAAGGGTAATCGACCTGAAACGTTAACTCTCTCCACAGATGCTGCCTGACATGCTGAGTTTTTCCAGCATTTTCTGTTTTTATTTATTATTAAAGCGATATTAGGACAAGCAACCAAAAACTTGGTCAAAGGGGTAGGTTTGAAGGAGTGACTTTGAGGGGGAGAGAGAGGTAGAGAGGAGGAGAGGTTGGGGGTGGGTGGGGCAATTCCAGAGCTTAGGGCCGAGGCAGCTGAAGCCACGGCCGCCAACGGTGGAGTGAAGAAAATCCTGCATTGCAAGAGGCCAGAATTGGAGAAGAGCAGAGATCTCGGAGGATTGTAGGGCTGGAGGAGGTTACAGAGATAGGGAGCGATGAAGCCATGGAGGAATTTGAAAGCAAGGATGAGAATTTTAATATCGAGGTTTCTAACTATAAGTTACATGTAAGTTTCAATGGACACGGGGAAAATCCCGGATTGCTAATTCCACAATTTGTTAGATTTGGTTTCAGGGGAAATAAGCCGCACTGCATCTATTCTCTAATCTAAGTCAGTGAAATGCCATATCAGTGCAAAAGACAACTTTTCTTGTCCTTTTAAGTACAATGCCTAAGGGAAACTGGATTCAGACTGTCCGAACTTATTTAACGCAGTATATCTACAAAGCAGAACCTTCCTTCCATCATTTTGAACTTCGATCAGATCGAGGTACCTCAGATAAAGAAATTATATATTAACTTCCCCAATATAAGCTGGATTTATATTTCCGAAAGGAACTGTATCTACAATGGAAATTATTTTGGGGGGAAATTATTAGTTATGGATCTTTTTAAAGCTTACTCACTGGTACTATTTTGTGCTTGTAAACATTTCTTCAGTTCTGAAAATCAAAGTCAAAATCCTTCAAATGTTATATATCATCGTAATCAACATACTTTTCGTACTTCAAGGGCCGAATTTTAATTTCAGTGTACACGAGATCGGCTGGCTTCATTTAATAGCTACTCTCCGCTAGATTTCCCTGAAATCCCTGACCCTGGGTGCATTAATAGCCCCAAGCACGTGTAAAGGACAAGCTACCCTTCTCTGTACAACTGTCCTCTTCCAAGCTTGAGACCAGAGGGTAATTTTGACTTTGTGCGATATGGTAAGGGTGATAGCGAATCGACATCCCGTTTTACATCTCATCCAATTTTTATTTCGATCCACTTCAATGGAAATAAAAATCCTGAAAGATGTGAAACATCCTGCCCATTTGTTATCACCCATTTGGCATTATTCTGTGAAGTTAAAATCTACCCCAGGTCCCCTGCTCTGGAATTGGTGGCAACCATAGAGTCATAGATTCTTACAGCACAGAAGGAGACCATCCGGCCTATCTTGCCTATGCTGGCTCTTTGAAAGAGCTGTCCAAATTAGTCCACACCCCAGCTTTTTCTGCATATCCCTGCAAATTAGTCCTCTTCAAATACATGTCCACTTGCGTTTTGATAGTTCCTATGGAATCTGATTCTACCACCCTTTCAGGTAGTGCGTTCCATATCTTAATAACCCACTGTGTGAAAAAATGACTCCTTATTTCCCTTTTAATTCTTTTGACAGTTATTTTAAATCTATGACCTCTGGTTACAGACCCACTTGCCAGAGGAAACAATTTCTCCCTACTTGCTCTATCAAAACCCCTCATAATTTTGAACACCTCCATTAGGTCTCCCCTTAACCTTCTCTGTTCTAAGGAGAATAATCCCAGCTTCTCCAATCTCTCCACGTGACTGAAGACCCTCATCCCTGGTGTCATCTTGATAAACCTCCTTTGTAGTAGAAGGGGCTGTTCCCCTTCCCTTCGCAGAATATCCTGCACCCGTTCAGTGATATCCTTTACCCAGCACTGGGGAGGCACCACACCATTCGGGACTGACGTCTGCAGTTACAGGAACGCCTGTCTATCCCCCCACTATCGAATTGCCTATGACGACTGCATTTCTACAATATCTTCCCCCCCCCCACCCCTCCCCCTGTGCAGCCGAGTCTCCCACCGTGCGGTGGATTTGCTTCTGACTGCACTCCCCCGAGGTACCATTAACCTGACTGGTATTCAACACTGAATACTGGTTTGTGAGTGCCACATTCACAGAGGATCCCTGCACTGTTCCCCCTAGTCTGTCTGGTGGAGACACACTCTCTCTCCTCCTGAACTTGCAGAAGCTCCGGGGTGACCACTTCCTGAAACGTGCTATCCAGGAAACTCTCAGCTTCTTGTACACACTGTAGTGAAGCCAGCCACCCCTTGAGCTCAGAAACTCTGAGCTCAGGAGGTTGGCAGCACTTCCTGCATGTGTGGTTTTCCAGGACACACAAAGTGTTCTGAAGTTCCCACATGGCACAGGATGTGCATATGACGGGCCTCAGCTGTCCTGCTTGTTAGCTAACAGTTATTCTTTTAAACTTTTAGCTTTAAGGCTATTTAACTTGCCGCTATTTAACTTGCTGTTGAGCCCACTTTCGCCACTTTATACTCTCCAGGCCCGCTCTCGCCACTTTATATTCACCAGGCCCGCTCTCGCCACTTTATACTCCACAGGCCCACTCTCGCCACTTTATACTCTACAGGCCCGCTAACGCCACTTTATATTCTCCAGGCCCGCTAACGCCACTTTATATTCTCCAGGCCCGCTCTCGCCACTCTATACTCCACAGGCCTGCTCTCGCCACTTTATACTCTCCAGGCCCGCTCTCGCCACTTTATATTCTCCAGGCCCGCTCTCGCCACTCTATACTCCACAGGCCTGCTCTCGCCACTTTATACTCTCCAGGCCTGCTAACGCCATTTTATACTCTACAGGCCCGCTAACGCCACTTTATATTCTACAGGCCCGCTCTCGCCACTTTATATTCTCCAGGCCCGCTAACGCCACTTTATATTCTTCAGGCCCACTCTCGCCACTTTATACTCCACAGGCCCGCTATCGCCACTTTATATTCTCCAGGCCCGCTCTCGCCACTTTATACTCTCCAGGCCCGCTAACGCCACTTTATATTCTACAGGCCCGCTCTCGCCACTTTATATTCTACAGGCCCGCTCTCGCCACTTTATATTCTCCAGGCCCGCTAACGCAACTTTATACTCTACAGGCCCGCTTTCGCCACTTCATACTCTCGGGGCCCGCTCTCGCCGACATACAATCCAAGTTCAATTTGCTTATTCCATTCCGAATCGTTGATTCATGAATGTCTTCCCTAAACATTCTCTTCCCCAGAGTAACCAATCCCAAATGACTTCAATGGAACAGAAAATCAGCAGGGTGTAAAGCGGGCAGCTTGCTCACTATCACCGGTTCGGTGCTGGACCCCTAGAGTAAAGGATGGTCTAAGAGGCCTGTTTATGAAAAAAGTTAAGATAATAACAAGTGAAAGATATTAGCCCAGATATTCCTGTCAAGATAATGGTGAGGCTAATGGCGCTCACCATTATTTATGCGCAAATTGCACAGCAACTTCAGGCGAGAGCAGATGCGAGGTTAAATGCAAAAATCCAAAAGTTGCTGACCGAGATGCACTACTCCGCGGTTAACTTCGTGAAAAGGGCATCTGGCTATCTGACTCGCCATTCAAATGCATTGAATGTGTAAAGTTCCTGTACTTGCATGGTAGATACGAACTAAACTTGCCACAGAAAGTTAGGGGTTGTCCATTTCAGTCTAAGTACCGTTTTTAAAGGTGCGATAAGTGTTAATTACTGCCAAACAGCCTCTCTGGCACTGAAAATTAACTATTACAAGTGTGAAGTCTCATTCCTTCAGATTTTAATTGTTGTTGGAGATTTTTTTTTAATTCAATTTAAATTTTGTTTTTACTTTTTCTTTCTGTCACTTTTGTCTCTCTCTCTCTCTCTCTTAATCCACTCCTTCTTTCCGTCTCCTCATTTGTCTTTCTATACCTGAATTCACGATTCCATCTTACACTTCCTGGTTCAGAATCTTCCCTGTTCGTTTCACAATCCTTCAATCTGATTGGTTAAGGAGATACACAGTTGCTTGCCCTGTACACACAGATCCCAGATGCCCTGTAGAGGACGTCGCACCATGTCTATCTCCAATTTTCAGCAACTTCCAGTGCAAGAGCTCATGGAAATTAAACCAGCAAGGGCAAATCTGACTAATATTGGGCACCATTCGTTGATCAGCTGCAGCAAATCCTGGGCCAATAATGGAGGTAATTTTAACCAAACTCGCTGGATGGCAATCCCACAGCATTGGGTGGAACGCACCCCTGCCCCATTCAAGTCAGTGGAGAGTAAATTGGGCAGGTTGCAAGACCTGCATTGCACCCAATCCTGTCAATTTCCCGATGGGCGGGTTAGGTTAAAATTGCCCCCAAATTGTTTCTATTGGTCAGTGAATCAGGAATTCGGCCCAAAAACGTACAATTAGTACTATAATAATAAATGCAGCGTTTAGGAGGATTGATTTCAAGCAAACGATTATTAGGATGTGCAATGGTTTATCGCTAAGTTGCAACTGAATTAGGCAATCACTTGCAGAAGAAAATATTGAAGGAAAGACACAAAAAATGTGAAAATAGGACCCTAGAAGAAAGCAATGACAGACCAGCTAGCACCTAGAGGCACAATAGACCCAATGGCCTCATCTCTGTGCGAATCCCTATAATTGACCATACAATGAAGCAAATGTATGTTAGAAGCATTCTTTACATTTCAAAAGAAAATTAAAAATAAATTTCAATTTTTATGATAACGAATTTTTAATAGCATCACATTGGAATCTGCTGAGGTTTAGATATTGAAAAATAATTGTCAAAGTAACATCATAAAGAGAAGTTTAAAAATATTTTACCTGCCGCTTTCTCATTCATCTTTTCTTCTGCAACACAAAACCATTAATTAGAATAGAAACGGTACAATCCTTCTACTGAAAAAACGCGCGACATTTCCAACTTTCGTCTACTTATCACATCAACACCTAAACGTTCTCAAAGGAAATTTTCAGATCGGTGTGTTTTTTTCTCCCTCACCTGCACCATACAGAGCTGTTCTTAGCTTCTCAAGCTCTGAAAATGAAAACCTCAGCTTTTAAGATGTAGTTAACAGTTAAGAAATAAGTCGAGGAATTATAGCTTGCAACATTGACATGTTCTTATGACAATATTTTCACATTCATTTTAACACAGACCTCTGCCAAAATAGAAGACAATCCTCCAAAATTGCCAAATGCAATTCTATGTTTTATGATTTAACCTAAATCGTTTTCTTCCTGGGGATTAGCTGTCTCTGTTTTCCTTCGTTCAGGTCGTGGATTGTAAGAATGCACAGGTCACATGTTAAGTCGACCAACGACTTCAGTCTTGGCTTCCAGAGCTTTCCATGCCAATAATGCATATGGAGAATTCTCTGCGTTCCTTGATGGACCCTAATGATTGCCTAAAAAATGTATGGAGAGAAAATCACGTGCGCAGCAAAAGGGATGAAGTCATATTTAAACCCAGGAGCATTTCCTATCCATACATGTGCAAGCCCTCTTGGAATTGACAGAAAATGACAGGACAAGTATACCCTGAAAACCGCGGGTGATGGCAACGGTCAAAATAATGTGGAACAGCATAATGCCAAAGCAATATGCTAACGCACAATGGGGGTAATTTTAACTGTGGGTGGTAGGGTAAAACGAGCGATATAGAATTGCCCACCTATTATACACCAGGCCCGATTTTCATTTCGGGAAAATCAGGCGTGGTGTATAATGGGCGGCCAATTTGATATCGTCCATTTTACACTATCATCCAAAGTTAAAATTACCCCCATTGTCAAAATAAATCCAGGTATGACAATATACTTTTCATTCATAATTACCTGATATTTTGTTTCGTAGTTTCTTTTCTAGGTAAAAACCGTGAGAGCCATAACAGAAAAATATTAGAGACAACACTATGGTCCAACTGAACGAATTCATTTTGAAGCTAACCCCAAGCAATGATTGTAATAGGGTGCTTCATGCATTTTTAGATGGATATGCTAAGATAGTTCATTATCCAATCCTGCAAAATGTAGAATTTTCGACGGTACATCAATACGTAAAACATTACCAAGTTAGAGTAGTTAGCAAAATGTATTGATGTTTCAGGTTATTATGACAACATGTTCCTTAGCGATTTAAACAGTTATTTCATTCAATTTTGATCAAGCCAGATGTCTAACAAGAGCTAATTGTTCCACTGCTGAAATCATTGCGAGGTTTCAACGGACAATAGCCCGCCTAGCCAATTCAGTCTCATAGCCTGGAATTGGCTGTCAAAATAACGATGAGGCTAACATCGCTCACCGTTATTTATGCACAATTCGCACAGCAACTTCAGGCGAGCAGATGCGCAGTTAAACGCGAAAATCAGGAAGTTGCTGTCCAAAATGCGCAGTGCAGCCAAAAACGGCACCTTGCTGTCCTACTCACCATTCAAATGCATTGAACAGTGTGAAGTTCCTGTACTCACGTGGTAGATACGAAGATAACTCGCCGCAGAAAGTTAGGGGTTGTCCATTTCAGTGTAAGTACCATTTTTAATGAAGTGATAAGTGTTAATCACTGACAAACAGCCTCTCTGGCACTGAAAATTAACTATTACAAGTGTGAAGTCTCATTCCTTCAGCTTTTAATTGTTGTTGGAGATTTTTTTTAAAATTTAATTAAATTGTTTAAACTTTTTCTTTCTGTCACTTTTTTCTATCTCTTAATCCAATCTTTCTTTCCCTCTCTTTTTATTCCTCTTTCTGTACCTGATTTGACATTGAATTCATTATTTCAGCTTACACTTCCTGGTTCAGACCCTGCGCTGTTCATTTAGGAATCCTTCAATCTGATTGATTAAGGAGATATAAAGTTGCTTGTCCTGTTCACACAGATCCCGGGTGCCCTGTACCGGGGGCCGCTCCTGTTTCCATCCCCATTTCTAGCAACTTCTAGAGCAAAATCTCATGAATATTAAACGGCCAATGGCATGTCTAACTACATGCCATTGACCGGCTAAAGCAAGTTCTGGTCCAATATCTTTCTTGATTCTACTCACCATTTTCTTTTTGATTTACAAACGCAGTTTTTAATTCTGAAAGCAGAAATGGCCGCGATATAAGAGCTTGGATGTAATCGGCAATGCCTGGCTTTCATGAAGAGACAAATTATTTTCGATTGGTATAATTCCTAACAGCTAAGGTGTGTTCTTTGTAATGAATATTCAACACATTCATTGTGAAGACAGAATAACTTGGACATTAGACTGTGCACTAACGTTCAATGCATTCATATTAAATTCCTCCATTTCAACTCCATCAATATAGCGAATAGGATTTTAACAACAACGCGATAACTTTTCATAAGTTTACAGGTACAGTAGTGCAGTGGTTATGTTTCTGGACTAATAACCTAGGGGCTTAGACTAATAATCCAGAGATCGTGAGTTTAAATCCCACATGGCAATTTGAATTCCTTCTTTTTTCATCTGGAAATGAAAAGCTGGCATTAGTAAAAGTGAATATGAAACTGTCAGATTGTGGTAAAAACTCAACTGTTCCACTAATATCTTGTAGGGAAGGAAACTTTCTTTCCTTAACCAGCTTGGTCTATTAGTGACTCCAGTCCCTCTGAAGTGGGCAGATAAGTTAATTTTCTTTCCACCTGTGAGTTTTTTTCTGAATAGTTGCCTTTTTATTAGCAGGATAATTGCATTGTAAATGGCCTCAAATTATAAATTGCGATATTATGATTCCAATGCTTAACGCTTTTGTATTACATTCAGCTCTGCTGTTTTAACTCAGGCTTCAACTCCTTTTGTAGCAGAGTTTCATACTAAAGGGTTAATCGTTCCTATGCTCGAATCCCACTGACTATTTTCAAATGTGTTATCCACCTTGATAGCTCATTATCTGAATCACTATGTGAATACATATTGCATAAATTGACACAATACCCGAAAATGTAATTAGTGTTGTACCAATAAGTACTTAACATTAAGCAATTAGAGATAACTATAATTCATACCGTAATATGTATACAGTATAATATTTTTACCTGTGTTTTTGTCAAGTATTTGTTGCTCTGAAAAGAAAGACTACAATTAAATGCAGATGACTCTTATTTTAAAAACAGTTTACTAGTCACACATTGAATTGGTTTGCACAGTGAAAGTTTGATTTGGTAAGTTAGAGATATGAAATGAATGGGGACAACTTTAACTTTTAGCGACAGTGTAGAACAGGTGATATCGGATCCGCTGCCCATTATTCACCTCTCACGATTTTCCTTTCCATTAATTTCAATGGAAAGAAAAGTCAGGCGAAATGTATTTTTACAAACTATTAAGAAAAGAACAAATTGAATGGTTGGGACATGATGCACTATTAGGAGGGAGAAACTCTGCCGGAAACAACTGTGGAAGCAGTAACTTTAGGACAGAAGTAACTAAATGCATGAATAATATAAAAACTAATGAATGCAAAATGGTGCTGGTAAAGGACAATATAATAGAGGTAAGTATATGGGGGTTATTTTAACTTCTGGCGATGTTATAAAATGAGTGGTAGCGAATTAACAGCCCAATTTATACCCCACTGGATTTTCCCTTCCATTGATATCAATGGAAAGAAAATCAGGCGGAGTGTATAATGGGTGGCTAATTCAATAGCGCCCGTTTTATACCATTGTCCAAAGTTAAAATTAACACAATGACTCAGAGAGCTCATATAGGATGCGATGGACCAAAATGATCCCATTCTGCACGGAACATTTTCATAATATTATTTTGGTACTTGCTCTGGATTATTCATTGATTGTGCAGCAGTTTTAGATGCCCTAAGGACTTTACAAGTGCAATACAAATATGATCCTGGATTTAAACTTCTGCTTCCTGGCCCGTGGTTTCCTGCCCCTTCCAGTTAAAGGGTGAACATTCGTGGTAGGAGCAGCGCAGAAATGGAAAACCAGGGACAGTATGGGGTAGAAATACATCCGGGGCGATAGCTCAAAATGGGCGGTATCGCATCTGTCGCTCGTTATATGCCTCACCCGATATTCAGTTGTATTGCAGTCAATGGAA
Organism: Heptranchias perlo; assembly: GCF_035084215.1. Taxonomy (NCBI): domain Eukaryota; kingdom Metazoa; phylum Chordata; class Chondrichthyes; order Hexanchiformes; family Hexanchidae; genus Heptranchias; species Heptranchias perlo. The sequence continues at coordinate 9,011,353 of NC_090363.1, forward strand.
TTGAATATCAGGCGGAGCTTATAACGTGTGGCCAATGCGATATCGCCCATTTTGTGCAGGAAACATCACAAATTGCACATCACCGGCCCATGATTCCCTTTCCATTCATTTTGATCAAGAAAAATCATCAGCTGAGTGTAATCAATTTGTAAACTGTTCTCTGCACTGCGTTGGGCATGCAGAGGTGGACTTATTTATTTATTTATTTTCCTTTATATCATTCCATCCGAATTCCACCAATTATTTTTGAGTTACAAGTTGAGTTTCATCATATTGGGAAAATCTATAACTCTGATGTTCCCGCAAGTAATTTCCAAATGATGGAAAATCATGCACGGGTGCTGCAAAATTTCCTAAAATATGCTCTGAAGCAGCAATCCTGGTTTAATCATCTGTTGTGTTCAAATGTCCTTGCATTGTTTTTTGGGTGCTTTTTATTGTGTGGCCATTGTTTACTCCTGTTCTTATTGTAAGTACCCCTCGACGAATTCAATCTGTTAAATTGTATTCTAATAACCCATATAATTTCAAGCTTTCTGCAATCTATAGCAATTAACAATAAGAAATATAATTTGGCATTTGTCTTCTCAATCATGCAATTGATCGAAACATTAATAGTAATATTAACGTTAAAGTTAACATTAACACAGACTTGCTCTGTCTCTCAGACACACCCATACAACACTAAACTCCAGAGTCGCATCAAAGATTTTAAATGCTATAAGTTTTTGTTACTGACTTGTGCTTTCACGAAGTTGCTGAAGCTCTGAAATAAAAATAATTATCATTATTATTAATAATAATTTTGTAAACTGCTGCATGTTATATATCATCCATGGGAACCCCTATATCACTTAATATATTATTCACACTTGAAATATAGGAAAATAGCACGTTCATATTTTCCAAAATTAATCCCAAAACATCATTTTACCTGTCCTCAGCTGAGCCAACCTTTCATCTGTTAAAAAAGAATAAACGCGCCACTAAATCAGAACAGTGCACATTCAAAACTCTACCATGACTAATGACCTAATGACGATACTTTATTTACTACTCCTTGTAGACTCGTGACTAAGGTCAGGGCACGTGGAGTCAGGGGACGGATAGCAGAATGGATAGCAAGCCGGCGACAAAACAGAAAACAGAAAGTAGGGGTTACGGGTAGCTACTCAGACTGATTCTATGCTGTAGATTCATTGTAACTCAATGTAACTCCTGGTTCAAAGCTAAAAATGAGACTGGAAAAGTGAAACTGTGAGAATAAAGGAGATCGAGAGCACTCAAGATAAATTGTCCAGTGCTATCAAACAAATATATCTATATTTAATTTCAAGAATCTGTTGTGTCGATAAAAGTCTATTCTACATAGGGTTGCCAACTCTGGTTGGACGTATTCCTGGACGTTTCACTACATGACCTCTCGCCTCCAATTGATGCCCATTCAAACAGCCTTTTATTCCCATCACCAATATTGTAATAGCTAATAAACGAAAGCGTTCAAACTAGCAACAGTGTCCAGGAGAGCAATCTTTAACTCCTGGAGACACGCGGACAGTCCCGGAGGGTTGGCAACCCTAATTCCATAAGCAGATGCAAGTGTAATGAAAAAGAAGTAATGTGCGTTCGTATTGTCGACAGGACAACCCAAACCCCGTTCAGTGTCAAATAATTAATTTTAAAGTGTAGCCGCAGTTGCTTTGCAGGAAAGGGCGCGAGCCAGTTTCTATACAATGAAATCTTACTCACCGTAGCTTTTACATTTTGCGTCTAGCTCTAAATGCAATAACAATTACATCAATAATAAAATATAATATAGGACCATTGTTCTGGTCGACATGTTAGAAGAAAAATGAAGACGTGTCAAATCACGCTATAGGCATTCATTATTAATTGGATTTTTACCAACGCCTAAAATTCCTTACGCGTTTACCTTTTTCTCTCTCAATTAACTTTTCATCTGTCATAAAAACAAACACAAGCAATGTTATCGTATTGTCCGATTAGAGAATTCCCCACACAGAGGAAGCCATTAACCTCATCACCCTTATGCCAGTGCTTGCTAGTGTAAAATGACGCTTTCTAAAGCAAACCCAGTTCCTTGCCCTTTCCCCTCTAATTTTATATTCTTCGTTTCAAATTTTCATCGAATGTCCTTTTAAATGATGCTGCAGATTTTAACTCAACGTTCGCTATTAATAATTCGTCCCATACTCTAATAATCCCGTATGCTAAAAAAAAAATTCCACCCCTGCATTCTTTTCATCATTTTGGAACTTCCCATCAGTTCCCCATTAACTATTTCTATTGTAGTAAAAGAAGCCAAATATTTCGAGCCTTTCGTCATAACAATAACCTTTCGATCCTAGTATCATTCTGTTGAAACATTCGTGTTGTTCCTTTCTATTACGGCGCGCAAAAGTGGTTGAAAAAATATATGTTGAATCTACTAAATGCCATCCAATGTTTTCCTACATTGCAACAGTGACTACATTTCAAAAATGCTTAATTGGCTGTGAAACGCTTCAGGGCGTTCTGAGGTCGTGAAAGGTGCTATATAAATGCAAGAATCTCTTTCTTAATTTCCGCCGCATCTATGTCGACGCCATTCGAGGAGTACACATGCAATCAGTTTCTTGCAATTTGCGGAGTGCATGACATTTTACGTGTCTATGTTGAATTCCAGCCCCATTACTGCACCCACTTACTTATTTTGTCAGATTCATTTTGTATTTATACAGCGTTCTCCTCAAAATCAATTATCCCTCCTAATTTTGTTTTATATGAAGCTTCATCAAGTTGCATTGTGTTTGCGAATCCAAGCCGTAACATGAATTAGAAACCATGGGGTGCTGGCATTGCAGCCTGGGACACAAGATTAAGAAGCACAGATTCTTCTGTCTTCCAGGTTCTTGGATGTAGCATCCTTCAAACAACTTCCAGGGCTTCCATGTTATGATTGCTACCATTATGTCTGTCCTCCCACTGATCAGTGGCCAGCCACAACCAGCTCAACTGATGAATCAGTACTCCTCCAAATTGAACACCACTTGAAGAAGGATCTGACAGCAGCTGGTGCACAAAATGTACTCCAGTAAAGACAACTGGGTAGAATTTCGACATCACTGGACTGGTCAGTAAACTGACGGGGTATCTCCACATTTAAGCTTGAAGGAGTACACATTGAGACATTTTTCATAGCTGTGCTTGCCATGAATGATCATCATTTCTATTGATTTCAATGAAAAGGAAAATCGAACGTGGCGTATAACTGGCGGTCAATCCTTTACCGCCTGTTTTGAAAGTTACATTTTGCCACCAAGCTTTGGACTAAATCAAAGAAAACTTTGTAATGCAAGATCTTGCAGATATTATTGCACAGTAATTGTTTGGTGGATGAAATTTCTTTCAGGAAATTGTGTTTGGCAGTGATCCACTTTGAACATTGGTATATTTCAAGAATGCATCTTTATTGCTCTTGATGTTTTCCTTTCATCTTTGCGGGCTTCGTATAAATGTATTGGATTATTAAGTAGGTTATATCTGCACTGTATTTTGAATATATTTCATGATTGCAGTTAACAGAAATGCCTTCAGTGGCTGCTATTTACATTTTTAAGGTATAGCGCATTTACTTTTCTGGTTCACCTGAAATTTGTAGCATTTTGAGCATTGATTTGAATTCTGAAAAACATAGGAAACGTAAGAGATAGCCCAAACCAAAGGCTACCAGTGAATAACTTTCAACATTTTCATCACTAATATATAGATGATGACAGATAGATAGATATATAGATAGATGGATGGATGGATGAAAATCTGCGGTTTCTAAAGGAGCCCGCCGATCCACAGCACCACTTCTGGGTTTTTTTGCCCATCCCTAATTGCCCAGCGTTAAGTTGAAATTCTACCCCATTGACTTCGAGGGAAATTTTAACTTAACCCATCCATCGGGAAACTGAGTGAATTTGGAGCAAAGCTAGTTTTACACCCCAACCGATTTTACTCTTCAATGATGTGGAGATGCCGGTGATGGACTGGGGTTGACAATTGTAAACAATTTTACAACACCAAGTTATAGTCCAGCAATTTTATTTTAAATTCACAAGCTTTCGGAGGCTACCTCCTTCCTCAGGTGAACGATGTGAAAATGAAATCCTCGAAATGAAATCGCATTTATAATTCACAGAACAATGCTTGGTGATTACAGACAGTTTTTTCAACTGCCCGTTGCCAAGGCAATCAGTGTGCAGACAGACAGGTGTTACCTGCCAGGTCTCAGAATATACAAATCACCAAAAAAAACAACAAACAAAAAAAAACAGAGATAGAGAGGTAGAAACATAGAAAAGACAGCAACTGACCCGTTATATTAAAAACAGATAACATTTGTTCGCTGGTGGGGTAACGTGTAGCGTGACATGAACCCAAGATCCCGGTTGAGGCCGTCCTCATGGGTGCGGAACTTGGCTATCAATTTCTGCTCGACGATTTTGCGTTGTCGTGTGTCTCGAAGGCCGCCTTGGAGTACGCTTACCCGAAGGTCGGTGGATGAATGTCCATGACTGCTGAAGTGTTCCCCGACTGGGAGGAGAAGCATACCGACAACTGGACAACCAGGAACACGACAGACGGTTACCCGCAGATCCGATCAAAGAACACACCCACCAGCTCAACAAACTGATCAAGACCTTCGATCCAGACCTTCAAAGCATCCTACGCACTCTCATCCCACGTACTCCCCGCGTGGGAGACTTCTACTGCCTCCCAAAGATACACAAAGCCAACACACCCGGACGTCCTATCATATCAGGCAACGGAACCCTGTGTGAGAACCTCTCTGGATACATCGAGGGCATCCTGAAACCCATCGTACAGGGAACCCCCAGCTTCTGTCGCGACACTAGACTTCCTACAAAAACTCAGTACCCACGGACCTGTTGAACCAGGGAAACTTCTCACCACGATGGACGTCTCGGCACTCTACACCAGTATCCCCCACAATGACGGCATCGCTGCAACAGCATCAATACTCAACACCAACAACAGCCAATCTCCGGACGCCATCCTACAACTCATCCGCTTCATCCTGGATCACAATGTCTTCACCTTCGATAACCAGTTCTTTACCCAAACACACGGAACAGCCATGGGGACCATGCACAAGTTCGAGCAGGACTTCTTCACTGCACAAGACCTCCAACCAACACTATACACCAGATACATCGACGACATTTTCTTTCTATGGACCCACGGCAAGGAATCACTGAAGAGACTACACGATAACATCAACAAGTTCCATCCCACCATCAGGCTGACCATGGACTACTCCTCAGAATCAGTTTCTTTCTTGGACACACGAATCTCCATCAAAGACGGGCACCTCAGCACCTCACTCTACCGCAAGCCCACGGACAACCTCACGATGCTCCACTTTTCCAGCTTCCACCCTAACCACGTCAAAGAGGCCATCCCCTATGGACAGGCCCTGCGAATACACAGGGTCTGCTCAGACGAGGAGGAACGCGATGGACACCTACAGACGCTGAAAGACGCCCTAGTAAGAACGGGATATGACGCTCGACTCATCGATCGACAGTTCCGACGGGCCACAGCAAAAAATTGCATAGACCTCCTCAGGAGACTAACATGGGACGCAACCAACAGAGTACCCTTTGTCGTCCAGTACTTCCCCGGAGCGGAGAAACTACGCCATGTTCTCCACAGCCTTCAACATGTCATCAATGAGGACAAACACCTCGCTATGGCCATCCCCACACCTCCACTACTCGCCTTTAAACAGCCACCAACCTCAAACAGACCATCGTTCGCAGCAAATTACCTAGCTTTCAAGAGAACAGCGTCCACGACACCACACAACCCTGCCACGGTAACCTCTGCAAGACATGCCAGATCATCGACACAGATACAACCATCACACGAGAGGACACCACCCACCAGGTGCATGGTTCATACTCCTGTGACTCGGCCAACGTTGTCTACCTCATACGTTGCAGGAAAGGATGCCCCAGAGCATGGTACATTGGCGAGACCATGCAGACACTGCGACAATGGATGAACGGACACCGCGCAACAATCGCCAGACAGGAGGGTTCCCTCCCAGTCGGGGAACACTTCAGCAGTCATGGACATTCATCCACCGACCTTCGGGTAAGCGTACTCCAAGGCGGCCTTCGAGACACACGACAACGCAAAATCGTCGAGCAGAAATTGATAGCCAAGTTCCGCACCCATGAGGACGGCCTCAACCGGGATCTTGGGTTCATGTCACGCTACACGTTACCCCACCAGTGAACAAATGTTATCTGTTTTTAATATAACGGGTCAGTTGCTGTCTTTTCTATGTTTCTACCTCTCTATCTCTGTTTTTTTTTGTTTGTTGTTTTTTTTGGTGATTTGTATATTCTGAGACCTGGCAGGTAACACCTGTCTGTCTGCACACTGATTGCCTTGGCAACGGGCAGTTGAAAAAACTGTCTGTAATCACCAAGCATTGTTCTGTGAATTATAAATGCGATTTCATTTCGAGGATTTCATTTTCACATCGTTCACCTGAGGAAGGAGGTAGCCTCCGAAAGCTTGTGAATTTAAAATAAAATTGCTGGACTATAACTTGGTGTTGTAAAATTGTTTACAACTCTTCAATGAAGTCAATGTAGAGTAATATTGGGTAGGATGTAAAACCGGCATTTCACCCGATCCTGTGTGGTTTCCCGCCTAATGGGTTAGTTTGAAATTACCAACTTGAATAGAAATGAAATCGGGCGGGTTCCATCATGCGCAGGTGATACCGTGGAAAGTTTACCACTCAAGCCCTGCAATTGATGGTGGAACTTTCAAATTCAGTGAGGGTGTAAAACTGGCCGCCTCGGATCAGCCACCCATTATAAACCCTGCCCGATTTTGCTTGCCTTTGACTTCAATGGAAAAGAAAATATGGCGGGTTACGCCCCTGACGAAGTAGACAGTTCCGCCCATAAAGTGGGGTTTGAAGTATAGAGAGTCCTAGAAGCAATAATTGGTATATTTTTCTATTCCAGGAGTGTAATAATCTTACCATCTTCCTTAGTCTCTATTTGTATATCTGAAAACAAAATCCGAAGTTATTGGTGTTCATACCAATTCAGCAGATTGTTGATTCATAGCACTCCCTATTGCCCCTGATTTTCCGATATTTGAATCTCCAGCCATGAGATGGTTGGATATTTCATTTAATACACTTTCTTTTCAAATCCAGATGAAACTCAGCAGTGAACCGATATTTTATTAATTACAGGCATATGTTAAGTCATCTGTGAGCTTCTGATATAATTTGAACCTTATATTCCGCAAACCTAAAATGTTACAGCGGCATAGATTCTTAACCATGTCCGCTATCCCTAGACAATAGAAGGAATTCCACTTGAACCCCATTTGTTGAGCTAAGACACACCAAACGGACTTTACGAGCTGCGATATTAACCTAACCCACCCTGTAGGAACCTAGCGGGTTCGGCTTGGATGCCCAGTTAAAACCCTGTCCGATTTTACTCTCCAATAAATTCAGTGCATCGGGCTGGGTGTAAAACAGGGGGCCGATTGCAAACCTCCTCATTCCCGCTGAGCGGATTGGGTTAAAATCGGGACTCACAGACTCTAAGAAAATGGATATTGAATCTTAAGATACAACCAGGCGCCTGATTTATTGGTCATGTAAAATTTTACTTTTGTTACTCACTTGCTGTGTTAAGAAGATTCTCTAGTTCTGAAATATAAGAGAATAAAAGTTATAAGATTATTGATATCAAGCTGGCACTGCAATCTGTTAAACCCTGGGGAGATATTACCTTGGAATGCATTTCCAAAATAAAGTATTTTCATAAATCTGACCAACATTTTTGGCAAAACTTAGTAGTGTTGAATGAGATTGATATATAACCAAATTATATGACTAAGTACATCATCGACGAACACATACAGACCTTTCAATTCCTCACAGTTATTCTCAAATGACTGGACTGTTATTGGATTGAATAACCTGAATATGCAGCGAAATCCATTTGCACAAGAAACGCCCCTTTATGCGTCTTTACTTAATTTGAAACCCTTTTGCAGCAAACAAACCTCATTAGTCGCTTATTTCTGTAAATAGTTACTATGGGCGTAGAAACTCATCTCCGGCAGTAGTGCAAAGTGGGTGGTATCGAATCGGCCGCCCGTTACACGCCCAGTCAGATATTCAGTTCCATTGCCTTGAATGGAATTGACTATCTGACTGGGCGAATAATAGGCGTATAATTCGATACACGCTCACTTTGGGCTACTGCCTGAGATTAACTTTTACCCTGAGATCTGTACTGTTTACTTCCAGCTGCAGTTTTTTTGGGGGGGTTTTCTCTCAATGCCTTGAAATAATACTGCCCCTAATCAATGCAGTTCTTAAAAGTGATAATTCTTTTATCGCTAAAACCGCAAATGTGCATCGAACAATTCCGGTTGCAGTTTGAATCTTCATAATTCAAAATTGTCTCTTTTAACTATAATGAGCTATGGAGTGGAGCCTTCTACTCTGACCGCAATTTCCTACATGTGTATTTTTATTAGAGCACAGCTTAGGGCATCACAACATTCAGCTGCGTATTTGCTTTAAAGTGGTATTTACACTTTGGTTATGGTTTAAGACCATAGCTGCTGTTGTGATACCGGCATAGAGAACCACGGTTCCATTTATTTGGCTACTGCTGGAAATGAAGCTCAGGAAAGAGCCGTGACCCTGTAAGCATGCAGATTTCAATGGAGAATAAAATCAAGCGGGGCTGTAAAACCAGCGTGAACTCGATCCCGTGAGTTTGCCGTCCAGCGGGTTAGATTAAAATTGCCCCCAATTAGGGGATCTAACTGCTTCCCCGAGCCCTTTTTAAACAAAATTTGACATCACAGGGGATTTACATTTCAAACAACATCAAGAAGAAGCAGTGTACGAATACTCTCTCCAAGGAGTCTGTCTGGACTTCATTCTTCAGTCTGTTTGGACCCTGATCTCGAAATAACACTGCCTGTTCAGCGTTATTGCTCAGCACAACAGCTCAATTCCTGAGCTCACAGTGTGAATACACCTGAAATTGGTCAATGACTGTATTAATAGCTAGTTATTCATGTATTTGAAATGTATTATTTCCTGCATTAAAAATGAAGCGGGCTAAAAATAGTTGACAATGAAAATTAAGCCCACAAGTACAAATGGAAAGTATCTCAAGATCAGGTACAGTTCAATGAAGCATAGGCTCCCAATGGATGTGAAATCATATCGTGTTTTGTGCTACGATCCCCTTCCCACAGAGGACTGAAAAAGGTATAAACAGAATAGGCTTCACTATTGCCATGAGGCCCTACTCCCTTCTGATGCTGAGTCCTTCCAGCTCATTTGATACCTGAGTCTATAAATTAAAACAAGACGTAAACAGAAATAGCCACCTTGACATACCAATGTTTAATATAACTGGTCTGAACTTCCCTCTTTCTAATGTCGACCTACTTTTATATAGTTTAACTTTTCCGGTAAGTATTCTAGTGTTTCACTGTTAATTTTAAAACCAATGAGAAAAAAAGTTAAATTATTTTGCTTTAGATTGTAACCTATCTCCAAGAAATATAGAGGTAAACTGTTAGAACCTAAGCATTTGCGATATATTTGGCTCATCATGTCTGTACTAGGGATTTTATTCTAAAACAATCTAAAACAGATCTCTTCCCGTAGCCCCGTGTCTCCCTCTGCTTCGAATATTTATGGACTCTTCCCTTACCAGATACAATGATTCTGACTCAAGTATTCCCTAGAGAGAGAAAAAAACATTCCTTGCTGGAACAACTTTCTGCTGAAAGAAATCTCTCCTAACCTCTCTCCTCGCTCTCCTCGTGACAACTTTAAATTGGTGACTCCTGGTATTGACTCTCCAATCAGAGGAAATACCCTTTCCGTCTAACCGTATCAAAACACGTCATAGTTTTTTTTATAAAACTTTATCCAATGTCCTCTCAACCTTCCATGCTCCAGTACTTCAATTCTCTTATCACTGTATTTTCTCATCCTTGGTATCACTATGGTGAATCTACAGTGTAGGATCTCTATAATATGTAATGTATTTTCCATTAAGTGGCGCCTAAAACGTCACAGACCTATTTGAAATGTGACCTAACGATTCCCTTGAACAAGTTTATCTAGACCACTTTGCACTTGCACCTAATATCGCATTTACAGAGTCCAAACTGTGTTTGCCTTCGTTATTGTTTTATCTATCTGCTCTGAGCTAGCTTGGAATTAATTAGTTGCATCTCCACGTGTTCCTACAACACCCTGCAGTATCTTTCCGACGTATGCATATTCTCATCCCTTGAGTTTCTTTCATTTCACATCCAACCACATCTGTCATGAGTCTGCCCATGCTACACATCTGTCCTTATGTTCCTGGAGTCATTGCACCTGCTCACCAGAACTCCTTCTTTTACTTTCTCAGCTAAGTTTGATATGGTACTTTCTATGCCTAATTCTAAATGATAAAAACTAAAGTGGGCCCAGTGACATCCATTAATCTTCATCCTTGATTTCCTGTCTATCAAGCGGCCGTTCTCCGCGTGCTGTTGCATTCCATCCTAAATCATACAGCTGAATTTGTGTAAAAGCTGTCTTCTAGATATCTTAAGCTGCGCCTTCTGAAAGTCCATAAACTTCAGACCAAATTTCTGAGGAAGGCTGGCAGACCAAGCCTCCAATCGTGTGTCTGCTCTGGCCTGGATCCCACCCAATCCCCAGGGTCGAAGATATTTGTATTAAAGGTGTGAGCTCCCTCAGTATCAATCCCACCGGGTGCCAGAAACCTCTGAATGATTGAAATTTCTAGGCAACATTTTATCCCTCTGTTGTGAGGGCGCGATGAGGCCCGAGATGTCAGAACTAACAGAAAATACCCATGTTTCTGCAGCCACCTTCTTGGGAGTATTCGGTCCTGAAAGCAACATGTCCGTTTGCTTGTTGAATACTTTATTACGTTATTAAGTCCTTACTTGTCTGGTTTTCAAGTAACTTTGTTTCTGAAAGAAAAAGTAAGAAGGCATTTTACTAAATCCAAATACTATTACACGATCATTGATAACTGGTCTCTTTCTGTGCTCTGTGATTGTATAAACTGCAGCCGAAATTTTCTTTTTCGAGGTGGGCATCTTTCTAACAGTGAGATTCTATGTTATCTTACCACGATTAATAACATCGACTTGCTTACATATATTAATACGAAAAGTGTGTAGTTTTACACACTTCGCATAACGATTAAAAGTGTTAACGTGTAATAGAAATGATAGAAACGGCACTAAATTGTAACAATATTTCTGTCACCTGACCAAATGTTAATACTAGAACTATGCCATGCAGTATTCTCTTTACTACATGTGTCAATGCAAACTCCCTTTGAATATGGGCTGTATTATCTGGATTTACTGGTGCATTTCTAATTTAAATTCATCAGGGTGCTTAGGGAGAAGACATATAACAACCATTCTGACAGATCAGAAGTTAGGATATCAACTGTAGAGTTGTAAGAAGAACATGGTAAATATTCCACAGAAAAACATATAACATTTGCTGGGAGTGTTGCCGAACGATTGAAGGTTATCAGCAATATCCCTACTAATGGTCCTCAACCTTTTCGGACACGTACACAGGAAGACCCATTAGAAGTCGTGTAATCTCGTTATAAGCACGGGTACATCCAATAAACATAATATCCTACGTTTCAGTCTGAGTATAATTGGGAAACAGATGCTTCACGAGTTCGCATGAAGTTTTTGTTTTATGTTAGGCTGCTTCAGAGAAGGCCTTAACCCATTGAAAAGAAAGACCTGTATTAAAATCGCAGGTAAAGGAATTTCATAACATGTTAAGGTGCTCTTGCTTGTATGCTGCAAAGCTATTATTTTTAGCATCTTGAATCAAAATTGTTGATTCCTAAACTATATCAATTTCCCAAGTTTTATATGACGACATATTTTCGTTTTCCTTTCTATATTTTCATGTCGTCAATTCCTTAAATTGTTTTCCCTTGATGAGGGACGACTGAAATGCCTATTCATTTTTCAGACTATACAGTTTGTGATGGGAGGATATTGAACTATAGAGGCACCAGTACTATGCCGATCCTGCCATTAATCAACGTTGATAAATTTCCCTGACTAGTAAAGTGAGGTGATGAGTTCACTGGGCAACAACCAATATAGGGCATCCGTAGCATAGTGTATAATATAGTCAGTTAACAGTTTGACATAGGTAAAGAGCATTTTGAGTTAGTTAGCATAGGAAGTTACAGTGAGTGTAGAACCAGAGAGTCTAACTGAACTCTGCTGAATATACAGAACAGGCTGATTGAGCAAGAAGGGACATGAAATCAGAATTAAAAGCAACATGCACAGATGTAACTGACTGCAGTACTGGCTAAAACTAATTACAAATAAGTAGAATGCTTAACTTAGATGGAATTTCTATCACGTGATATTTTAAAAAGACTTGTCTTTATGCAGTGCCCTTCACGACCTCGGGACGTCCCAAAGCACTTTACAGCCAATGAAGTACTTTTTTAAAAATGTTATCACTGCTGTAATGTAGGAAATGCAGCAGCAAATTTGCATACAGCAAGGTCCCACAAACAGCAATGTGATAATGACCAGATAATCTGGTTGAGTGATGTTGGCTGAGGAATAAATATTGGCCAGGACACCGGGGAGAACTCCCTTGCACCGTGCCATGAAATCATATATATCCACCTGGGAGGGCAGATGCAGCCTCAGCTTAACATTTGATTTGAAAGGTAGCACCTCTGGCAGTGCAGCACTGCACTGGAATGTCAGCCTGGATTTTGTGCTGAGGTTTCTAGAGCAGGACCCAAACCTACAACCTTCTGACTCCATGGCAAGATCGCGACCGACTGAGCTAAAGCTGATGCTGTAAGATTATGATAGAACAAGGGTTAATGTACTGAATGGACAGACAAGCCCAGGCATAATGGAAAAGTACTGAAATGTGTTCAGCAGAATAATTAGAGAAATATAATACAGGACCTGGAGATAAGGAAACTAGATGGAACTAGTGTCGACAGCTTTAGACAAAGGAGTTGCACATGGTATTGGGTACACCTTATACTGTGACCAAAGTAGGTATGGTAAAGGTATAAATGTGGAATGAATTGTACTATTATTTGTACTCAAGACTATGAACTGCCTAATGAGGTGTAAGCTCCTACTTCCCCGATGGGCCTCCTACTTACGAGTATATAGACATATTGCTTGCATGTACAGCACAGTGTACTGTCTTTAACTAATAAACATTTGGCACAAATATCACTTTCTTATGGGTTTTCATATCTGTTAATTAAATAAGGGATATGAAACAGGGATGCAGAAGCTAGAGTGCTAGTCCTGGTCCGATATAAAATCCAACAGCATCCTGACTGCTGTGCACTCTCCATTCTGGGGCTCTTGGCCAGTTGTAGTGTTACAACTTTTGCTGCAGCTGAAAATAACTAACTCTGCACAGGCTCAGAATAATTTTCAGCTATTTTCAACTGCATTTGTGGGTGCCACAACATGCGGCGTTTTTATGCACAAAATTATGGGGACCAGTGGAGTTTCCAATTTCCATCTTGCCAAATAACTTCTGATAATGATCCTGTTTCTAATGGAATCATGTGATAAATATTGCACAGGGAACATGTCGACATTCCATGGGGGCAATTTTCATCCAACCCGCCTGCCGGGAAACTGACAGGATCGGTTGCAACGTTGGTTTTACATCCCGCCCAATTGTACTCTCCATTGAAGTCAATAGAGAGCAATATTAGGTGGGGGTGTAAAACCGGCGTTCCACCCGATCCCGCGGGTTTCCTGCCGATGAGTTGGGTTAAAATTACCAAATGTTTCCTTTCGCAGACCACCCTCACTGAGCGTCAAACAAGCATTTCAAGTCAACAAATATGTTACTGATATGTGCTCGCCTATTCTTAGCAATGCTTCGAGATTTACGTGTTTAACTTTAAATGACATTTAAGAGGCAGGAACACTAGGTAGAATGCCAACTTGATCAAAACAGGACTTAACAATTTCTGTCTGCCAGAACCATCTCGTCCATATAATATAAACTCTGAAATAATATAACTGGATGAGAGACATATAGTCCACAAGGGCGAGGGAAAAGGATAGAAACTCTAAGTGATCCCCTCACCTGAATCTTGAAGTTGACTTAATTCTGAGATTGAAAAAAAAATCGATTTGTTCTGAGTTGCTTATGATTTTTTAACTGAAACATTAACTACAACGGACCCACGCACTTTCTGACGTTTCCCTACAAAGAGAATCTTTGTCCTCAAATGTGCAAGCTGCCTTCATGCTGTGAATGCTTGTAAGAGTCCAGAAATAAATTAATGGCGAAATCACAACATGATTCTTCACAGCAAGTTATTACTGAAACAAGCCTAACAGTAACTGACAACTAATGTTGTCCATTATTTATGTCCATTGTTTTTCGACTACAATCTCTCACAGCAGCGATTCAGTGTAAACCCCCTTTACTTGCAGCCCTCGCCATGTGCATGTTAGCTCTCTAACTTGTACGGCACACCTTTGCACTTCTCCCTCTTTCTCTCTTTTTATGCGTGAAAAAGGAATATCAGCGAACGCATTCAAGGTTCGGATAGAGATCATTTGGTTAAAATCGGCAACCATACATTCCGTTCATGGAGTGGGGGATATCAATGGCAAGTAGGTGGCCGGCATTTGGAACGAAAATGCACGGAAGATTCTTGCTTGTGTTTCATAAATCGAGACCGAGCCATGAATGTATAAATTCTGAGCATACACATCCAAAGTATTGGTAATGTTAAAAAATGTCGTTAAATGTGTGCACTTGTGCTGAAGTAAGAATATGGTTATATGTCTTTCATACGTTACCTCTTAAGAAACAAAGAAATTAACATGTATTAATGTTAAGCCGGTCTGGTGCATCGTTCGGATGCTGTGGGCAATGCTGCCACTGCTTCTGTGATTTTTCAGTAGATATCCTTCTAAAAGCCTGGACTCATTGACCACAGTAAATGGAATACAAGATAAGGCAAATCTCGTAAAATTAACCAAGTAATCATTGGCTAGCAGGAAATAATACCCACTTTTATTTCCATCGAAATGAAAGCAAAAATATAGCTGGAACATGTCCCCTGCGTGCGGCTCGTCTCCAACTGGTCATAAACAATTCTAACACCCCCAACAATTTAGCAAAGGTACATCTCTACTAACATGAGCGCATCAAATTTTAATTAGGGGACCTCTGAGCGCGTAGGACAAATATAATGGGTGTATCCACCTTCCTCTTTCTTGTTGAGCTGTGTCTCTGCAACAACAGATTATTTAATCTAAATGAACGTCTTATTTTAAGAAAATAAAAAGAACAATTAAAGGAATAGAGGATGGTACATGCACAAATCTTGCTATGATACTTGCATTGTAACAGATAAAATAATTTATTTCCTCCTACCTAATGTTGCAAGACTCTTCTCTAAAGCTAAAAAAAGCAAGCAAATGAACTAAGCAAAATGGACAGATGTGACCCACACTTTATAATGACATCAACGATGATGCTGCTGCTGATGAAGATGATGAAGATGAGGCTACTGATTATAATGGTGATAACGATAACAATGAACGTAATTCAACTCATTTATATTGACAATGCCAATGCCATGAAGACCTCGTGTAGCCTGTAATTTGGACTAATATAACTGGAGTTATTTAAGCCAGAATATAATACTTGGGGATACAGTATATGAATAATTTGAGACATGAAAAATGTAGTATATTTCTGGGAAATGAGTGACTTTGAACCTATGGTTCCCAAAGCTTTTCACCACTGATGGTTTGTCTGTGCCCCATGTTTGAATCTGTTGTAGATTAATTGATAGAGATTGATAGAGATTGATTGCTATGATCAGTTATCTACTCCATTGTCGTTGTTTCATGTGTCCACCGGGATGGTATGAGGCGAACTAGATGGAGGCAGTTCCTATGTTCCTAAATCGAAGCATAAATCAAGGCAAGGACGCACTGATTGATTTGTCTGTATACTTTCAAGAACGCTAAACATGTAGTAAATTGTGTTGTCGAAAATCCCAATGATCAAATAAAACTGTGCGTGTCTCTGTGTGTTGCATTTTATGAAATGCACTTGCCCTTGAGCTGACATTCAGCAAGAAATTAGAGAAGAATTAATAAAGTCGAATTTCGATTGTGGTTGTCCCTTCCTGGACAACATGACGGTAACGTTAAATACTTAAGATAGCAATCGCTTTGGCTGTATTGGAATTATTTAATATATTAAAACGAAACTAATGTTCAAGTACAGAATCTTATATATTTCGACCTATATTTCTATATCATTATATACTTTAAAACTGAAAAGATACTGGGATATGGGGTCACAGCATTTAACTGTTAAAATATATTAGACAAGTAATCATGATATATACTAGGCGATATATACTAGGCTCTTCGGTCCCTGTTATTCCACGGGACTGCGAAATATTCTCAGTACTGTTCCTCCAGTGACTCTATAAAAATGTCGACTGTGAATATCGCAACAGTCTGAAGGTCATAGGTTGATATAATAACATTGATGTAATTGATTACATGTAAGGCTGTGTTATACTATTGGGGTTTACGTGCTGGAATTTGGTTCCATTAATGCCATTGGGGCCTCGAAAGTAGGCCACTGACTTCGTAATCGGAGTTATTCATAAATCAATTGTGGTTGCAAATAAGTAAATGCATTAAAGGTTTCTTACCTTTTACTTGTGTAAGCTTCTCGACTAATAAAACAAAACATATATAAGTTACAAAAGATCTAATTGATTTGTGTACATTAATAAATTCACTCACAATGACAAAGGATTACACCATACATTTTATTGCGGATTATTGTAGTGAATATGTCTTACATGGGTGTAATAATTTCTGCCTCCTCTTTAAATATTTGAAGAACAGGAGACTCTCTGCCGCCCCTCTGATCAGTTGCATAAAAAGAGGCTGATTTCAAATACTCACAACTTGAACTGCTTGAATTTTAGGAACTGACCGCGTTGTACATGAATAAATTAACAACGATGAAACAGCATAGCACATACAATTGCATTATTATCACGGGTATATTAAATGAGCCAACGATTCGCTAAAGAATGCAAGTAACAATAAGCAGTCAACACCGCTTTTCCCATGCTCTCGTCATTATTCTCCAGTGCATGCTTATCTACATTGTAATACTGTATACTTTCGAGAACGCTAAACATGTAGTAAATTGTGTTGTCGAAAATCCCAATGATCAAATAAAACTGTGCGTGTCTCTGTGTGTTGCATTTTACTCGGCCACCGTTGTCTACCTCATGCGTTGCAGGAAAGGATGCCCCGGAGCACGGTACATTGGCGAGACCATGCAGACACTGTGACAACGGATGAACGGACACCGCACAACAATCGCCAGACAGGAGGGTTCCCTCCCAGTCGGGGAACACTTCAGCAGTCAAGGACATTCAGCCTACGATCTTCAGGTAAGCTTCTCCAAGGCAGCCTTCGAGACACACGACAATGCAAAATCATCGAGCAGAAATTGATAGCCAAGTTCTGCACCCATGAGGACGGCCTCAACCGGGATCTTGGGTTCATGTCACGCTACAGGTAACCCCACCAGCGAAAAAAAGTTATCTGTTTTTAATACAACTGGACATTCTCTCTCTCTCTCTGCCTTTCGGGTCTCTTTCTCTCTCTGTCTTTGTAATCTGACCCATTGTGTATTCAGTATACTGGGATGTAATGTTTTCCGTGGCTAACCAGTCTAAACACCAACGACACCTTTGATTGCTGTGATCGTCTCCCAGGCGAGGTGTTATACGAGGCAGTTGGAAAGATTATCTGCAATCACCAGGCATTGTTCTCTGACTATATATGCTATGTGTTTTTAGAATCCCTTCACTCACCTGACGAAGGAGGTAAGCTCCGAAAGCTTGTGATTTAAAATCAAACTGTTGGACTATAACCTGGTGTTGTGCAAGTCCTTACATTTGTAATAAGTACAAAGTGGTTATTAGAGTAATATTAGAATAAGTCTAAAAACGCGCTGAGTTCTCTGTGAAATTACTTTAGATCAGAAGCTGTGCACTTGCATACGAAGCAAGATTGCTTACTCTGATTGTATGAGACTCATCCTTTCGTTACTTTAGCGGAGGTGTTGACCGGTTTAAAATAAACTCAGACTCTGGGATTGGGCCTCGGGGCTCCTAGTCTTAACAAAGGATCTACATCCAGGAAAGTTATAATGCTGTTCTTGCTTTCATATGCTGACAAAGCAGCAGGATATTTTCAGCGGTCTCTGTTTCATTTCAAGTGGTTTAGCTGATCGCCTATAATTCCCCTCTTTCTTATTTTAGCATAAGTGTCTTTTTAAACAGATTATATCCCCCACTGTATGGGTGGAGATAAGAATCTCAGAACCACACCTTCAGTATTAAGTACAAAGGGGGATAATTTTAACCTAACCTGCCCAGTGGGATATTGACGGGATCAGGTCTAACGCCGGTTTGACAGCGGAGAGTAAAATAGGGTGGGATGTGAAAACGGCCTTCGCCCTGGTGGCGCCTATTTCATGCCGGGGGGGTTAGGTTAAAATTACCTTCATGGAATTTTAGAGGACGGTTTTGAGCAGATATAGGTTGGTGGCATACGACATCATTTCAGGACCTGGATCTGCTATTTTAACATTGGTAGAGCAATCTATTTATCTTAAACAATCGAATACCTCCATCAACGTTTTAAATACGGTAATTTCATAGAGTTATATCATGGCATCAAAATTTAAATATTGCATATTGTAATTTCGTAATAATATAGGGGGTACAGGATTGTCATTAGTCAGAGGTGACATTTTAAATATCTCCACAATGATTCATGGAAAATGTCTTGTTGCACATATTATCCTGTCGATTAGGCTGTGTAATAAATTCCTACAAATTCTAAACTTATTTCTATTAAATTCGTGCGTGCACAGTTCAAGGACTATATTGATATCTGTCGTGAGTGGAAAGACAGAAGAACTTAGTGTAAACGCGTCAACCATTTGTAACAAAATATTACAGAATAATCCTGAAAGAAAAACTATGGGATAGGATGATGTTCATGTAAATTTCTTCTCTGCGCCTATCTTAGCGTGAGCATTAACGCACTTATAACAAGTTGACTAATACGTTCGTTAAAATAGCATGCTGAGGAATTTCGTATCAATGCACAAAGTGGTCCATTACTGTTTCGGGATATAATTTCCAGAATGTTATTTCCAAGCTATTACTTATACTTGTGTTGGTCAGTTGGGTTGCTACGACTGGACTCTCTACCGTGTGCCGAACACAGAAAATAAAATGAGTCCATGGGATTAAAGGAACAGTTGCTGCATGGATATGAAATTGGCTAAGGGACAGAAAGCAGACAGTAGTGGTGAACGGTTATTTTTACGACTGGAGGGAAATGTGCTGTGGTGTCCCCCAGGGGTTGGTGATGGGACCACTGCTCTTTTTGATATATATTAATAACCTGGACTTGGGTATAATGCATAATTTCAAAGTTTGCAGATGATACGAAACTCGGAAAGTAGTAAGCAGCGGGGAGGATAGTAACAGACTTCAGGAGGACATAGGCAGACAGGTGAAATGGGAAGACACATGGCAGACGAAATTTATCACAATAAACTAAATGGTATAATTTTAAAGGGGATGCAGAAACAGAGAAACCTGGTGGTGTATCTATACAAGTATTTGAAGGTGACAGGACAAGTTGAGGAGGCTGTTAAAAAGGCTTACGGGATCCTTGGCTTTATAAATAGAAGCATAGAATTCAAAAGGAACTTATGATAAACCTTCATAAAACACTGTTCAGGCCCCAGTTGGAATATTGCGTCCAATTCTGGGCACCACACTTTAGGAAGGATGCCTAGGCCTTAGAAAGGGTGCAGAGGAGATTTACTAGAATGATGCCAGGGATGGAAGACTTCAGTTACTTGGAGAGACTAGAGAATCTGGGACAAAATTAACAGTCACTTGGACAAGTGTGGATTAATTAAGGAAAGCCAGCACGGATTTGATAAAGGCAAATCGTGTTTAACTAACTTGATTGAGTGTTTTGATGAGGTAACAGAGAGGGTTGATGAGGGCAATGCGGTTGATGTGGTGTATGTGGACTCCCAAAAGGCGTTTGATAAAGTGACACATAATAGACTTGTCAGCAAAGTTGAAGCCCATGGAATAAAAGGGGCAGTGGCAGCATAGATAGGAAATTGACTAAGAGGCAGGAAACAGAGAGTAATGGTGAACGGTTGTTTTTCAGACTGGAGGAAGGTATACAGTAGTTTTCCCCGGCAGTCGGTACCAGGACCACTGCTTTTCTTGATACATATTAATGACAAATTCACTAGCAAACTAAAAATAGTCAAATAACAAATAATTGTCTCATGTGTTTGGATCTGAGATTCAAATTTTGATGCACTGAGATATTAGAATTCAATTAAAATGTAACCATTAAAAATAACAAAACGGGTTAGCTCGTGGCCCTGCAGCTTCGCTGTGGACAACTGAGTCCAATAATATAGAAGGGTCCCAAATTGGAACCTCGGTTATACTGAGTTGTGGCCAAATGTCAGGCTCGAATCTTTTGTTAGAGGAAAAAAAAGTCTGCTAAATTATCAGCTCCTGATCGCTTCCCAATGATTCCTGAGGGAAGAGGCACATGGTGCACACATCAACTGCATGATGGTGTCGCCTGTATAACCTTAACCAGTTAACAAAAAACTCCTCGGAAAGTTGTCAACACTCGTCTTTTAACATGTCTATAATTAAATAGAAGTAAGCAGAAGGAATTAATGAGTAGGAAACGTGCGTCTTAAGATCGTTCCGCCCCTGCATAGCAATAATGAGCACATGCAGGTTTTACTAAATTAATGAGCAACGATTGAAAGGTATTGGGGTATTTTCAAAATTGTCTGCCTAATCAAAAGAAAATACCAGACAATAATAACATCCAACATGGCACTCTTCATAATAATGTCTGAATAACATATTACGAGACCTTATCAATGCGTTCAAGGGATAACCAATCAAACTGATACTTTACCGAGCTGCAGGCGAAGTATTCCAACGTCTGCGATGGAAGCAAAAACGAATGTTTTATATAGTGTTTTTAAACAGACATGCCAAGCAGAGAAGGATGCCATCCGTTCAAAATAAGGACTTTTTATAGGACAGTTTTTTAACAGGAGAAATTTTAATTGAGAAAAAGCGCCCACATTATGTTGATTCGTGTTTATGGGGTAGAAATGCATCCTTGACGGTAGTGCAAATTATTCCACTGGGGTAAAATTTCACTTCTATCTCCTGACGTTAACGAGGCAACAGTCTTAACATGGCCTTAATACTAACCGCCCCATTAACACCGAGGAAGAGGCCAGTGACATTTCGGAAAGGGCTTAGCAAAGGCCGCCTGAAGCGTCAGCCTATATCAAGTGGTAGCGTCTTGTAATATGCAAATCGGCTTCCCACAACCCCCAGTTAGGTCGGAAGAGGTCGGGATATACACCACCGCTGTTTGGTCTCAGAAATGTCAACCGGCTGCACCCCGTAGAGGTCCCCATGTACTTGCGTGGATTCCAGAGGTAAGGTGAGGCCGGGCAGGCAGCGGCCCGCTGTATTTGTGTGAAGCCAGGAGGAGCACTTGTGTTCCTTGGGGCTCCATTAAAAAAAATCAAGTTTTACCATTTTTCTGGCCGTTATGGAGCAGAATGGCAGTACACATGGGCACAGCGTATTGGCTTGGCCGCCCATTATACAAGCCGCTGGATTTTCCTTCCATTGTAGTCCGATATCGTCAGTTTTACACCATCATCGAAAGTTAAAATTAGCACCAAAGTCTCTTAATTGTGTGTATACTCTCGTTACTAGTTTCTGCTCCCAAAATGTGTCCCTTTGCACGTCTAAACATTACATTTTACTCTGCCACATGTCTCATTCCATTAATCCGTCCCTGTCCTCCTGAAGTCTTTAACAGGCTTCTCATTTCGCCAAATGACCTACTTTCGCGTCGTCAACAAATTTTGATATTTTTTTCCCTAATCCCAAGTCCGAATCATCCTTATATACCTAGAGCAAAAGTGGGCCCAGCATTGACAATGGGGCACATTGCTTTCAGCTCTTCTAGCATCTGAGCAACATTCAGTAACCTTAATCCTGTCCCCAGAAAAAAAATCATCCTTGCTGCTGTAAAGCTCTCTTAAACTATACACCTGAATGTCTGTAACAGGCCTACTGTGAGGCAGGGGAAATGAAAAATAATTTAGATCGTTTACCTGACATGTTTTGACTTCGTTTTTGCTCTGAAAGGGGGAAATGGAATCTTATTCAACGAATAATAGGTATCATTTCATTTTTGTTTAATATTGGGGACGTTTTATGAAAGGTCTAAAGCCTCCGATGTGAGTAAATAAAATATAGATGCTACTTGATTAATTCGTTTTCTTTAATGGTCAAATCCCGCTAAAGCGCGAACATGCGAACACATAGCACAAAGCCTTTCCACCATCTACAAGGCACAAGTCAGGAGTGTGATGGAATACTCTCCACTTGCCTGGATGAGTGCAGCTCCAACAACACTCAAGAAGCTTGACACCATCCAGGACAAAGCAGCCCGCTTGATTGGTCCCCCATCCACCACCCTAAACATTCACTCCCTTCACCACCGGCGCACTGTGGCTGCAGTGTGTACCATCCACAGGATGCACTGCAGCAACTCGCCAAGGCTTCTTCGACAGCACCTCCCAAACCTGCGACCTCTACCACCTAGAAGGACAAGGGCAGCAGGCACATGGGCACAACACCACCTGCACGTTCCCCTCCAAGTGACACACCAACCCGACTTGGAAATATATCGCCATTCCTTCATCGTCACTGGGTCAAAATCCTGGAACTCCCTTCCTAACAGCACTGTGGGAGAACCTTCACCACACGGAATGCAGCAGTTCAAGAAGGCGGCTCACCACCACCTTCTCAAGGGCAATTAGGGATGGGCACTAAATGCTGGCCTCGCCAGCGACGCCCACATCCCATGAACGAATAAAAGAAATGTTATTTCTGTCAAGGCAACTAGCTTTTCTTGAATATACGTATTGGATTTTCAATATCATTTGCGCATGCGTCGCTGATGTTTTCACATCTCTGGAAGGGTGATCAAGACGGGCTGCATCTGCACTCATATTTGCGATGACTTGTTATACTCCTCCTGTTTTTGCATTTTTCCCGTCCTTTCAGTCTCGTAGTTGGTTTATATTATTTAAACGGCTAGGCCTCATTCCATTTTCATATCTCCGTACTTTCCCAACGCACTGTACAGGCCTTTAGGCCCTAGATTTTTAATTGCCCAAGTAGTCATACGCATGTTGCTCGCCTTATGGTAAAGCGCGACGTTAGTTTTGAATGAATATTTAATGGCAACGGATCTTTCATGGAAACTTTAAAGTTGGACGATTTTTTCTCTCTGTTACAGTGACTGAACCAACTGAGCCACCAAGGCGTAGTGAATACCGGAAGATCAGGCGGGAAGGCTAGCGCATGCCAGGGAACTCGCCTCAATTTCTTCATTTTAATTACTGGACGGTAAATCGGGGAGGCTCCGTTAACAGCGTTCACTCCATGCCCCGATTTTTCCAGAAGTCGCTGTCGATCCAAATTTGTTCGGCGTAGAAAATGAGGTACCCTCCCCACTAATCTCAGGATGCAGACAGAAAACCAATAGTTTCAATCTACAAACACACTTTCCCAGGAACAAGCAAATCTTCGAGTTAACATTATGAGGTACGTTTATAAACTTGCCACAGGGACGGAAAACTGGGGTTGCGGATCCGCCGCACATTATGGAAACCGCCGGAAATAAACATTTTGCGGTTTTTATAATGAGCGGCCAATCCGCGAGGGTAGTTTTATGTCGAGGTGGCAAGTTGAAAATGTATTCCATTATATTTCACCATTAAAAGACGTGCAAAATGAACACGTGAAGGCTTTTAGCAATCGACACAAATAGTACACAAATTTCCTTGGTCCTTGTACACTAGTCACTGAAAGCAAACATGCAGGTGCAACAAGCAGTCAGGAAGGCGAATGGTATGTTGGCCTTCATTGCAAGAGGATTTGAGTACAGGAGCAAGGATGTCTTACTGCAGTTATACAGGGCCTTGGTGAGACCACACCTGGAGTATTATGTGCAGTTTTGGTCTCCTTACATAAGAAAGGATATACTTGCCATAAAGGGAGTGCAGCAAAGGTTCACCAGACTGATCCCTGGGATGGCAGGACTGTCGTATGAGGAGAGATTGCGTGGACTCGGCCTGTATTCACTCGAGTTTAGAAGAACGAGAGGGGATCTCATTGAAACATATAAAATTCTGACAGGGCTAGACAGGCTGGATGCAGGGAGGATGTTTCCCTTGGCTGGGGTGTCTAGAACGTGGAGTCACAGTCTCAGGATACGGGGTAGGAGATTTAGGACTGAGATGAGGAGAAATTTCTTCACTCAGAGGATGGTGAACCTGTGGAATTCTCTACCAAAGAAGGCTGTGGAGGCCAAGTCACTGAATACATTTAAGAAGGAGCTAGATAGATTTCTTGACACAAAAGGCATCAATGGGTATGGGGAGAGAGCAGGAATGTGGTATTGAGATAGAGGATCAGCCATGATCATATTGAATGGCTGAGCAGGTTCGAAGGGCCGAATAGCTTACTCCTGCTCCTAGTTTCTATGTTTCTATGTTTCTGCTCACCAAAGCATAAAGTGCGTGATTGGATTCCTTCTTGCTTATCAGGTAAGAAAAGCTATAGATTACCTAAATTACCTGATAATGTGAGGGCTTGGAAAATGTACCCACTTTGTACAAGTATTAGCGAGGAAACATCTGTCATGTAAAGTGACTTGTGGAACATCTGGGCTATGTTGGTTTGTCTAGATAATGTTTCCCGCTGAGGTTCAATAGTGCGAACAGAAACTCTAAAACATCTTAGAGTAATGGCTGTTCTACAACATATTTTATTACTGTTTTAGGCATTGTATTGTTATATGGATATTTAGCCTTTTGATGTAAACAACGTTGTTATCCTCCTTAAATAATGCGCAGATGAGACATTTTAAAGCAGAATATCATTTGACCTCCCCCCCCCCCCGATTAACTAGCATGTATATCTTGCAGATGACAAGAAAGCATAACATACAACATGCTATTTTGTTAAAAACCATCACTTTTATGTTCTCTTCAAATTGCATTTATTATAACAAATGAAAGAGAGAACTGTATTTCATACCAATCGGTTCAATTAATTAAAAGTTAGAACAAAAATATGAACAATTGAAAGTACAGTAAATGGCACCTACGTGTTTCTTTCTGACTGAGCACTTTGCCTATTAAAGGGGAAAAGGACGAATGTTTAGAATGCAATATGTTACATTTTCCAGCGAAACAAATTAATCAAATTAACCAGTGATCATGATGCACGATATTTCGGCAATTGATAAAATAGCATCAATACAATGCGAATTAGTGTAAAATAATTAGCATGTGGCCAAGACACCAAACAGATTGGGCATGTGTTAAATGTAATAATCCTACAGTGTGCTGATCCGGAAAGAGATCTGGGGATTCTTGGAGTTGCCCATTGACTTAATCGGTGGATCTATTGGAGGAGCAGAAATACTATTTATATATATATATATATCAACAGTGAGTGGTCCCATGAGCCAAGGGTACTGCGCCTGTAGGTGGCGTGGCGAACGTAACATGACGTGCATGATTGAGAACAATGGAACTGCACCGAATCTTACGTGGCAGCTGTAATCGACGGGTATTCCTTTATCAAAAAATTAGTGTTTGCCAACTTCCAGTAACAGGCAAATCGAACAAACATAGGCTAAAACAACCTGCGATTACCATCGATTCAGTGTGAAAAGAAACTCGCCAAAACGTCAGTTATGTGGAGAGACTAGAGAAGCTGGGATTGTTCTCCTTAGTTCCACATCGTTCACCTGAGGAAGGAGGTAGCCTCCGAAAGCTTGTGAATTTAAAATAAAATTGCTGGACTATAACTTGGTGTTGTAAAATTGTTTACAATTGTCAACCCCAGTCCATCACCGGCATCTCCACATCATGTTCTCCTTAGGGCAGAGAAGGTTCAGGGGATGTTTAACATGGGTGTTTAAAATTATGAGGGGGTTCGATAGAGTAAATAAGGATGAATCGTTTCCACTGGCAGGAGAGTTGGTAACCAAAGGACACAGATTTAAGGTAATTGGTAAAAGAACCAGGAGGGAGTTGAGGAGAAATTATTTTACGCAGCAAGTTGTTCTGATCTGGAATGCACTGCCTGAAAGGGTGGTGGAAGCAGATTTAATAGTAACTTTCAAAAGGGAATTCGATAAATACTTGAAGGGGAAAAAATACAGGGCTCTGAGGGAAGAGCAGGGGAGTGGGATTAATTAGATAGCTCTTTCAAAGAGCCAGCACAGGCACGATGAGCCAAATAGCCTCCTTCTGTGCTATATGATTCTATGAAATGCATGAATTTTCTAAAGACGGCTTTACAATTGACAATTAGTGATCGTCAGAATAATGTCTACAGAAATGGCAACTGTGACCCACAAGGAAACACGAGTAAAAATAGAAGAACAATCAAAAGCACCAGAAATGTGCAATGTGTTCGCACAAGCAGAAGGTAACAAATGGTTTTCGTTCCCACCCTTCCTCTTTCCCCTCCCTTTTTCTCTCTCCCCTCCCTCCTCCTGTTCTCTGCCCACCTTTCATTCCTTCCCATCCTCTGCCTTTTTCCATCTATCCCATCTGTTCCACACCTCCTCCCCTCCATCTCCTCACCTCCCCCATCCTCCCCAATTGCCCGCTTCACCTCTCCCTCTACCCTTATCATTCCCTCTCTGCCTCCCCACTTTTCTCTCCCCTTTCCTCTCCTTGGCGGTGATTTTACCCCCCAAGAACAGGTGGGTTAGGATGGGTGGAAGTTGAAAATAGTTGTTTTTTGGGACGCGACCGCAACCTGGCTTTATTTCGTGGTGCAACTTGGGCACGTAAAAGTACAGGCTTCCCACTGGGAATGCAAAGTCCGAAAATTTTGCAGTTGCGACCCAAAAAACGAACTATTTTCAACTCTCACCCGCCCCCAACCCACTCGTTCTGGGGATTAAAATCACCTCCCTTATCTCTAACGGGACCCTTTCTCCATCCTCCTTTCTGCCTGCATCCCCCTTCTTAGTCCAATTCAATTGTCCATCCCTTTCTGACCCTGCCTGACCTGAATATTGCACTTGGTCTTGACAACCCATGTGCAACATCAGAGGAGATACATTAGAAATGGTGAGTGGTCTCAAGATTCCGGGATTATTTTAACGTAACTCACCCGGCGGGAAACAGACGTGATCAGGGCAGCAGCCCATTTTACACGCCGCCCACTTTTACTTTCCAGTGAATGCAATGCCAATCCCTACCAATTGCCGCAATGTTCGTTGCAGACACTAGTAAAAAGCGGAATGCCCTTTTGGCTAAAAGTAAAGTCTGACAAGGCTGAAGAATAGTTGCCCCTCTGAAAAGGAACTATTATGTAGAAAATAAACTGTGACATCGTAATCCCGCACCTGTGAATAATAAATTCCAGTTACTACAGAAATTGTGTTCGATTCTTTCAATACACACAATGCTCTGCTAGCACTAAATACCAGTACATTTGCTGAACAATATACTAACGGAATAATAAGTGAGCGTACTTCTCAACCATTCTATTTAAAAAAGATTGGGGATAACAATAAGTAAATTTTCCTTAATTAAGTGGTGGCTTGAGGATTTGGAGCCGCATTCAGTAAGCAGATTGTTTTCTGTGTCATGTTTGTGGATGATAAAATGCAACTACATTAAATTGTTGCAACTGATATCATTGCTGAATGTGAGGCATTTTAACAGGAATTGTTCCTATCTTAAATGTGCTGCCTGTGCAAATTTGATAACAGTCTTCTTATAAACTCTTTCTCTGGTGGCATTACACACCGGGGTAGATTTTAGCCCGTTTAACATCTCTGATGATTTTTGTTTCCATTCGCACAAAGGCAGAATTACCCCTCCATTCCCCCACCCCCCCAACCCCTCAGGAGTAGTATTCGGATCAAGCAGGGTTAGGGGTGGCTATAATTAAATTGCACCAAGAATGGTGGAAAGAAAGATGGGAGGGAAGAGGAAAGACTGGGGGTAGGGCGAGGATGGGAGAGGTGGAGAAGAAAATGGAGTAGGGAGGTGGGGAGAGCAAAGGAGGAGAGAGGTGGTAAGAGGGAGCAGGAGGAATTGGGAACGAAGGAGGATTGAGGACGTGGTAAGAGGGAACAGAGATGAAAGTGAGATAGGAGGAAGTGAGAGAGAAGGAGACGGGAGGACGGGGTGAGAGGTAGAGTATGGAGGGCAGAGAGAGGCGGGAGAAAGGTGTGACTGGGAGAGGAAAAGGAGAAGAGGAAGCGGGAGGGAGAGGCGGGGGTAAGAGGGGACAAGGGAAAGGAAGGGAAGATGGGTGGGTAGAATAGGAATGAAAGTAAAAGAGAGAGATAGGAAGAAGGAGCGTGGAGAAGAACAGGTGGGGAGAGGATCGAGAGGAAAGGGCGAGGAGGGAGGAGGTAAGTACGGACACTGGGGAAAGGAGAACGGGCTGTTTGGCTCCAAACAGCTAGACGACACTCAGTGGGAGAGTGGAGATGTGCTCAGATGGGGAGCTGGTTCCAGTCAATTAAATGATGCTTAGTGGGCGGGGCTATTCAGCTGAGACGTATGAGCTAAATTAGCTAAGTGTTACTGTTTGAGGGGTGTTGTTTGGTGGTGTGCTCAGGGGAAGTGTGTGGGCTCTGATCTTCAAAACCATGATGGACGAGGCTGTTGCTTCGCTGTGGAGTGGGTGTTAATTAGCAAAGAAATGCTTAGTTGGTGGTTGGCTGAGCATGTGTGGTTGTGATCATTATATTTCTGCTTGTTGAGGGAGTACCAAGTGGAGATTGGTAGGATCATTCAACATATCTGTGCTTATGGGGGGTGGTGGTAGGAAGTCAATTGGAATAATGGGGTAGCGGATCGAATTCAACGTGGGTTTAGAGTTTGTTCATTATGTTTCTGCTCCATGGGGAAGATTCCGTGCTAGGAGGGGGTTAGGATTGCAATCTCTGTCTTCTCAGTAGGGGTGAATCCAATTGGGGTTGGGTCCAATTCCAATGCTTAGTCGGGGGCACAGTTTGTCGGTTTATGGTCCACTCTCGGGTTTCCTGTCTTTGTTGGAACATTTGCTCAGTGGGAGGAAATGGTTACACGTGGATTTGCGGGTAATCTAGAATCTCTGCTCAGTGGGGGGTTGCACGTGGGTTTCTGTTGGTTGTATATATTTTCTGTTCTTGTGCTGTAGAGGGATTGATCGGCTGTTTCTGCTATGTGAATTGGGGGTGATATTTGTTAATATTGAGGCTTCTGCGTTTGCTTAGTGGGGGGGGGGGCAGTCTTTGTTGTTGGCTCCCAATATTTCTGTGTATTGGGGGGAGCGTTGGTAATAGGTTAAAGGTGCAATCTTAAATAATATTACCACTTTCTGTGTAAGGGAGCATGAGCGCATACCTCAGTATTTGCCCTAAACTATTATTAGCTTCCTTCTGCCAATCCAGTGAATGAGTGCTTGTGGTTTCCTTTTGCTTTCCAGGGGCAGTGTTTCGGCCATTGTTTTCTGAATAGCGTGGGGAAAGGGTGCAATTATTATTAAGTGAGGGGAATGAGCGTTGTAGTCAATGGGAATTCGTGGAGTTGTGCTGCAGCTTGCTAGCTCGGTTTAATTCTGCTGAGTTTTAAAACCGTTTGCGTACCCACCACAAAGGCCCAGAGTTGAATTTCAGTCCTGAATTTTTCTGGCTTTCAATATTTTACAACTTACAGGACAACCTGCACAAAATATTCAGATGAATTCCAACAGTACGTTTCCGTTCATTGAGAAGATAGGGCTACGGCTTTCAGACTGCACAAGTTCTTTTAAATGACTGTCTGTTTAGCTTTATGGTTTCTGGACGATAACAATCTGCAGATTTTTTCTTTTAGAAAGGAGCACCAGTTCACTATTAATGTTCAGTGTCGGATTGTCACGTAACATTAGGTGCTACAGTCATTTTATTCGATTAGTCACATAATCTTATGTTCTTAGCGCTGCCTACAGGTGCAATACCTTTGAAATCCTAAAACCAATCACCATATGTAATCTAGGTCTTTCCCCGTTGCTGCCTCTGACAATAGAGATCATTGATGTTATACAAATGTGTACTGTTATTCATTCACTTATACATTAACTTTCCTACATTTATCCAAATTAAAATTAACCCGCCATATTTCAACCCATCCATCTCTGAAGAGAATCAATCTATTTTCTATCCATTACCTGACCATGGAGCTTTGTGTGATCAGCAATATTACAATAGAAATCCCTTACCATAACATTCACAAATAATGTAAGTAGCAGCAGTCCCGGAACAGAGTCCTGCAGATAACCACTGCTATTCAGCATTTTGAATTAATCACCAACCTGTGTCTTCTGTTGCTGGGTCAATTCTCACTTCATCTAGACAATTTTTTCGCTATTCAATGACCTTAAACCTCGTTATCAGCTTCATGTGCAGAAGTTCGGCAAATGTTTTTAGAAAATTCAGTCAAAATATATCTACTGGATTATCCTTACTCACTAGCTTGGCTGCCCTCCTGCCCTCCCAACTCCCCCTCCTCCCCCCTCCCAACTCGCCCCTCTCCCCGAAGAATTCCAGGAGATTCATGATGACGACTGGTTTATAAGACCATTAGAGATAGGAGCAGGAGAAGGTCATTCGGCCCTTCGAGCCTGCTCCACCATTTAATGTGATCATGGCTGATCTGATTTTTACCTCAACTCGACTTTCCCGCCCTTTCCCCATATCCTTTGACTCCCTTGCTGATCAAAAATTTGTCTAACTGATAAATTTTTGGTCAGCAAGGGAGTCAAAGGATACATGACCCAAGTGCTCTTTAGAGGGTAGATTGTCCACTCTGGCAGTACCAGAGCACAGGGGGAACAATATCTGAAAATTGAACAGCCCCATCTGGTGATTTTCCATTCATTAAATTATTAATGAATGGAAAGTCACGAGCTGCGATGCACAATTTCATCATATGTACGCCTGGCATGTCCAAGGAGTGGAAAATGTCCCCATCAACATCCATTTATGGCATCCCTTAGAAGTCCCTCATGAATTTTACCCATTATTGATATTAACTGGGTTGCGTTTGCCAGGTTCCTGTATTACTCGTTATTTTTTGAATATTGAAACTGCAATTACTATTACCCAGTTCTCAGAGTATTTATGAAGCTCTGAGAATTATCAACAAAGTCACTAATCGCCATATTTTAATTCCTTGAGGGTTCCAGGATGGTCCAGAGATCCAAGGTATTTAATCATTCCAGTCGCTGCATAAGAGCCCCGTTGCTAAAGCTGTCTGTAAGTTTCGTCTTTGGTGTCCAACACTTCTTTCTCGCTCAACTGCTCTTGCCTCCCTGTAAAGCCGAAATCTGCCCTGAACCTCAATAACCTTCAATCTGGGAGCACTCTTCTGACAGTCCCCACCAACCCCCCTCCGCACCGCCTCTCTCTTGCAATAGGCCGGGTTACAAGACAGGGTGTGTGATGTCAGCGTTGATCTTCGCTCACCTCTAGTTGTATTTTGTTTTCTCTATTTATTAATATTTACCATTGTGGGTACTTTTCTGCACTCTACTGTCTTGCTCTGTCTAAGCTGCAAATACGCCATCCTGGAGAGCACCTTTTCCTCTTTGGATTCCTACCGTGTTGAAATCAAAACTCATCGCAATGTTTTGTAATCTAATTCATGGGATCTCACAATTATGGAACACCTCATTCCTTCATTCTTCCCTTCCTACTACAACGTTCACGAGGTTGAAACCTAACCTGATCATCATTTCCCAATTTCCTTTCTTTTTGTGTTGTGCAGCAGTATGAACCTTGGTCCTTGGCCTCTCCGCTTTCAAAAAATATATTTTTTTTTTAATCAAACATGCTTCGATTCCCCAAAATCTGGTTCAGCCAAAATTCGACCACACTGAAGAAAACACGAATTATTCAAATTCTGACAGAGTGTGGAAAACTTACTCGTGTAGGGAGTTTACGTCTGTCGTGAGATCGCAAAACCACAGACTGCAGATACAACATAGATTAGGAGGACCAGTCACTCTGACGGTAACATTTATCTAGGCGGCAGACGAAGGAAAACGGAGAGGACGCACTCCCGTTCAGTGACAGCATCCAGGGGAAGGTTTGCAACGGAGCTCCAAAGATCGCGAAGGCCACGAGTTCCATCGCTAAAAGAATAGAAAAAAAATGAAACTAGTTGGGAATCAACTGTTGTATTCGTTTTAAAGGTCTTTAATGCAGAATGGGGTCGACCTGCGCGTAGGCAGATTGCGGAAAGCTGATTAGCTTACTTTGGGGATTTAAGAACATTACATTGGAAATTCGTGGAATTCTGCTAATAAGACTATTAAATTACGCTTAAAGAAATAATTGATATGAAGGTATATTACAAGTACTCTGCAATTCTGAAAACGCACAGTTTGTGCCTAACTTCATCAGAAATGCCGTTGCTTTTTGTCTGCTCAATGTTCTAAACTACCTCCATTATAGCAGCTTGATCGCCACACTCCAAATTGCTCTATATCCACAGTTTCAAATTGACTCATACCTGCTCACTGTTCGAATTACACTCAACCTCGCTGACACAGACAATTGACTTATGAAATCTAAATTCGCACAAGTACCTATTTAGATGTAACAGGTATAATCTTGCCAAATTTGTGTGCCAAATTTGCCTCTTCCATTCTGCTCTCGGAACAAGGGATATTTTGATAATTTTCCCTTAGCTGGAGAGGTCTCTGATTTACCGCCTTTATATAAAGCGTCGTGAAAATGAACCTTTTGCTTACAAATATTTCATTAAAACGTATTGTGAAAGCTGAGGAAGTGACCTCCGATGCCAAAAGCGTTAATAATGTCTAAGGGTAGACACTGAGAAGTACTTTTTTGGAACTAAAATAGTTACTTGGAATGCAAGCGCATTAAAGTACGCAGATCTTTATTTCTACAGTGAGCACAGAAAAGCTAGTCGTGCTTTCTGTTACATTTGCAACAAGGAGATTAATGAGGAAAGGGGTAAAAACGGACAATGCTGTAAATCTGAAAGGACAGAAAATGAAAAATGTTGGTCACCATCTAAATCTATGGAACGGGCTCCCGAGGGAGACGCTGGAAGCAGTTAGTAGTGATTCATTCAAATGCAAATTAGGTAGATTTCTTTCAGAAAATAACATTTTGGGATACACTATATGAGTAATTTGAGGCATGACATGTGGTAAGTGTAGCATGCTTGGGAGTTCCCACAGCTCTCCACCACTGGGGATTTTCTTGCCTCGTGTCTGGGTCTGTTGTAGACTAATTGATAGCGATTGATTGCTATAATTAGTCAACAACTCCATTATCGTTGTATCAATGGTACAAGGAGAACTAGATGGACCGTCCAGCAATTCCCATGAAACTAGTTTTCCATTTGCATCACTAAGGCAGTTATTCAGATTACAGAACTGCCAAGGTCAGATCACAAGAAAAGGCGTTTCAATTTTAAAAAATGCAACATCTCTTGGAAACCTAATGCAATGTATAGATTTGTGATTTCTGCCCTGGTCACGTCGGAAGAGGCTGACTTTTTCCAGTTTCCTTCCCTCCTCCCCAGAAGGCCCGAGGGAGATTTTCCGCTTTGGTATCCCAGCCTAGGTAGGCCAGGAGGGCATTCTAAGTAAGTGGTCCTTCTACTTCTGCAACTTCTTAAGTGAGCGCTGTATGAAACTCTCAGACTTTGTAGGCTTAATAGGATTGTTGCAAATTTCGGGTCTGCACTAAATACTCTCTTGGGTTCAGGATCAGTAGCTTCTCCCATAAGTAGACCCCCAATTCCCGTATAAACATGCCTCAGTCTCCACTGATCTGAAATCCCCTTCCTCAGCACTCCCTTTCCCTGTCCTCTTCTCTATCTCCTTCGCCTCTTCTCCGGTCTTCCCTTCGCCCCCACCCACATATTGGTTCCATTATCCCTCTAAACCTGCTTGCCCAGAAAACTTCAAATTAGTCTCGACGTTGATGTTGTGTATATGGACTTTCAAAATTCGATAAAGTACCATATAATAGACTTATTAGCAAAATTAAAGCCCATTGGATTAAAGGGACAGTGGCAGTGTGGATTCAAAATTGGCCAAGGATCAGAAAGCGGAGAGTAGTGGTGAACGGTTGTTTTTCAGACTGTAGGGAAGTGTACAGTGGTGTTCCCCAGGGGTCAGTATTAGGACCACTGCTCCTTTTGGTATATATTAATGACCTGGATTTGGGTTTAGAGGGTATAATTTCAAAGTTTTCAGATGACACGAAACTCGGAAATGTAGCAAACAATGTGGAGGATTGTAACAGATTTCAGGAGGATATAGACTGGTGAAATGGGCAAACACATGGCAGATGAAATTTAACGCAGAGAAGTGTGAAATGATACATTTTGGTAGGAAGAATGAGGAGAGGCAATATAATCTAAATGGTACAATTTTAAAGAGAGTACAAGAACAGACAGACCTGGGGGTGCACATACACAAATCTTTGAAGGTGGCAGGACAAGTTGAGAAGGCTATCAAAAAAGCATATGGGATCCTGGGCTTTATTAATAGAGGCATAGAGTACAAAAGCAAGGAAGTTATGCTAAACCTTTATAAAACACTGGTTAGGCCGCAGCTGGAGTAGTGTGTTCAATTCTGGGCACCACACTAGAGAGGGTGTGGAAGAGATTTACTAGAATGGTACCAGGGATGAGGGACTTCAGTTATGTGGGGAGACTGGAGAAGCTGGGGTTGTTCTCCTTCGAACAGAGAAGGTTAAGGAAGATTTGATAGAGGTGTTCAAAGTCTTGAAGGGTTTTGATAGAGTAAATAAGGAGAAACAGTTTTTAGTGGCAGAAGGGTCGGTAACCAGAGGACAAAGATTTAAGGTGATCGGCAAAAGAGCCAGAGGCGACATGAGGAAATATTTTTTATGCAGCGAGTTGTAATGATCTGGAATGCACTGCCTGATAGGGTGGTGGAAGCAGATTCAATAGTAACTTTCAAAGGGGAATTGAATAAATACTTGAAGGGAAACAATTTACAGGGCTATGGGGAAAAAGCAGGGGTATGGGACTAATTGGGTAGCTCTTTCAAAGAGCCGGCACAGGCACGATGTCCCCCTCCTATGCTGTAGCTACGGTGGTGCTATGATACTACCTGTATACAACGCCTCAGAAAACTGACAAATATTTTCTGAAAATTGCCAATCGCAGTAGTTCTCGGCAACGGCGTCCATTTGAGAGGAGAGAAAATCTAACCTTATGGAGCAGTAATGGATGGAAACAGAAAAGTCGACAGACCTCTTT
Source organism: Heptranchias perlo (assembly GCF_035084215.1). NCBI lineage: Eukaryota > Metazoa > Chordata > Chondrichthyes > Hexanchiformes > Hexanchidae > Heptranchias > Heptranchias perlo. Next base: position 9,047,054 of record NC_090363.1, read on the forward strand.
GGTGAAATGTGTTGCCTTTTAAACGAATCAATACACTACCAGCGCTAGCCTGCAATTATTACAGTAAAATTGCTGAGCATTATATTAAAAGTAATAATAAGTGAGCGTACCTTTGACGAATTTTCAAAAAGATTGACAGTTAATGATTGAAATCCACCTCGATAAATGATCGCACGATTTTCGAGATGCATTCAGCAATGGAGTTGTTTACTGCGTTAAATTTGTGCTTCAGAAAGTTCAGGGTCAACTAAATCTGTGTAAGAACTGGAATCTTTGCAGCAACATGATACATTTTAACAGGAATTGTGCACATCTTGAATGTGCTGTCTCTGCAGCTTTGGTTTGTAATCCTTTCAGCTCTCAAACTGTTCTTGCTTTGTTCCAAAGTAGTTATGCTCTTTACCCGAGTAGCACCTCCCTCGCACTGCTGTACATGACGGAGGAAAAAGCATGTAATCTTACAGGCGATCTCTCTCATTTAGTTGCCAATCTTTCTCTGTTCAGCAATTTCTTTCTTGCCTCTCTCCATTTCAGCGACACTACTATGTTCAGTGTTCTTCCAAACGTTCCTGTCTTCTTCCTCCTAAAATCCAATCATATTGCCAATCCTGGAGTTGGCTTTCAGTCTGTGTTTTGATCTGTCACCTCGGCTACACAATTAAAAAATACTTTGTAGTCGTTCTTTGTTTCAGTATTTAGGAAAATTTTCAGAAAATATTTGTCCCTTGGTTGTGTAATCAATAGTCAGAATCATTTGCAGTGGTGATTACCTTATCAGTTTAATATCCTACAAAGGCTATAAAATCATTCTTCTACTTCGCTCTGATTCACTTATTCCTTTGGACTGCAGAGATACAGTTCACGCTTTCTTCGACACTCTTTCCTCATGCAAGCAGCTTGATGACAGTTTCCATCAGCAGACTTTCCAACTGAAACCGGTATATTCACAGAAAATAATCTTGCAGACTATCCCACGAAAACAAACAATGGATTGTGTTATGGGCAGCCAGACATGGATGAGAAGCAACAACAAAATTACCAAGGTCGTTAGAATAAAACATTTTGCACTGATTTTTGTCAAGACACTTTCTGCATTCAAACTGTAAGAATCATCTTTCTGCGGTGGACGTTTAAGACTAAGTGCCTTTAATCAACCCAACAGGGAGGAAAACAACTTGAATTGGAGCCAGCCACGTGGTTTGACTATCATGAAACTAGCTTTGCCACAGAACAAAATGAATCATACAGACATTCCAAAAATATATCTATTTGTTGCAATTTTAATATGGAGATGCCCTATTTTAAACCTATTAAAACCAAATCAATCAATTTGCTAATCAATTGTCCTTAAATTTACCACAACAAAAATGTGTTACTCTATGGTTTGGTGGTAAAACATCATGTCGTGAACTCAAAGCTCACTTCCTAGCCTATACTGAGTTAGCTTGCCTCAGTTGCAGTCGCAGTTGCATTCAGTGCCCTTCGGGTAGGGAGGGAGAATGTTAGCCAGAGATCCAGCTCTTGATCGCTAGCCAGTGACTCCCTAAAGAAAAGCATACATGTGCACCTCAATTGAGGACTGAATCTGGGCCATCGTGCCCGGACAATGAAAATGCCTGCACGTATTCACTGTTTAGGCCCACATATTACTCTAGAAAGGACAGTTGGTGAATTACCCCCACTGAGCTCCTAGCTTCCATGGGACTAAAACCAATTTTAATTTCTAAAAATCTGTGTTGTCTGCTTTCAGTTATTTTCTCTTCATCTAGATATTTAATAATTTAATATTTAATTAAGGATTGCATTTTTTCCTATAACAGATGTTAAGCTAACTGCCCTGTAATTACCGAGTTCGTCTCCCTTTTTGAAAATGGGTACTACATTGGCTAGTCTCTAACCCCTCAATAAACATCCACTGTCAATAGAACCCTGAAACATAATTTTTAAAGCATCCGATATTTCTTCCCCCATTTCTGGCGGGGTCCTTTGATGTATCCCATTAGGTCTCAGCACTTTGACCTCTTTTACCATAACCAACTTCTCTAATACAGTGGTACCCATTCATTTGCAACTTGCTTGATTGCAATTTCCATTTTACTGCAACCGCTTTTAAAGTTCCGTTTCCCCCTAAACTATCAATTGTGAAAAGTTCACTTTATTGCAATCTCAAATATTGCAATTTCCGCTTATATGCAAGTGCGGCGTGCAGAAATTCTGCTTTAATGAGACTTGTCACCTTTGAACTTGAGGCTTTCACCTCTCTGTCTGATTGAGTTTCATGGTCAATGTGCCTAAGAGCACAGCACTATTTCAAAAAAAAGTGGGGGAGTTCTACCCCGATTTCCTGGCCAACATTTATCCCTCAACTAACACCACTAAAACAGATTATCTGGTCATTACCTCATCGCTGTTTGTGGGAGCTTGCTGTGTGCAAATTGGCTGCCACGTTTCCATTCCAACACTTCAAAAGTACTTCATTGGGACGTCCTGTGGTCATGAAAGGCGCTATATAAATGTAAGTCTCGCTCTTCATATATATGTAAACAATTTTACAACACCAAGTTATAGTCCAACAATTTTATTTTAAAATTCACAAGCTTTCGGAGGCTTCCTCCTTCCTCAGGTGAATGTCAAGAAATCCTCGAACCTCTCGCATTTATAAATCACAGAACAATACCTGGTGATTACAGATAGTCTTTTCAACTGCCCGTTGCCAAGGCAACCAAAGTGTTCAGACAGATAGGTGTTACCTACAGGGCCACCGAATATACAAACGGCCAGAACAAGAAAAAGAGAGAGAGAGAGGCAGAAACATAGAAACATCCGGAAGGAAAAGACAGCAATTGACCCGTTATATTAAAAACAGTTAACTTTTGTTCGCTGGTGGGGTTACGTGTAGCGTGACATGAACCCAAGATCCCGGTTGAGGCCGTCCTCATGGGTGCGGAACTTGGCTATCAATTTCTGCTCGACGATTTTGCGTTGTCGTGTGTCTCGAAGGCCGCCTTGGAGTATGCTTACCCGAAGGTCAGTGGCTGAATGTCCTTGACTGCTGATGTGTTCCCCGACTGGGAGGGAACCCTTCTGTCTGGCGATTGTTGCGTGGTGTCCGTTCATCCGTTGTCGCAGCGTCTGCATGGTCAGCAGTCAAGGGCCTCGATTCTGCATCTTATCTGCACCTGCAACGATGCAGCTTTCCCTCAGTTCTACACTGGAACAACAGCCTAGATTATATGCTCAATACTGAAGTGCTGGTCAAATTCACAACATTCTGACTAAGAGATGAGGATGTTACAAACTGAGCCATGTTGACACTGGTGGACTGATCTTGATTATAATGTTGGCTAAGTGTATTATTTTTCACCAGGACCAGATTTTCTTAAAGAAGGAATAATCTGCATACTTGTAGGACATGCTGTAGAAGAGATTGAACCTTGAAGAGATCATGGAACTGGGAAATCTTCCCTGGAGTGGGTTATGGTTTATTACACAGATCCTGAACAATGACTGCTCCACCCCTGAGCCTTTCACTCAGGTCATAGCATAATGTGCATTGATTTATTCATCTAATAGTAGAATCATTAGTATGAGACCGAATGAAATCAAAGATATTGGGCAATGAAGGGCAAGCAACGGGGGAACACGCAAATGGTTCTGTCCTGTCCTTTTCCTAAACAATCTATAGCAAAGGTCCAACTAAACATGTCTAGAAAGAAAGAAAGAACTTACATTTATATAGCGCCTTTCACGATCTCAGGGTGTCCCAAAGCGCCACTGAAGTACTTTTAAAGTGTAGTCACTGTTGCAATCTAGGAAATGTGTCTGGGTGCAAAATAAATTGGAAACAGTTACTGCACTTTACAGCAATTCATGTGAGGAGCTTTGAAATGTTTTGATGTAGTAAGAGACTTTATAAAACAAGCGATGTTATTTAATTTATCTGAGAGTATAATAGAATGATTTTAACCAAAGGATATAAAATACTGAAGAATCTTTCCATCAATGCACATATTATCTCTCTGTTGAAAGCCCTAGAAGCACTCCTGGACTGCTTGAAAATCCTTCCACCATTCCTGTTGATTAAGTGGAGGGGTGGGGGTATGTGCGAGGAAGGAAAATGAACTTTTTGTTTACACCAGGGTACAGCGGGAGGCGGCTTCCCAGCTGTTGCCTAGGTGGTTTCCTTTGGTTGAGCAGCTCTGGTTGGAGTTTTCAGGATGGTTTGATGTCGTTTCCTACTGAGTATGCAATGAGGACACCCCAGGATACATGAGATAATTCCTCATAAGTCACTTCACAAGAACAGCCGAGTAGGGAGGGAAAGCAGAATCAAGAGTCCCAATGCTATTAAGAATATTCACTTCTTTTGAAAAAAAATGAATCAAAATTCTATTAAATTAGTAATAAAAGGACTGCCCCAGCACTTTCCCGCCCTTTGTGTGTGTGGTATGGTTGGATTGGATGCAGATTCCTGGTGGCAACGGGCAGGATGGGTAAGGATACCCCATGACTGAACGCACCAGGGAACCTCAAAATCCTATGGTCGCTTGTGAATGGGGCCCTTGTCATTAAGGGGATATGAGGGAGCAGCCCTGTGCCACCACGGTGAAGTGAGAAACTTGCTTATTGAAAGCAGGGAACAGTTGGGTACTGAAATTGGAAAAAACATCACCTAACCCGCAGGAACAACAAAAGCTTGCCTTTATATAGAAAAACTGTCCTTTACATAGGAGGTATAATTTTAAAAATGGACCTAGAACCAAAGGATATGTTAAGAACGGGTGACTAAAGCATGGTCAGAAGTGGGTTTTAAAGAGGGTCTTAAAGGAGGAGAGATGTGGAGGCAGAAAATGTAGGGAGGGAATTCTAGAGCTTTGGACCGAGGCGGCTGAAGACACGGCCGCCAGTAGTGGGGGAAGGGGCAGGGCCAAGAGTAAGGCGAACGGAGAGTTCTGAATTTTCCATGGTGACTATGAGTGAGTTTCCAAAGTAGCCTGTCCCTTAACACCCTGCCCATCAATGAATTGCCATGGCAATCGTCCATCGTTCTCCCCCGCCCCCAGACGATCACATGGCAACCGCCTGCCCTTCATTGTATCACGACCTGTCAGTAATCAAGTTTCCTTGTGTAACCAATCGCCTGTCACGAGTGAGTTTCCATTCCCTGTCATATCCGTGTTATAGTTCTCCCCTGGCAGTCGGTTTCCTTAACAATCAGTGCTCAGGCCCCCTTATCTTGATGATGCGACACTCGGTGACTTCCCCTAATTTCACAGCCGCTCCCTGAACTACCAGGTTCGTTGCTCACTTTAAAATGGTGGAGATAAAAATTTCCACCATTGTTCCAATCTATGGAAAATAAACCATCCTCCCCCACACCTTTGCCTTGCTACCTGTCTGCACTTTCAAAAAGCTTCTAAAAACCCTTTTCTTTCATCAAACCTTTACCCGCGACTCCAAATTTCTGTTCCTCCTTTCTCCAGCTTGGCTTCACCTTTCATCCACCATGCGAAGCGGTCGCAAACTTTTTCCCTATAGAAATCCAAGTTACAAATCCAGTGTCCGTTAGAACTGTACACAATAAAGTTTGAATCAAATCATATTTGATCTTGAACTGAGCTTCCGACCCCATCTCCTCACCATTACCAACTCCACAACATTGCCTGTCTCTACTCCTGCCTCAGCTCATCTACTGCTGAAACCCATCTCTATGCCTTTCTTACCTCTAGATTCCAAGACTCTCCTGGCCTGCCTCCCACCTTCCAAAACATCGCTACCCATATCCTAACACGCACCAAGTACTGTTCACCCCTCAACGCTGTGCTCGCTGACCACATTGGCCCCTTGTCAGGCAATGCCTCAATTTTGAAATTCTCATCCTTGTTTTCAAATTCCTCCACGGTCCCACCCCTCCCTATCTCTGCAACCTCCTGCAGCCCTAAAACCCCAAGATCGCTGCGCTCTTCCAATTCTTGCCTCTTGCAACCCCGATTTTCATTGTTCCACCATTGGCGGCTATGCCTTCAGCTGCCTAGGCTCTAAGCTCTGGCATTCCCTCCCGAAACCTCTCCATCTCTCTCTCTCCCCTCCTTTAAGACACTGCTTAAAACCTGCTCATTGACCAAGCTTTTGGTCACGTGTCGTAGTATCTCCTTATGTGGCTAGGTGTCAAATTTTGTTTGATAACACTGACGTTTTACTACATTAAAGGCACTATATAAATGCGAGTTGTTGTTGACTTAGATTCACTGTTTACATTTGTTCTCTGATAGATGGCAAAAGGACTTGTGTTTCTAAAGTGCCCTTCAGGATCTTAGGTCATCCCAAAGTGCTTCACAGCCAATGAAGTACTTTTGAAGTCACGATAAAATGCAGGCAAACACGACAGCTAATTTCCGCACAGCAAGGTTCAACAAACAGCAGAGATAAATAACCATATAATTTGTTTGTGATGTTGGTTGAGGCATAAACGTTTTCCAGGAGAACTCAGGAGGGGAGTGGGAACAGTGCGGGTCAATTAGTGCAGGAGAGGAGGGGGAACAGCATGAACCAGCATCTTTTAGGAGGGTACAAAAAAAAATTGGCAAAGAAACAAGCCAGCCAGTTTGATTCATTTTGAACAATTTAATGAGAATTTTCCATTTTCATTCTTTTCTCTACATATTTACATCTGCGGAGAACAAATGTTCCTCCTCCCTCCCCTCAGTTTTACAAACCTGGTATTGCCGTTCAACCTACAAAAAAAAAAGATTGCGGAGGAGAAACAAAAATCAGCTGCACACTGCTGAAATGTTTTCTATTCCAGCAGGAAGTTGAATATAAAGGTGTCACTGACAGGATGTACAAATGAAAAGTTCTCCGCTGTTTTCAAAATGAAACCAAAATATTCACCTTCCAACCAGATCATTTAAGTTAGATCTTTGTACCGTGCACTGCTGTGCAGTTTCTGCCTCAAATGTCAGACTTCTATTGTGCATGGCACCTCCACTGTCTGTTACTCTTCATTCTGCACAGTCTCCTGCAGTTGTTCAGTCAACTCACCTGGATGCGGTAGCTGAAGACGACAGAGCTATAATTTTGCTGAACATATGTGCCATTCAATGGTGGAGCTTGAAATGGTAGAGTGGTGTCTAAGTCCCAGAGTGAACTCTTCCCGCTATACACACGTGCATACGCACATATGCACTTTTGCTTTTCCCTTTCTCCCAAAAAAAGTATTTGTAATCTTCAAGTTCTGCTGACTGAACAGGATACTCAAAGATGTCCAGTTTTCAAATATGATACACAGTTCCCCAATCAGCCCTTCTGATAAGGTTCATGGTTCTCAAGCACTCTTAAGCTACTGTGAGATTTCCAACTGTTAAACCTGAATGTGAAGAACATTAAACAAACAACACCAAACAGATAGGCAAACACATCAGAACATGTCATCTTGTCAGAACCAAAGTGCTTCTTTGCATTATGATCAGGGATCGATTGGCGTTGGAGCAACTGGTTTGGTGAAGCACATCATCTGGCTAATTTCTACACTTACCACATGTAGTGCAACTTGCTGCACAAGAAGTTCCAAAGGCAGTGAATATGCAAGTTTCTGAGTAGATCTGAGTGCCAAAGAAACACTTGCCCTAATGAAAATGTATAGAACTGTGCCACTTGAACCCACAGATCAGACTTATATTGGCAGCATACCTTTGGGATATGCTTAAATACAGCAATGCATCTGATTCACGTACACAAGGGATTTCACCTACCCAATACTGACTTGGTAACCAACAGGTACAAATTGGAAAGAGAATTCATTTTGGGAGAGAAAATAAATCAGCTCAAAATGGACATTGCCGCATTCCAGAATTTGCAAACCAGTAACCTACGTCAAACTCTTTAAAATTAAAAGAACATGTTCAAATTTGCAGAAGGTTGATCACAGCTTTAAATGGACAATGCAACCTGAACTTTGGAGCCAATGTGGAGTGTTAGCCTCAGGATTCAGTTTTAATATCACAACTGTGCCCTTCACCACAGATGCCTGAGGCAGACGCAGTGCAATGTATAACACAAGGATTTTTCACGTGCCAGGGAGTCCGAGTTGCTGTAGATTTGAACCTGTAAGCAGAACAAAGACGTCATTTTTGACGAAGGTATTTCAAAACAGATCACCTGTCAGATCTTGCGCTAAATCTGGCTTTGTGCTAGCCATTTATTCTTCTGCTTCCCCCACCCCTAATATTCTCCTAAAGATGTTAACTCCTAGCTGGGGTACAGACAATGGGTACCAGCCAGCTGATACCTCCACATGTGGCCATTCTTCACCTGAGCCCAGATAGCAAGAGATTGGCTCTAGCTGCTATCACAGCTGAGGACGTTCCTGATCCTGTCCTCACCTAACTTTCACATACACTTTCCAGCAAGAAACATTGGATAATTATCAGGAGCCTCAGTTAATTTTTTCCCCCCTCCCTATCCCGGGAACATTCAGGTCAATTGTAGGGCCTTTACTGCTATCCAAGCAGAGATCAGGTAACTAAGTAAAGACCGGGAATGAAAACTGGGGCCTTCCTGGCTGTGTCACAGTAAGTGGTTCCTGCTCACCAACGAAATTGGAAATTTGGCTCAAAGCCAAGAAGGGAGTACAGGACAGTGTATAAGAACAGCAACCGCATCAAATTTTTTCACCTAGCACCAGCATCCCATACACTGAGTGAAAAATTAACAAAAGTAGTAATGAACAGCCCGGTGATCATGGTCTCAAAACGCAAATGCCAATGGACAAGCCATTTCATATAAGTAGATGGGCTCCAGTGACGATGGATTTCTAAAGTGCAGTAGGTTAGTGTTAGTAAAATACATCAGGGATGGGATTTTTTTTCTGACATTCTTCCCTTTCCTCCTGAAAAGCACTGACTCATTCTAGGCTCTGTTTTTCACAGACACAGGTACTTTACTTAAGTGGCCATTCTCCATGTGTCAGTCTCATACTGAATGTTGGGCTCTTTGATCAAGAGCATTAGTCAAACCTACTGTTCACATATACGCTTGCAGAAGTCACTGAATAATGATCACCCGAGCTGATTTTCTCCTCCCCAGCCCAGGAACAGCGGCTAGATGCATTGCCCAGTGTGATGCTGGCCCATACAAACCAGAAGATCAAAGCTCCATCCCAAGTCTATGCTGAATTAGCTGACCTCAGCCACAACAGTGGAAGGGGTGCTATAACTGGCCTCAGTGTCCCTGGGCTAGGGATTTGAACCCATAGTCAGTGTTCCTAGTCCTGATCACTATCCAATGACTCAAATTGGAAGGTGTGCAAGTGCGGATGTCAAGGCAACTAGCACCAGTTGAATCATACTCCTGCAAGTGTCAGCACCTTCAAGGAGAGAAGAGAATCCAAAAAGAGTGCACAGCAATCCCACACTAAATGCAAAAAGATGTGGAATCATTTGGGAGCGATTACTTAGCTTTAGAGATATTCTAAAACCTTAAAATACTCAAGATTTTTAAACTACTCACCTGCAGGAGGCAATGGAAAAGTTCACTGGTGCACAATTGCTAACAGCTTTACACTGGAACTGTGGAGAGAACCTGACTCACCTCTGAATCAGTACACAGAGTCTGCACAAGTATCACTGGCCGAACCTGCTTGCTCATAAAGGGATCGACTGGACGTCTGAGATGGGGAAAGGTGTGGGCACTCCAAACCATCTCCGCTGCTTGAAGGAAGCAGGGGGTGCGGTCTCTGCAGAGGGCTCCTTTCCTGGCTGTAACAGGCATTGTGCGGAGACACATAGTGGTGCTCAAACCCACTGGGTACGGAATCGCTTGTGGAAGAGCCTACAGGTGAATGCTGAGATGGCCGCCGATCAGAATCGGGCTCTCCCGCCGCCCCATATGGACGTGTCCGATACCTCGCGTAGTAATCGATGAACCCACACTGATCTGGGCCGCTGCAGATTGATTGTTCTCCATATCCTGATACAGGTCGCAGGGACCCCGAGTAAGGGTCGGAGCGATCACGGGAATACCCATCCTCCAAATCGCCTCGCTTTTTCGGACAGTCTGCAGACCAGTGGCCCTCCTTACCACACTTGTGACAATGTCTTCTGGGATCTTTCCACCCTTTGCTCTTCGATAGTTCGACATAGATGCGTTTGCCTTTAAAAAGGGAGGCGCAAGAAAAGTTTCTCAATTCAAATTCTTTAAAGAAAGTGCAGAGCTATCAGGTGGATCTGCTTATAGGTTAAAATCTAATCATTTACACTTAGGACTCAATCCTATTCTTGTTAGCTCTAGGAACAATAAGCTTCTCCCATTTCCAAGAAGAAAATGTTTGTCGTCTAGAATTATTGTTTGACTTGGTTTTCGGTGTTTGTGGATTGTGTGTGAAGAGTTCCTAATGCTTATATTTACAAAAGCCCTGGCAACACACGTTCCAGACAGCTATGGAGAACAGGTTTTTGAAAGTGGGGGGCCCAGATCATGCCCACATGAGCCTCAAAATTAGCAGTGGCAATGTTAGCTGAAAAACACAGTGCGTTTATATGACATTCCTATGCCTTTTTTAAAATGCAGATTTTGATGCATCTGGAATACATTAAAAATTTAATATCTGCACTCCTCCTGTTTACAAAGCCTTCCTTCCTGTTGTCAGATTTTTGCGCTTACTTTTTCCATTATAAATTCTTATGATCACATTTATAATGGAAACTGCCTATGTAAATTTGTCACGTTGTAATTACACTATCCCACCAGTGATGACAGTGTAGTGCCTCAATTTTGCATCTTCCAGCTCCTCAGCCTGTACTGCAGAGAATCTCTTAGGCTCCAACCAACTAAACTACTCTGTTTCCCAAACTGCCCAAAGATTTGCCATTTAACTAAATAAGACAAAATCAAAGTATAATATAAAAGTAAGGACAGAATGTATGACTTTAAAATGGGGACTGAATTATATCTGTGCACTCTGATTGCCACTTCTCTTGAAGACTACACTTGGTCTCAACTGCCCATGTGAAAGGCCACAGGAGACTGGCTAGTTTATTTTAATTAGGCTAATATCCCCAGCGGAGTAGCAAACAAAGAAATGTCACACACAACAGAAACATTTATGTGCTGATATCACCTTTTATATTAATTGAATGAAAGTCTCCTCAATCTGCTGGTAACAAAGTTCCCAAGTAATAAAAGGCAGAGGGCTTCCAACCAGTTCCCAATGGGAATGGGACACACTTAAACAATTAATTTGGTACCGACAATTTCACTAAACAACCACAGGATGGCTGGTGTCAGCAATGAAGAAATGTCAAGTAGGTGCAATGGGGGCACTCTTCTGAGGTTGGGTATGATGGACATTAGTGGGACAGTGCAGAGGGAGCTTTAATCTGCACCTAACCTGTGTTACACCTGGGAGTGCTTGATGAGACAGTGTAAAGGGACTTCATTCGGCATCTAGCCTGTGCTATATCTGGGATTAGTTGCCACTGACACTGGATGCCTGAAATAGAAATAAATAGAAATGTTTCATTCCCCAATACTAACATCTCAATTTAAGCACAAATTTAACAAAAAAAACAATTGTTGACTGACCAGTGGACAGATGCGAAGATATTTTCTGACCCGCTAACCGACACCCTGGACTTTTCCCATTCCTGGAAACTTGATCTACATTTGTTCACATCCAGCTATATTTGGGGCTTGACCCAGGTTAGACAGAGTGGGGTCACAAAGCAGCAACTCTCACTTAAGCAGGACATAAATCCCAGTGTACTGCTCCAGTATCTACAGAATTACTAAAGGCATGACTGTCACTATTAACGATTACATTTACTCCCGAATCACCGAGAGTGAGTTTCTGCATCAAACCGCTGGCCTTTGTATAGGACACTGGACTTCAACGTTTAGAACATCAAGGTTGTTAGCACATCTCAAGCTGTCCTGTATAGGTCTTTCTATCATGCTGAAGGCAAATGTCTGCTGTATAGCTGATGAGGAAACTTAAGACTTGGCACAATGGCTGCTGGAAGTCATTACCTATACCCTGGGTATAAACTCATATTTGGGGTTCAGTACCTATCATGACTGGGCTGAAGAGGGATAAGCAGCTGTTGCTAAAGTTTCACACCGCGATTGTTCAATGGTGTGGGTTCAAGCAGACAAGAGGATGATACCAATGAACCCTCACATTTTATGGTGAGTTGTAATGCTCACCACAAGGAGCTCGTGGTACCTCTGTCCATCTAGCAATGGCTCAAATTCATGTTCATCAGTTGTCTAATGACCATTTAGTGGCTATCCTCCAAGCCAAGGTTGAGCAGGGTCTATTTGGGCTAGATGGCTCCAAGGTGTCATATCAGGTGATGGAAGATCAGAACCAAATCAACCTGTGACAGACTCTCAAATCTGATATGTGAGCCAGGCAGAACTGCAATACTCCAGGACACTGTTAAATGATTCAACAACCAACCTGGCTAGCTAATAGGATCTGGAGGGATAAGATGGTTACTGGCAGCTGGGTATCTTCCCACTCCATTCTATATAGCCCTACAAGCTATATGGTCATGGCCGCAAGCAGAAGGATGTTTACCAGGTTACCCAACAAATGAACAGGCAGCAGTTTTAGCTAAATAAGATTCTGCAGTATCCCTATACTCCTGTGAAAGTCCCTAACCCTTGGCGGTGCCAACCTACCCAAACAATCTGGTCTTAGGTGGGCTTGACCCTACACATCAAGCAACAGATGTGTGTGGGCTCAAACAGTGATGGTTTTCCACACAGCTCAGCCAGCTGACCAAAAAAAAAATCCTAAAACTATGGGAAACAAGAGCCTCAAATCTTACTGTCCTTTTGTTGATGGGTTTCCAATGAAACTGGACTTCAAAGAAAGAGTTGGAAAACAAGCCATCACAAGTTTTAAAAATCAACGTTTAATCACAGGGCAATCAGGAGCCCTGTAAACAGCATGTCAAGTCTAACACAAGTCCTTAACATGTGGGGCTGATCCACAGCTAAGTACAATATTGAACTCAAGTAAATTGAGGTAGATAACACTGATCTTATATATACAGTTCTAATCTTCAGAACCAAAAGAGAGACAAATGTACACATGCCTGGGTCAGTCACCCCACCTTATCATGATGTATGCTTTAGAACTGGGTAGAGTCAGCCTGGGAGCAAACTTTTAGACTCGTTCGCACCATGTCCATGCATTGAATGGGGGAATGGACTGTAGGCATCATTCCTCATTCATTGGGTTAAATGAACAAGAACTGCACAATATCACAGCCGGGGAGCTCCACTCAAAATGCTGCTCTCAGTAACCAGCAATTCAAAACTGTAAAGCAGATGAACTAGAAACCCTGGGTGTATGCAGAGACACCACCTCCTTTTAGGACAGTATGGTCATTCATTCATCTGCATCGTCCCTTGAACAGCTTCACAAACTGGGAAATGGACTGCTGAATATCACAAATAAACCTTATCAGCTTAGAAGAATTCCTGGAGCACTGGTCCGTGTACCATGGTAACCATCTCCATCGCTATACGGGCCATACCTTACTGAAACTGACAGCAGCTACAAGCGTTAATATCTGGACAAGTGTTACAACTCTTCTTCAATTCCCAATTTTGCAGGGCGGGGGGGGGGAGGGGGGTGGGGGGGGGAAGAGCATTCTTGCTACAGCTGTACTATATGGAACAACTACCCAATCATTTAAGCTACTGGTCTTAGTTTCCTTTTGCCCTTTAAATATCAACTTAACAGTTATATCACAATATCAAAATCATGTGTCACTATCTAGACTTTTAATTCAGTTAGCCATACATTGCTACTCAATCTTCCCCTATTCTCTCAAGGCACCGGCTCGTACTGTTGATGATAGGAAGATGAGCTTCCAACCACATATCCACTCCATCACCAAGACCGCCTACTTCTACCTCCATAACATCGCTCGTCTCTGCTCCTGCCCTAGCTCATCTGCTGCTGAAACCACCATCCATGTCTTTGATACCACTGGACTCAACTATTCCAACGCTCTCCTGGCTGGCCTCCCATCTTCCATAAACTTGAGCTCATCCGAAACTCTGCTGCCCGTATCCTAACTCGCACCAAACCCCGTTCACCATCACCCCTCTGCTTGCTGACCTACAATGGCTCCCGGTCCAGGAACGCCTCAATTTTAAAATTCTCATCCTTGTTTTCAAATCCCCCCATGGCCTCGCCTCCCCCCCACCCCCCAATCTCTGTAACTTCATATTCAGTCCTACAACCCTCCGAGATCTCTGCACTCCTCCAATTCTTGCCTCTTGCGCATCCCCGATTTCCATCGCCCCACCATTGGCGGCCGTGCCTTCAGCTGCCTAGGCCTTATGCTCTGGATTTTCCCCCTAAACTGCTCCGCCTCTCTCTCCTCCTTTAAGACATTCCTTAAAACCTCTCTCATTCACCAAGCTTCTGGTGGCTTGGTGTCAAAATTTGTTTGATAATCACTGCTGTGAAGCGCCTTGGGACGTTTTACTACGTTAAAGGTGCTATATAAATGCAAGTTGCTGTTGTTGCTCGCTCCGGTAACGTGTCATGTCTTCCTGCAAAATCCTGCATTATTCCTCAAAATTTGCCCTACTCCCAATATGTTATCAAACTTCACTTATGATTCCTCTGTGCCTATGCTCAAATGGGAAACAACAGCACCAATCTCTGGGGCACACAATTATCTACATCAAAACAAGTCAATCCCTGCTCTACTTTCTGTCCCTATGCCATCTCTCTATCAGTGCAGCCTTTAATACCACATGTCGAAGTTTTCACAAGTCTCTTGCCTTCAATAAATCCATTGACAACCATTGTATTCTTCTTAGCTGTACACTGCGATTTGCTCAAAAAATTCAATTAGTTAAGTGCACCCTGCACTTTATAAATCTAAATTTAAAGACGTGCCTTAGGTCCAGTCTTTAAAATGCGCACAAACATAATCACTTATTATGGACTCTAGATGTTTATCCACAGGTGAGTTAAGGCTAACTGGTGAAGGACAGGAGTCGCTGGTGTATATGTGTTGCCTTCTAGAAAGTAAACACCGCTGTGAAAAGCGAGTAAGGTGTCTTAGTGGGTAAAAGCATAACATGGTATGGTACTAGGCCATACAGACTACAAAGATCCTTGGTTCAATCCCCAGTCTATGTTGAGTTAGTTGATCTCGGGTAGACGAACATTGGGGTCCTACAGGCTGGGGTGGGGAAAAATACAGCCAAGGTACCAGTTCCTCATCACGATTCCATGACCCCTTATGAAAAGTGCATGTGGGGTAAAGACAGGATCAGGCTTGGCTGCAACGCCGAGTCCCTTAGTCAAGCAGCCTGCCGATACTCACTGACAAGGCTTGCACATGTAGAATAACCAATTGAGCGAGGTACTGAATGCTATCAGTACCCCTGGGACTGTGTCCAGCAGGAGTTAGCACCTTAAGGGGAGAAAGGTAGAATTTAAAACAAAAAGTGAAGAGGACGAGGAAGAAATCTTTGACAGGATTCTGACAGAAACACACTTCGAGGCAAAATAAAGGCCTATTACTGGAGAGACTGTATAGCCACCCCACCATCCCCCAGTTTGTTCACCTTTAAAATCTGTGTCACTAAGTGCTCTCATAGCTTCTTTGGCATCCTCCCCTCTTTCCATCTCCACAAAGGCATCATTCTTTATAATCCTGCATTTGACGACTGGTCCATATTTCTCAAACATAGCGCTCAGCTCTTGCTTGCTGCAATGGGAGCTGACGTTGGCAACATGCAGTTTCGACGAGGATATAATCTTACTCTTGCTGAATGCCACGATAATGGAGAACCCCCGCAGCTTGTAATGATTCAGGTGGGAGATCGCTCTTTGCGCTGCCTCCACGTCTTCCATGTGCACAAAACCGTAATCCTTCAAAAAAGGGAAAGAAAACTAGTTTACACCTGTATGAGATTGCTATACGAGATGGACAGGTTGCACTTCAATAGGGCTGGGGCCAATGTCCTCACAGGGAGGTTCACTAATGTTGTGGGGGAGGGTTTAAACTAATTTGGCAGCAGGAGGGGCATCAGGACGAAGCAATAGAGAGGAGATACAAGGTGCACAGAGGACTGAGAGAGACAAACAACATTAGAATAAAAAGTAGTTCAGAAATAGGAGGGATCAGACAGGGGGAAAATGTGAGGCAGACTAAGATGGATTTGGAATGCATGTGCCTAAATGCACGGAGCGCGGTAAATAAGGTTGGTGAGCTGCAGGCACAAGTAGCCACATGGGATTATGATATAGTGGCAATAATAGAGACCTGGCTCAAACAAGGGGAGGAATAGGCACTTAATATTCCTGGCTACAATGTATTCAGGAAAGATAGGGATGGGGAAAAAAGGAAGCAGGGTGGCAGTATTGATCAAAAATACTGCTACAGCACTAGAAAGGGATGATGTACTTGAGGGGTCAAAGGCAGAACCTATTTGGTTAGAATTAAAGAACAATAGAGGAGCTATTTCATTGCTGGGTGTATACTATAGTGTCACCAAATAGCGGGAAGGAGATCATCCTGTGGAGGCAGAGGGTATAGCTGAGGTACTAAATGAGTACTGTGTACCTGCCTTTACTAAAGAGGATGCCGCCAATGTCATAGTAAAGGAGGAGGTAGTAGAGAAATTGGATACGATAAAAATAGACAGAGGAGGTACTTAAAGGGTGGCAACGTTCAAAGTTGAAAGGTCACCCGGTCCAGATGGGATGCATCCTAGGTTGTTGAGGGAAGTACGGGTGGAAATTGCGGAGGCTCTGGCCACAATCATCCAATCCTCCTTAGATGCGGGAGTGGTGCCAGAGGACTGGAGGACAGCAAACGTTACACCCCTGTTCAAAAGAGGGGAGGGGGATAAACACGGTAACTACAGACCAGTCAGCCTAACACCGGTGGTGGGGAAAATTTTAAGAGGACAATAATACGAGACAAAATTAATTAGCACTTGGAAAAATATGGATTAAAAGAGAGATTTGTTAATGGCAAATCTTGTTCGATTAACGTGATTGAGTTCTTTGATGAAGTAACGGAGAGAGTAGATGAGGGCAGTGTGGTTAATGTTGTGTATATAGACTTTCAAAAGGCATTTGATAAAGTACCACATAATAGACTTGTTAGCAACATTGAAGCCCATGGGATTAAAGGGGCAGTGGCTGCGTGGATACGAAATTGGCTAAGAGACTGACTGCGAAGAGTAGTGGTGAACGGTTGTTTTTCAGACTGGAGGGAAGTATACAGTGGTGACCCCCAGGGGTCGGTATAAGGACCACTGCTCTTTTTGATATAATGTGGAGATGCTGGTGATGGACTGGGGTTGACAATTGTAAACAATTTTACAACACCAAGTTATAGTCCAGCAATTTTATTTGAAATTCACAAGCTTTCGGAGGCTTCCTCCTTCCTCAGGTGAACATTGTTGGAAATGAAATCCTCGAAATGAAATCGCATTTATAAATCACAGAACAATGCTTGGTGATTACAGACAGTTTTTTCAACTGCCCGTTGCCAAGGCAATCAGTGTGCAGACAGACAGGTGTTACCTGCAAGGTCTCCGAATATACAAATCACCAAAAAAAGAGATAGAGAGGTAGAAACATAGAAAAGACAGCAACTGACCCGTTATATTAAAAACAGATAACATTTGTTCGCTGGTGGGGTAACGTGTAGCGTGACATGAACCCAAGATCCCGGTTGAGGCCGTCCTCATCGGTGCGGAACTTGGCTTTGATATATATTAATGAACTGGACTTGGGTATACAGGGCATAATCTCGAAGTGTGCAGATGACACAAAACTCAAATGCAGTAAACAGCGAGGATAGTAACAGACCTTAGGAGGACATAGACACACTGGTGAAATGGGCAGACATGTGGCAGATGAAATTTAATGCAGAGAAGTATGGAGTGATTCATTTTGGTTAGAAGAATGCGGAGAGGCCATATAAACTAAACGGTACAATTTTAAAGGGGTTGCAGGAACAGAGAGACCTAAGAGACGTAAACAAGACTTTGAAGGTGGCAAGATAAGTTGAAAAGTTTGTTAAAAGGGCATATAGGATCCTTGGCTTTATAAATAGAGGCCTAGAGTACAAAAGCAGGGAAGTTATGCTAAGCTGTTATAAAACACTGGTTAGGACCCAGCTGGAGTACTGTGGCCAATTCTGGACACCTTAGGAAGGATATCAAGGACTTGGAGACGATGCAGAGGACATTTAGAATCATAGAAGTTTACAACATGGAAACAGGCCCTTCAGCCCAACATGTCCATGTCGCCCAGTTTATACCACTAAGCTAGTCCCAATTGCCTGCACTTGGCCCATATCCCTCCATACCCATCTTACCCATGTAACTGTCCAAATGCTTTTTAAAGGACAAAATTGTACCCACCTCTACTACTGCCTCTGGCAGCTCGTTCCAGACACTCACCACCCTTTGAGTGAAAGAATTGCCCCTCTGGACCCTTTTGTATCTCTCCCCTCTCACCTTAAATCTATGCCCCCTCGTTATAGACTCCCCTACCTTTGGGAAAAGATTTTGACTATCTACCTTATCTATGCCCCTCATTATTTTATAGACTTCTATAAGATCACC
Organism: Heptranchias perlo; assembly: GCF_035084215.1. NCBI lineage: Eukaryota > Metazoa > Chordata > Chondrichthyes > Hexanchiformes > Hexanchidae > Heptranchias > Heptranchias perlo. The sequence continues at coordinate 9,065,678 of NC_090363.1, forward strand.
CCTTAACCTCCTACTCTCCAGGGAAAAAAGTCTCAGTCTATCCAACCTCTCCCTATAAGTCAAACCATCAAGTCCCGGTAGCATCCTAGCAAATCTTTTCTGCACTCTTTCTAGTTTAATAATATCCTTTCTATAATAGGGTGACCAGAACTGTACACAGTATTCCAAGTGTGGCCTTACTAACGTCTTGTACAACTTCAACAAGACATCCCAACTCCTGTATTCAATGTTCTGACCAATGAAACCAAGCATGCTGAATGCCTTCTTCACCACCCTATCCACCTGTGACTCCACTTTCAAGGAGCTATGAACCTGTACTCCTCGATCTCTTTGTTCTATAACTCTCCCCAACGCCCTACCATTAACGGAGTAGGTCCTGGCCCGATTCGATCTACAGATTTACTGGAATGGTACCAAAGATGAAAGACTACAGTTACGTGAAGAGACTGGAGAGGATGGGGTTGATCTCCTCAGATCAAAGGAGGTTAAGGGGAGATTTGATAGGTGTGCAAAATCATAAAGAGGTTTTGTCAGAGTAAATAAGGAGACACTATTTCCAGTGGTAGAACAGTCAGTAACCAGAGGACACAGATTTAAGGAAATTGGCAAAAGAACCAGCGGCGACATGAGGAAAAAAATGTTTACACAGCGAGTTATGATAATCTGGAATGCACTGCCTGAAAGGATGGTAGAAGCAGGTTCACTAACTTTCAAAAGGGAATTGGATAAATACTTGAAGGGGAAAAATTAGCCGGGCTATGGGGAAAGAGCAGGGGAGTGGGACTAATTGGATAGCTCGTTCAAAGAGCCAGCACAGGTATGATGGGCCGAATGGCCTCCTTCTGTGCTCTATTATTCTATGATTGTCATGACAAGGGGAAGAAAACTAGTTTATACCTCATCTCTGTAGTTACTTCGTAGCAAATTCAAAGCTTCGTTGATAAATACCTTGCACAGTGAGATTTGAGCCATGCAGACCAGGGTAGTCCCAGGTTCAATCCCCAGTCAGTGCTGGGTCAGCTGATCTCAGCCTAAACTACATTGGGGGCAGTACAATTTACTGCAAGCCCTTGGGGGTGTCGGGAGGTGGGGTGGTCAGTTTTTTAAAAAAATCATCCAGGGTTTTGATCGAATGAGAGAGAAAGGCAAAAGAGGGGCAGAGAGGGGAGGACGAGGGAAACGGGGCAAGGGAAAAGTGGATATGTAAAGTGTACAAAGTAATGGTCGGGAGAGAAAAACAGCTTGGTGCCTCAGTCACTTGCTGCGAAAGCTGGCTGTTCTCAATGATACAAGCAAGAGACTTTGAAATTAAGGTACTAGAATATCAATGGTGTGTCATTCTTATGCTCACTCAGGCACAGAAATTATGATTGTTTCATAACCAGTTCGCAGAGACAGAGCTAACTGCCAACCCTTCAAGATGGCGGGGAGGGAGAAGTATGTAGTTAGCAGACATTCAAGTCAGCCAAGTGCTATAGTAACTTCTCTTTGACGATTGACAATCTCGAATGCTTGTGAAATCTGAATACAAGTAAACTGGTCCACAGCAGGGGATGTCCCGCATGGAGTTTCTGGGGGAGGAGTTGATCAACAGCCCCATGCTCAGGCGAAGAAACGTTTTCATAGCCACCAGCCAATCCAGCAGATCTGCCTGTTCCACTGTACTGAAGCCTATGCAGAGGCAATGGCTCCACTGAGTGGGTTCAACCGTATGTATAACTTTTCTGTAACGGATGCTGGTCCGGCGTTATCAGGACTGGGGAAGTGGTGCGTCTTTCATTATATTGTGAACCAAGTAGCTGTAGGTTACATGTTGTAATCTAGCAGAACCCATGGTCAACTTTTGCTGTTTATTTTTTTTAATTTTTAATGGAGGCCTGATTCACAAATTATAGTGAAACCCACACAGCCCAACTGATTGATTATTCTTCCATTATCCAAATACATGAGGGGGGCTGCTGTCATTTCCAATTAGCAAATTACAGTAACAAGAGTGTTCCGATTGACCTTGGGCAATGCTTCATTACGAGATAAAGTCATTTCAGTTAACTGGGCGTGTGGGCTTACCTACAGGAATGATTTTTGACACTGGACATAAGAAAACCATCTGGTGCAGTGTAAAAACTCGAACCCCCTCCTCATTGCCCCCACCCTTCTCGGCCTCAACGCATCCTTCCACCCCTTCTCCATAAATCCCACATCGATCCAACTTTCTCTTCAATTCTTCGACTCCCCTCATCTATCCAATTCTCGCCACCCTTCTCCATTCCCCCTATCCATCTCTCCCCTCCCTTTTCTTCCCCAATCATCTCTTCTCCTCTCCCTTTTCTTCCCCATCCATCTCTCCCCTCCCTTCCCCTTCATTCCCCCCTCTCCTGTGGCTCTCTCCCTTCTCTTTCTCCCCCTTGCCTCTGGTCTGGCTGCCTCAACCCCTCTGATTTCTCTCTTCTGCTCCCCCCTCCCACATCTCTCCTTCAATCGCTTTCCCCGTCTCTCAGTCTTTTTCCCACTACCTCAGTACCTTTCTCTCACCTCTGCCCCTCCACTTTTTCTTTTTCCAATATCTCTCTTCCCTCTCCCCAGGTCACGTAAATTGGTTCCCCCAACCATCACCGTCCCTCTCTTTTTCCCCTGATCTGTCTCTTTGTCTCCCCCTCCCACTCCCCCTGCATCTCTCCTCTCTGTATCCCAATGTTCCCTCCCATCCTGCATCTCCCCACTCCCTGCTACCCTTCCCCTTCTCTGTACACCCATTGCACCCCCTCCCCCCTGTATCCACATCGATCTCCCCCTCCCCCATTGTTCCTCTTCCTCGTTCCCTTCCTCCCTCCCCCCATCACCCCTTTTCTCCCCCCTCTCTTCCCCCCCCCCCCCAAAATCACTCCCTCCCTCTCACTCTCTCTCTCTCTTCCCCCAAAAATCACTCCCTCCCTCTCACTCACTCACTCTCTCTTCCCCCCCCAAAAATCACTCCCTCCCTCTCACTCACTCACTCTCTCTTCCCCCCCCAAAAATCACTCCCTCCCTCTCACTCACTCACTCTCTCTCTCTTCCCCCCCAAAAATCACTCCCTCCCTCCCTCTCACTCACTCACTCTCTCTCTCTTCCCCCCCAAAAATCACTCCCTCCCTCTCACTCTCTCTTCCCCCCCAAAAATCACTCCCTCCCTCTCACTCTCTCTTCTCCCCCAAAAATCACTCCCTCCCTCTCACTCTCTCTTCCCCCCCAAAAATCACTCCCTCCCTCTCACTCACTCTCTCTTCCCCCCCCAAAAATCACTCCCTCCCTCTCACTCTCTCTTGCCCCTCAAAAATCACTCCCTCCCTCTGACTCTCTCTTCCCCCCCAAAAAAATCACTCCCTCCCTCTCACTCTCTCTTCCCCCCCAAAAATCACTCCCTCCCTCTCACTCTCTCTTCCCCCCCCAAAAATCACTCCCGCCCTCTAACTCTCCCCCCCCCAAAAAAATCACTCCCTCCCTCTCTCTCCCCCCCAAAAATCACTCCCTCCCTCTCTCCCCCCCCCCAAAAATCACTCCCTCCCTCTCTCCCCCCCCCCAAAAATCACTCCCTCTCTCTCTCCCCCCCCCCAAAAATCACTCCCTCCCTCTCTCCCCCCCCCCAAAAATCACTCCCTCCCTCTCACTCTCTCTCCCCCCCACAAATCACTCCCTCCCTCTCACTCTCTCCCCCCCACAAAAATCACTCCCTCCCTCTCACTCTCCCTCCCCCCCCAAAAAAAATCACTCCCTCCCTCTCACTCTCTCCCCCCCCCCAAAATCACTCCCTCCCTCTCACTCTCCCCCCCCCCCCAAAAATCACTCCCTCCCTCTCACTCTCCTCCCCCCCCCAAAAAATCACTCCCTCCCTCTCACTCTCCCCCCCCCAAAAAAAAATCACTCCCTCCCTCCCTCTCACTCTCTCTCTCTCTCTCTCTCCCCCCCACAAAAATCACTCCCTCCCTCTCACTCTCTCTCCCCCCCAAAAATCACTCCCTCCCTCTCACTCTCTCCCCCCCCAAAATCACTCCCTCCCCCAAAATCACACCCTCCCTTTCTCCCCCCCCAAAATCACACCCTCCCTTTCTCCCTCCCCCAAAATCACACCCTCCCTTTCGCCCCCCCCCAAAATCACACCCTCCCTTTCTCCCCCCCCCCCAAAAATCACTCCCTCCCTCTCACTCTCTCTTCCCCCCCAAAAATCACTCCCTCCCTCTCACTCTCTCTCTCTCTCTCTCTTCCCCCAAAAATCACTCCCTCCCTCTCACTCTCTCTCCCCCCCAAAAATCACTCCCTCCCTCTCACTCTCTCCCCCCCCAAAATCACTCCCTCCCTCTCACTCTCTCCCCCCCCAAAATCACTCCCTCCCTTTCTCCCCCCCCAAAATCACACCCTCCCTTTCTCCCCCCCCCAAAATCACACCCTCCCTTTCGCCCCCCCCCCAAAATCACACCCTCCCTTTCGCCCCCCCCCCCAAAATCACACCCTCCCTCTCTCCCCCCCCCCAAAAATCACTCCCTCCCTCTCACTCTCTCTTCCCCCCCAAAAATCACTCCCTCCCTCTCACTCTCTCTTCCCCCCCAAAAATCACTCCCTCCCTCTCACTCTCTCTTCCCCCCCAAAAATCACTCCCTCCCTCTCACTCTCACTTCCCCCCCAAAAATCACTCCCTCCCTCTCACTCTCTCTTCCCCCCCAAAAATCACTCCCTCCCTCTCACTCTCTTCCCCCCCAAAAATCACTCCCTCCCTCTCACTCTCTTCCCCCCCCAAAAATCACTCCCTCCCTCTCACTCTCTTCCCCCCCAAAAATCACTCCCTCCCTCTCTCTTCCCCCCCAAAAATCACTCCCTCCCTCTCACTCTCTCTTCCCCCCCAAAAATCACTCCCTCCCTCTCACTCTCTCTTCCCCCCCAAAAATCACTCCCTCCCTCTCACTCTCTCTTCCCCCCCCAAAAATCACTCCCTCCCTCTCACTCCCCCCCCCAAAAATCACTCCCTCCCTCTCACTCCCGCCCCCAAAAATCACTCCCTCCCTCTCACTCTCTCCCCCCCCAAAATCACTCCCTCCCCCAAAATCACACCCTCCCTTTCTCCCCCCCCAAAATCACACCCTCCCTTTCTCCCCCCCCCAAAATCGCACCCTCCCTTTCTCCCCACCCCCAAAATCGCACCCTCCCTTTCGCCCCCCCCCCCCAAAATCGCACCCTCCCTTTCTCCCCACCCCCAAAATCGCACCCTCCCTTTCTCCCCACCCCCAAAATCGCACCCTCCCTTTCTCCCCACCCCCAAAATCGCACCCTCCCTTTCTCCCCACCCCCAAAATCGCACCCTCCCTTTCTCCCCCCCCCCAAAATCACACCCTCCCTTTCTCCCCCCCCCCCCCCAAAATCACACCCTCCCTTTCTCCCCCCCCAAAATCACACCCTCCCTTTCTCCCCCCCCAAAATCACACCCTCCCTTTCTCCCCCCCCAAAATCACTCCCTCTCTCCCCCCAAAATCACTCCCTCCCTCCCTCTCTCCTCCCAAATCACTCCCTCCCTCCCTCTCTCCTCCCAAATCACTCCCTCCCTCTCTCCTCCCAAATCACTCCCTCCCTCTCTCCCCCCAAAATCACTCCCTCCCCCCAAATCACTCCCTCACCTTCACCAGATCGCACTCGCTGACTCTGCCGAACTGCTCGAACAGCGGCTGGACCTCATCCCGCCGGACCTCCGGGGGCAGCTTCCCCACGAAGAGCTTCACCATCCTGGCGGGACGGGCGATCAGCACCGTCACAACGCAGCTCAGCCCCGGGACGGAGAAACGCAAACACCCACAGCCAGGCTCCAACCGACCCCCGACTCACAAAATGGCGGCCGCGCACTCCATCATTGGCTGGTCCCGGTGGCAGGGGAACGCTTTGTGATTGGTTCCCGCTGCTGTCAATTAAGCACGTACTGATCCTGTCCCCCCTTACAGCTGTCAATCAAACGTTCGTACAGCTGATTGGCTGTTAATTGCACTCCGCACCACCCAGAGTCCCGCCCAGGCACCGCCCCTTTACATGGACTGTACAGCACAGGAACAGGCCATTTGGCCCAACAGGTCCATTTGCTCCACATGAGCCTCCTCCCACCCTCCTTCATCTATCTCCATCAACATGTCCTTCTATTCCTTTCTCCCTCATTCCCCTCCCTAGCTTCCCCTTAAATGCATCTATACTATTCGCTTCAACTACTCTTTGTGGAAGCAAGTTCCACATTCTAACCACTCTCTGGATAAAGAAGTTTCTCCTGAATTCCCTATTGGATTTATTCGTGACTATCTTATATTTATGGCCCCTAGTTCTGGTCTCCCTGCAAATGGAAGTATCTCCCTTTCATAATCTTGAAGACCTCTATCGGGTCACCCCTCAGTCTTTTTTTCTCGAGAAACCCCCCCACCCCAGCCTGTTCAGTCTTTCTTGATAGATATAACCTCTCAGTTCTGGTATCATCTTTTGTGCACCTTCTCCAGTGCCTCTATATCCTTTTTATAATATGGAGACCAGAACTGTTCACAATACACCAAGTGTGGTCTAACCAAGGTTCTATACAAGTTTAACATAACTTCCCTCCTTTTCAATTCCATCCTTCTACAAATTAACCACAGCACTTTGCCTTTTTTATGGCCTTATTAACTTCCGTTGCTACTATTAGTGATTTGTGTATCAGTAACCTCAGATCCCTCTGTTCCTCCATGCCATTTGGAATCTTATTTTCCAAGGAGTATGTGGCCTCCTTATTCTTCCTACCAAAAAAGTAATCTTTCTGGATGACTGTCCGTACCAACTCAGTCACTTGTAATGACACACGACCTGCTGTTTACAACCTGATCTGCAGAGCGATGCATTACCCTCGGGGCTGCTGTTTGCAAACCTTACCCCATGGAGCATTGGAGCTGATAACAACCCTGTCCCCTGGAACGATGCACTATCCACAGGTCTGCTGTTTACAAACCCTACCCCATGGTCTACCTCAGGGACTGAGATGAGGAGGAATTTCTTCACACGGGGTGTTGTGAATCTTTGGAATTCTCTACCCCAGAGGGCTGTGGATGCTGAGTCACTGAATATATTCAAGGCTGAGGTGGATAGATTTTTGGACCCTGGGGAATCAAGGGATATGGGGATCGGGCGGGAAAGTGGAGTTGAGGTCAAAGATCAGCCATGATCTGATTGCATGGCAGAGCAAGCTCGAGGGTCCGTATGGCCTACTCCTATCCCTATTTCTTGTGTTCTTGTGTTTTTATGGAGTGTTGGAGCACTGCTGTTTTACACCCTGTACCAATGCACTACCCTCCAAATCCTTTGCAAATCCTGTCTCCTGGAATTATGCAGCATTCCCGCATATGTGGTAATCAGTAATTTGATTTTGGGGACAAATTTCTGCATTTCAGCAGACTCTGTGTTTTGGGCTCCCAGTGCCTATGTTAGTTTTTGCTGACAAAAATCAGCACTGACTGGATATATTCACCGCTGCATACTGTAGGTAGAGGTTATTGTGATAACAGGAGTATGCAGCAGTGAGATTCACTTCCATTTGCAGCAGGAGAACTAGGAGTGGGACGGAAGGGAAGGGGGAAGGAGAGGGAAGTGGGTGCAGTGCTTTAGGGTGGGAAGGGGAGGCGAAAGTTGGGAATGGTGCTTTGTGGTGGGGGATGAAGGAGAATGCCAGCATTCACTGAGGGAGTGGGAAGAGAGAGTGTCAGCCTAAATGGGGTGGGGGAGGGGTAGGACAACAGTCATCATTAACTGAGGAGGCACGGTTATCATCTTGAATGGGTGATTTGAGCAGGGGTGCTAGATTGAACTGGACAGGGAAAAAGAGTGCCACTTTGAATGAGATGGGATGGGAGTCAAAAGAAGAATGCCCGATTTGGGGAGAAGAAAGCCGGGTTGAGTTGAGAGTTGGAAGAGAACAGTGTCAGGTGGAATTAAGAAAGGAGAGGGACAAGAATACTGGCACAAACTGGGAGAAAGCATCGCTGTGAAACAGTGGGGAGTTGGATAGGATATAGTGCCTCTGAAAAAGCAGTTTTATATAAAAGTGCTTAAAATTAACCAGAATGCATAAGTTTTCATATATAAAATAATTTTTTTTCCAAGGAAGCATGCTCCCAGGCTGAATAAAAGTGCACCTCTCATTTTGTGTATTCAATATTTCTGCCTTTCTCCTTCAGGTATTTTATGCACTTTTTTCCCAATAAAAGTGAAATGTTTGGTATACCTACAGCTTCACTTACAAAGCATATGTGGCCACTTCCTTTTACATTTCATGGGTTTATAATCAGGGCCATTCTGACTTGTTAGGTTTTTGGGGGATTGTCAGCTTTTTCAAAGATCTGGTAAGCTTTTGCTAGTTTTCCAAGGTTGCCAAGTATGATTTTGGGGACCAAATCCACCCGTCCGTATTAGTAGACAAAAATCGACATGGACCAGGCTCCTTCTCAGTGCTGCTTCTACCCGAGTCCTGTTGTCACAGTAAAAGTGGTGGATTGGGGTGAAGAGGGGAGAGTAATTATTGATGTAGCTTTTTGGGAAGTAATGTTCCGGTTGGCGTTTTCTTTTAGATTACCATGTAAAAATTCAAAATTCCCTCCTGGGCCATTTCCCTGAACTCCTCAGGAAACACTCCATCCAGCACTCGTTGCCATAGATGGACAACAGGTGGTTAACAATAAATGATAAAGGGATTCTATAGGGTAGATGCAGAGACACCACTTCCTCTGGTCGGGGAATCCAGAACAAGGGAGCATAATCTATAATTAAAGCTAAAGTATTCAGGAGTGAAACCAGGAAGCACCTTTTCATACAAAACGTAGTCGAAATCTGCAACTCCCTCCCCCAAAAGGCGGTGGATGCAGGGTCAATTGAAATTTTCAAGACTGAGATCCATAGATTTCTGTTAGGTAAGGGTATCAAGGAATATGGGTGAAAGGTGGGTAAATGGGGTTGAGGTACAGGTCAGCTATGCTCTAAATGAATGGCAGAATTGGCTTGAAGGGCTCAATGGCCTACTCCTGTTCCTGTATAACAGGACAGCATTTCGAAGGAATGTGTAGTTCTAAATCTGCTGCTTACAGCCCTAACTGGAATTATTTTATATTAGAAACATAGAAAACAGGAGCAGGAGTGGGCCATTCAGCCCTTCGAGCCTGCTCCGCTATTCAATATGATCATGGCTGATCCTGTATCTCAATACCATATTCCCGCTCTCTCCCCATACCCCTTGATGCCTTTTGTGTCTAGAAATCTATCCAGCTCCTTCTTAAATATATTCAGTGACTTGGCCTCCACAGCCTTCTGTGGCAGAGAATTCCACAGGTTCACCACCCTCTGAGTGAAGAAATTTCTCCTCATCTCAGTCCTAAATGTCCTACCCCGTATCCTGAGACTGTGACTCCACGTTCTGGACTCCCAAGCCAGGGGAAACATCCTCCCTGCATCCAGTCTGTCTAGCCCTGTCAGAATTTTATATGTTTCAATGAGATCCCCTCTCACTCTTCTAAACTCGAGTGAATACAGATCGAGTCGACCCAATCTCTCCTCATACGACAGTCCTGCCATCCCAGGGATCAGTCTGGTGAACCTTCGCTGCACTCCCTCTATGGCAAGTATATCCTTTCTTAGGTAAGGAGACCAAAACTGCACACAATACTCCAGGTGTGGATAATGAATAAGACAAGTTTCGAATCCCTATTTGCTATTTACCAATTATTTTAAAAATTAGTAAAAACTTATTTTTTTTCAGTAATAGATTATCTGCTGCTACTACTGAGAAATAAAGATTTTAAAATATAAAAAAATAATTAATTGCCAAATTAGAGAGCAATTTTCAAAAATATTGAGCAAATGTCCCTTACTTTTTTAGGTGACAAAAAAGCAACATCCACTGTCTTTATGGATTCCACTGGAAAATGCAACAAATGAAGTGTCAAAAATTAAACATTTCTGAGGGTGCATATCTCCATAAAATTAATCTTATCCTTGGACATTTGTATCCCCATTCAGATTTCCACAGGTTTATTTTTTATTTCCAAAACAAATTGTTAACCCTTAAGACGGTGTCTTATGGTTTTGGAAACAACAACAACAACTTGCATTTATATAGCACCTTTAACGTAGTAAAACATCCCAAGGTGCTTCACAGGAGCGATTATCAAACTAAATTTGACACCGAGCCACATAAGGAGATATTAGGGCAGGTGACCAAAAGCTTGGTCAAAGAGGTAGATTTTAAGGAGCATCTTAAAGGAGAAGAGAGAGGTAGAAAGGCGGAGACGTTTGAGGGAATTCCAGAGTTTAAGGCCTAGACAGCTGAAGGCATAGCCGCCAATGGAGGAGCGATTAAAATCGGGGATGCGCAAGAGGCAAGACTTGGAGGAGCGCCGAAATTTCGGAGGGTTGTAGGGCTGGAGGAAGTTACAGAGGTAGTGAGGGTTGAGTCCAGGGAAGGATTTGAAAACAAGGATGAGAATTTTAAAATTGAGGTGTTGCCAGACCAATGTAGGTCAGCGAGCTCAGGGGTGATGGGTGAACAAGACTTGGTGTGAGTTAAGATACGGGCAGCAGAGTTTTCGATGATCTGAAGTTCACGGAGGGTGCAAGGTGGGAGGCCGGCCAGGAAAGCATTGGAATAGTCGAGTCTGGAGGTAACAAAGGCACGGATAATCAAGCTCACAACAATTTAATTTAATAACTTTATTAGCAGCATTGCAAAGATACAGACAGCATATAGTTACACAATGTAGAGAACAAAGACAGAGTGACTTTGGAGCTCCCTTCTTCCTAGGTCTGTCATAACAACTGTGGCTGTCCTAGCTCTATTTATTCTTAACTTGTTGCTCCACTATGACACGGCTACTTCGTTATCACAAAGATACAATTTCCTTGTTTTACTCCTTCATACAAAAACTATCTGTTTACACATCCTCCCTCCAGACAGTTGTAAATCAGATCTAAAACTATTGCAATTAGTAGCTGGTGACACCACTATAGGTGAAGAATGCAGAATAAACATTTTAAAAATTAATTTTAGTTATCTAGTTAAGTTAGTTGACAGCTTAAAGACCCATTGTCAAATGCAGCATGTTTTCTGTCAGCATTTAAGTGATGTAAATTAAAACAAACAGCAATATTTTTGTGTGAATAATGGGGAAAATCTTCAATGGTTGCACTGGTATAAAGGCTTACTAATTTTCCATTACAGGCAAAATTCATTCCAGTACAACAATATACTGCCCAACTTAAGAACATAAGAAATAGGAGCAGTAGGCCATATGGCCCCTCCAGCCTGCTCCGCCATTCAGTAAGATCATGGCTGATCTTCAACCTCAATTCCACTTTCCCGCCCGATCCCCATATCCTTTGATTCCCCTAGAGTCCAAAAATCTATTAATCTCAGTCTTGGATATACTCAACGACTGAGCATCCACGGCCCCCTGGAGTAGAGAATTCCAAAGATTCACAACCCTCCGAGTGAAGAAATTCCTCCTCATCTCAGTCTTAAATAGCCGACCCCTTATCCTGAGACTATGCCCCCTAGATCTAGACTCTCCAGCCAGGGGAAACAGCCTCTCAGCATCTACCCTGTCAAGCCCTCTCAGAATCTTATGTTTCAATGAGATCCCTTCTCATTCTTCTAAACTCCAGAGAGTATAGGCCCATTCTACTCAATCTCTCCTCATAGGACAACCCTCTCATCCCGGGAATCAATCTATATACTTGCCTTGCCTCGAAGGTAAGTATATCCTTCCTCAGGTACGTAGACCAAAACTGTACAAGGTATTCCAGGTGTGGTCTCACTAAGGCCCTATACAATTGTAGCAAGATCTGCTTACTCTTGTACTCCAAGCCCCTTGCAATAAAGGCCAACATACCATTTGCCTTCCCAATTGCTTGCTGTACATGCATGCTAAATTTCTGTGTTTCATGTACAAGGACACCCAAATTTGTCTGAACATCAACATTCAATACTTTCTCACCATTTAAAAATTATTGTTTTGCTATTCTTCCTACCAATGTGAATAACCTCACATTTCCCCACATTAAATTCACCTGCCACCCTCTTACCCACTCACTTAACCTGTCTGTATCGCTTTGCAGACTCTGTGTCCTCCTCACAGCTTACTTTCCCACCTAGTTTTGTATGGTCACCAAACTTGGATACATTACATTCGGTCCCTTCATCCAAGTCATCAATATAGATTGTAAATAGCCAGGGCCCAAGCACTGATTCTTGCAGCACCCAACTAATGACCTTCCCTCCATCATAAGGTCAGAAATGGGGATGTTCGCTGATGATTTGCAGACTCCTACAGCTACAACACTGGCATTTACCCGACAATGTGGAAAATTGCCCAGGTATGTCCTGTCCACAAAAAGCAGGACAAATCCAATCCGGCCAATTACCGCCCCATTAGCCTACTCTCAATCATCAGCAAAGTGATGGAAGGTGTCGTCGACAATGCTATCAAGCCACCAATAACCTGCTCATCGATGCTCAGTTTGGGTTCTGCCAGGACCACTCGGCCCCAAACCTCATTACAGCCTTGGTCCGAACAAGGACAAAAGAGCTGAATTCCAGAGGTGAGGTGAGAGTGACTGCCCTTGACATCAAGGCAGCATTTGACCGAGTGTGGCATCAAGGAGCCCTAGTAAAATTGAAGTCAATGGGAATCAGGGGGAAAACTCTTCAGTGGCTGGAGTCATACCTAGCACAAAGGAAGATGGTAGTGGTTGTTAGAGGCCAGGACATTGCTGCAGGAGTTCCTCAGGGCAATGTCCTAGGCCCAACCATCTTCAGCTGCTTCATCAATGACCTTCCCTCCATCATAAGGTCAGAAATAGGGATGTTCGCTGATGATTGCACAATGTTCAGTTCCATTCGCAACCTCTCAGATAATGAAGCAGTCCAAACCCGCATGCAGCAAGACCTGGACAACATCCAGGCTTGGGCTCATAAGTGGCAAGTAACATTCACACCAGACAAGTGTCAGGCAATGACCATCTCCAACAAGAGAGAGTCTAACCACCCCCCCTTGACATTCAACGGCATTACCATCGCTGAATCCCCCACCATCAACATCCTGGGGGTCACCATTAACCAGAAACTTAACTGGACCAACCACATAAATACTGTGGCTATGAGAGCAGGTCAGAGGCTGGGTATTCTGCGGCGAGTGACTCACCTCCTGACTCCCCAAAGCCTTTCCACCATCTACAAGGCACAAGTCAGGAGTGTGATGGAATACTCTCCACTTGCCTGGATGAGTGCAGCTCCAACAACACTTAAGCAGCTCGACACCATCCAGGACAAAGCAGCCCACTTGATTGGCACCCCATCCACCACCCTAAACATTCACTCCCTTCACCACCGGCGCACAGTGGCTGCAGTGTGTACCATTCACAGGATGCACTGCAGCAACTTGCCAAGGCTTCTTCAACAGCACCTCCCAAACCCACGACCTCTACCACAGAGAAGGACAAGAGCAGCAGGCACATGGGAATACCACCACCTGCACGTTCCCCTCCAAATCACACACCAACCCGACTTGGAAATATATCGCCGTTCCTTCATCGTCGCTGGGTCAAAATCCTGGAACTCCCTTCCTAACAGCACAGTGGGGGAACCTTCACCACACGGACTGCAGCGGTTCAAGAAGGCGGCTCACCACCACCTTCTCAAGGGCAATAAATAGTGGCCTTGCCAGCAATGCCCTCATCCCATGAAAGAATAAAAAAGTTACAGCCTGCCAACCTGAAAATGACCCGATTATTCCTACTTTGTTTTCTGTCCGTTAACCAATCCTGAATCCATGCTAATGTTACCCCCAACCCCATGAGCCCTTATCTTGTGTAACAACCTTTTATGTGGCACCTTATCAAATGTCTTTTGAAAATCCAAATATACATTCACTGGTTCCTCTTTATCTACCCTGCTAGTAACATCCTCTAAAAACATTAATAGATTTGTCGAACATGATTTCCCTTTCATTAAACTATGCTGACTCTGCCTAATCACGTTATGATTTTCTAGGTGCCCTGTTACCACTTCCAGCATTTTCCCCCACAACCGACATCAGACTAACTGGCCTGTAGTTCCCCGTTTTCTCTCTGCCTCCTTTCTGGAATAGCGGTGTTACATTTGCTACCTTCCAATCCACTGGGACCGTTCTAAAATCTAGGGAATTTTGGAAGATACAGAACCAGATCAACAGAATCCGATCCGTATACAGTGAAGAAACACTGGGTATACCTATGGATTAAGCTACAAGCCCATGCCCCACTGCACTGTGTTGAAATGTTAGCATTTGCGAGTTTTCTAGGTTGCCACCTATGTTTGCAGGAGTAATGTTTGTAAATCCTGTCTCCTATAGTTACTCCATTCCCTGGGCTGCTGTTTACAAATCCTCTCTTTGTCGCAGGGACTCTTTTTTTTTTTTGCAAACCCTTTCCTCAGGAGTGATGCATCATCCCCCTAAGCTGTACCTGCAAATTTTGCTCCCTGGAACGATACAACAACCTGACATATTCCCCCCTCCCCAAATGCCTGGAGTTTCTGCCATTCAATCCTTCATTGTTGCCTTCTTGGCGGGACCCTGCACCAATCACGTTTCAAGCAAGGACCGGGTTGAAGGACGAACGGAAAAGACGTCACGGAGAAGCCGGCCCTGACCCGATGATTGACAGCGCGGCCTCCAATCAAAACCCCCGATCGGCGGAAAGGCCCCAGCCAATAGGCGCAGCTGACCATCAAACGAATGAGTGACAGGCGGACTGGCCAATCCAATGCGAGAGCGGCAGGAGAGGGCGGCAACCAGCGGCAGAGCGGGGCGTACTGCACCGCCATTTTCTTTTGCCCTGTCGGGTGAGGAAGGCGAAGCGGAAAGCTCCCCTCTGCAGACGTGTCGGCGTTGGGGTTCTGATCCTCCAAGTGTTTTAACTCGCGGTTTTTCTTTTCTTGTCGAGTAGGAAGAGGGGGGTGAAAAATGGTGAAGATTTTTGTGGGGAACCTGCCGCGGCCGACGACCGCCGAAGAGATCCGGGCCCTGTTCGAGAAGTACGGCCCCGTTAGCGAGTGCGATCTGATCAAGGTGAGGGCAGGGCCCGGGAGTGAGTGACAGCTCCGGGGGGGGCATAAATCAGGCTTGGTTACCGTGGAAACGAGTGAGTGCCGGTCGGTTTTCTGTTCCACCATCGCAAGGTGATGAAAGCCATTGGGCGCAAGGCTCCCCCTCCCCCTCCCCCTTCCTAGTGTGGTATCATCTGTTAATTCCATTAGTTTACATTGAGTTTCTGATCCTTCATTGATGTAAGTTAGGAACAATAGTGGTCCCACCTAGGGCACCCCACTCAATACTTCCCACCCACCACCCCAATATTCCAACATCACAAGTCCTTTTAACAAGTACCCATTGTTTCTACCCTTTTCTTATCCACCCCCAAGATTTACTCTGAGTTCCCACAGATTTGGGTTTGGCTAATAGCCTTTTTGGAGATCTAGATCCTACAGATGACAAGGTTTTCCAGAGTCCCATCAAATTGTAATTTCCTCAAGATACAGATGGTTGATTCAGGTTGTAAGATGTACATTGAGGCACACTAAAATTAGCTTCTGTTTTGGGAGGAGGAGATTTGTCTGAAGACTCCATAACATCACGTGTCTAACCTCAGCATCTCCTTATCCCTGAACAGAACTATGGCTTTGTGCACATGAAGGACAGGGATGCAGCAAAGGAGGCGATTGAGAACCTGCACCACTATAAGCTGCACGGGGTTTCCATCAATGTGGAGGCCAGCAAGAGCGTGTCCAAGTCGTCTACCAAACTGCACGTGGGTAACGTGGGCTCTGGCTGCACCAGCCAGGAGCTGCAGGCCAAGTTCGAGGAGTACGGAACTGTCCTGGAGTGCGACATCGTTAAGGACTACGCCTTTGTACACATGGAGAGAAGCGAGGATGCCATGGAGGCCATCAGGGGGCTGGATGGCACAGAGTTCAAAGGTGAAATCGCTGGAGCGTGTGGGCCATTCAGGGCGCCGTGTTTTGTGGAGATGTTCCAAATTAACTTTAGTGGATGCACATGTACTCCCAGTCAGGGATGCAGATAATGGGAGCACTTTCAGTAATTGTGTTCTCCACTCAATTACAGCATATTGTTTATGCGTGATATCGCAAAACTTCCCCAAGCTTTCAGTGCAACATCTGTGACACTTGTGGCCTGGTAGAGCATTTTTGTGTTACCTTCAAGGGCCACAATCCCACCTGAAGTCTTGACTGAAGCTCAGTTTCAGAAATGCTGCCTACAGAGTGATGGCGCTTGGGTCAAATTTTCACCCATGTAGTGAGCCCCTGTTTTCAATTTTTACACTAGGCAGTTGCCAAGTGGGAAAACCGATGTTTTCAACAGGACAAGAAAGAAAAAAAACTACAGGCCCAATAGTTCTGTTATTGAATAGTTCTATTTTAACGGGGCCTTTTCACTTTCTGTATGGAAGTTTGATAACCCTGCTCTGCCTCTAGTAGCACTCCCTGCCACAATTGGCAGGTCCAGAGGGAGCAGGCAATGGGGAGGCAGGCTGCAAATACCTGGCTGTATTGCATGTGCTACAGCTCCAGAAGTGCTGTCACAGCAGTATGGGATTTGCCAGCTGCATGATAACTGCGCATGGCATCTCTGATGTAATGAATTGAGTGCATTAGTTGGCTTGGTGTCCCCACTATATCCACCTCATTTACTGAACTGTTACTCCAGGCTTGTCGTTTTGTGCATGTGCATATAGTGTACGTGCGCACACGGTGCACTGAGGGGCCCCTGTCCTCCCAAATCTGTGGTGAGACAACCTTGCTGAAATAGGGTCAGTTTTGTGCTGTTGTGCGTATGCCTACTAGGGATGAGATTGAGACTGCTCAAACTCTTTACAAAGATTCCTTGCAGGCAGCAGAGACAGCATTCATTCCATCATTGTAGGCTGGACGTGAGAGTGTCTCTTTGTCTGGTTAGCTTATGCTCCCAATTAAGTTCCCATTTGGCTGCAAAGTTAAACTATCTAGTTGAATGCTCCTCAGCAACCTGCCACATGATTTGCCCTTAATTTTTTTTCCTTTACTAGGGTGCAGCTCTCTTTCTTTATGTTCACTTTATCCATCTGTCTTTTCATGAACACTAAAAACATTTGTAAAGTTTGGATAACATCTGGTAAGTGTGTTCCACTCTTTTGCTTGGACGTTGAGTTTCCTGAACAAACATGAATGCTTGAAGCTTCTGCCGCTCAGAGGTCAGGAAGAAGTTTCACCTCTAACGTAAAGGAGAACCCTTCTGACCATCCAACGGTAACATTATTTATTTTAGCGTCCTCATGTTGAAGCCGTTTTAAGATTCAAATGTACTGAACTTGATCAGAGACCACTTGTGTCCTTCGGCTGCTGCGTGAGGGGGAGTGACCTGTGACTTGGTAAAGCTTGTGAGATTTTAATTAAATTCTGAAGTGAATACCTCTCGTTAGATGCCTAACTACACTAACTGGAATGTGTTTTTTTTGTGCTCATCAAAGTAGGAAATGTTGCTGCTGAGGAATGTAACACTTTCCATTTCAAGTGCTTACCATCAGCACCAAACACTCGCAGGTCAGGTACAGTGTGGGTTTGATGCAGAATAAAGCTCCCTCTATGCCAGGAGTGTCAAACTCTCTTCATACGATAGAAGTTTACAACATGGAAACAGGCCCTTCGGCCCAACATGTCCATGCCGCCCAGTTTATACCACTAAGCTAGTCCCAATTGCCTGCACTTGGCCCATATCCCTCTATACCCATCTTACCCATGTAACTGTCCAAATGCTTTTTAAAAGACAAAATTGTACCCGCCTCTACTACTGCCTCTGGCAGCTCGTTCCAGACACTCACCACCCTTTGAGTGAAAGAATTGCCCCTCTGGACCCTTTTGTATCTCTCCCCTCTCACCTTAAATCTATGCCCCCTCGTTATAGACTCCCCTACCTTTGGGAAAAGATTTTGACTATCGACCTTATCTATGCCCCTCATTATTTTATAGACTTCTATAAGATCACCCCTAAACCTCCTACTCTCCAGGGAAAAAAGTCTCACTCCATCCAACCTCTCCCTACAAGCCAAACCATCAAGTCCCGGTAGCATCCTATAAATCTTTTCTGCACTCTTTCTAGTTTAATAATATCCTTTCCATAATAGGGTGACCAGAACTGTACACAGCATTCCAAGTGTGGCCTTACTAATGTCTTGAACAACTTCAGCAAGACATCCCAACTCCTGTATTCAATGTTCTGACCAATGAAACCAAGCATGCCTTCTTCACCACCCTATCCACCTGTGACTCCACTTTCAAGGAGCTATGAACCTGTACTCCTAGATCTCTTTGTTCTATAACTCTCCCCAACGCCCTACCATTAATGGAGTAGGTCCTGGCTCGATTCGAACTACCAAAATGCATCACCTCACATTTATCTAAATTAAACTCCATCTGCCATTCATCGGCCCACTGGCCCAATTTATCAAGATCCCGTTGCAATCCTAGATAACCTTCTTCACTGTCCACAATGCCACCAATCTTGGTGTCATCTGCAAACTTACTAACGATGCCTCCTAAATTCTCATCCAAATCATTAATATAAATAACAAATAACAGCGGACCCAGCACCGATCCCTGAGGCACACCGCTGGTCACATGCCTCCAGTCCGAAAAACAACCCTCCACAACCACCCTCTGTCTCCTGTCGTCAATCCAATTTTGTATCCAATTGGCTACCTCACCTTGGATCCCGTGAGATTTAACCTTATGTAACAACCTACCATGCGGTACCTTGTCAAAGGCTTTGCTAAAGTCCATGTAGACCACGTCTACTGCACAGCCCTCATCTATCTTCTTGGTTACCCCTTCAAAAAACTCAATGAAATTCGTGAGACATGATTTTCCTCTCACAAAACCATGTTGACTGTTCCTAATCAGTCCCTGCCTCTCCAAATGCCTGTCGATCCTGTCTCTCAGAATACCCTCTAACAACTTATCCACTACAGATGTCAGGCTCACCGGTCTGTAGTTCCCAGGCTTTTCCCTGCCGCCCTTCTCAAACAAAGGCACAACATTTGCTACCCTCCAATCTTCAGGCACCTCACCTGTAGCTGTCGTTGATTCAAATATCTCTGCTAGGGGACCCGCAATTTCCTCCCTAACCTCCCATAACGTCCTGGGATACATTTCATCAGGTCCCGGAGATTTATCTACCTTGATGCGCGTTAAGACTTCCAGCACCTCTCTGTAATATGTACACTCCTCAAAACATCACTATTTATTTCCCCAAGTTCCCCAACATCCATGCCTTTCTCAACCGTAAATACCGATGTGAAATATTCATTCAGGATCTCACCCATCTCTTGTGGTTCCGCACATAGATGACCTTGTTGATCCTTAAGAGGCCCTACTCTCTCCCTAGTTACTCTTTTGCCCTTTATGTATTTGTGGAAGCTCTTTGGATTCTCCTTTGCCTTATCTGCCAAAGCAATCTCATGTCCCCTTTTTGCCCTCCTGATTTCTCTCTTAACTCTACTCCGGCAATCTCTATACTCTTCAAGGGATCCACTTGATCCCAGCTGCCTATGCATGTCATATGCCGCCTCCTTTTTGACTAGGGCCTCAATCTCCCGAGTCATCCAAGGTTCCCTACTTCTACCAGCCTTGCCCTTCACTTTATAAGGAATGTGCTTACCCTGAACCCTGGGGCCTGATTCGACATCTCGGCACTTGACGTGGCCCATATTCAGCAAAAGTTACTTGGACACACTGGAGTAGAAACCGGTGTGCGTTTCTCCATTTCTTGGGCGTAAAACGTGCGCAATTTATACCAATTTCTGGGTCTGAGGTCCTACACCTAATGGCCTCCACCATTTTTGTCCTCACTTTTTAGGCAGCCCTGGCCACTGATGGCCTGCACTCGGCCCTCCTGCATTTCACCATCTGTGTATTGGAGCTTGCAATGTAAAGTCAGGGCATGCAGCTCCCCGTGCGAACTGAGCATCTTCAGTCTCTGTATCCTTGTTCTCCATTCGCCCACCAGTGGATATAATCTTGCTCTGTTTACCCACGGTCACCCTTTTACTAGCTGCTTCTCTCTCGGCGCCGCTCCTACTCACCCCACTGCTGCTGCTCCTGGTTTTGCAGGAAATGCTGGACCCCACACCCACCCCACACCAGCCCTATCTTCTCCCCCCGCCCGAGCTGCATTCTCCCAAACTCCATTCCCTAGTCTCTCTCTCTTTCTCCCCCGAGACCCTATCCCGTACCCCATTTTCCAGTCTCTGTTTCCCCGACCCACCTCACGACCCCCATTTGCCAGTCTTTTTTCTCTTTTAACCCCCAGTCCACTGCCACCCTTTCCCTGAGTGCCAGTCTCCTGCCCCTGTATCATTTTCCAGTCCAACCCGACCCCATATCTCGCCCCGCTCTGTCCGTCTCTCCCTTACCTCAGTTGGTTCTGTTTCTGTTCATCCCTAAGCGAGTTTACTGCAGGGCAAAAGTTGAAAGGCGCAGTTCTCTCAGGCTGTTAAAAGCAGTGCCCAGGGAACTCAGAAACCTGAATTTCAACTCAGCATGCTGCGGGGCAGATGGAACTGCTCATTTAGCATTTGCAGGTCTGGTGCAGTATGGGTTAGATGCAGAGTGAAACTCTCTTTACTGAGCCCCAAACTCGAAAGAGCATTTCCTACTGCAACATCTTTTAATTTCCCATACCAGGCCATAAGTAGCCTTTCTGAGCAAGACTGCCGATTCAGTGCTTGTGCTACGAACTGGATTAAGACTGATCAGGTTATTCTCAGGTAGGACATTTACACCCGGTGAAGAGGAGACCTTCATCCCCTCAGTCTGGGCTGGATTGGAACCCAGCCCCAGAGGACAGAATCCCAGTGACCAGTAATTGAAGGTTACTACTGAAGGTTTAAACGATTGCTATGTTATGGCAGTGAAACCTTAATGAAAGTATGAAATGCATATATCAGAAGTAATTTATTACCATGTTTTACACCAAAAGTCACTAATCCTTGGCCCTTTCGCCAATGAATCATGTGTGTTATACTTTCAGGAACTGTTATCATGTCTGCTCTTCCCGCAACACTTCAGCTGTGTTCGTGATTTCAGTAGCTGCTTATGTTGTCGTGTTTGCCTGAGAATTTGAGTGTTGTTCCTAGTTTTTATTTAACTCAGTTTTTTAGAATAGCGAATGTGTTTTGTAAGATTTTTTTTATTGTGGGTTACGTTCTGAATTCCTGTTGTATGTGAACAGTGATTTATTTTTTGTGTATATCATCTCGTCAGCTCCTTGTCATGAGAGGCGTTATTTGCAGTTGAATTAGGGAATGTTGTGATTAGAGTCCAGAGATCTTACTGTTAGGGATTGTGTTGGTTCATGTTAAAGGGCATAGTCGAGAGTGGGTGGATGTAGTGTGAAGTACTAATCTTTATTTGATAGCCCAAGCTCTGTGTTTGGAGATATTCCTAGCGGCAATCATTTTTGGGATGATCATCTCGCATGGGGCGATTTGGATGGATTGTCTAGGTGTGGTTGCGTAGGGAATGGTCTTGGTGCCCAGGTAGAATTGTCGTGATACGTAATTAGCATAGTTGATATAGAAAGGAAGACTTGCGTTTATATCGCGCCTTTCACGACCGTAGGATGTCTCAAAGCATTTACAACCATTTAAGTACTTTCGAAGTGTGATCACTGTTGTAATGCAGTAAGCGCGACAGCCAATTTGCGTACAGCAAGGTCCCACAAACAGCAATGTGATAATGCCCATTTCTTAAGCAATATTGATTGAAGGATAAATATTGACCAGGACACCGGGGAGAACTCCCCTATTCTTCAAATAATGTCATGGGATCTTTTACGTCCATCTGAGAGGACGTAATGTCTCATCCAAAAGATAGCACCTCCGACAGTGCAGCACTCCCTCAGTACTGCACTGAAGTATCAGCATGGATTATATGCACAAGTCTTTGAAGTGGGACTTGAATCCACAACCTTCTGACTCAGAGGTGAAGGTGCTACTACTGAGCCGAGGGTGACACCTTATCTCAGCAAGTTGCTTGCTGACAAAAAAAAGTTTGTAACTTTGTCTTTGCATGCGTAACACATGCTGTCTATCTGTCTTGTTTGCTTTTTGTCTCGCCTTCCCTTTGACTCCCTCCATACTATTTCCCTTATGCTTCTCCCACATGTTGCTTTACTGATTTTACATCTTTTTAAAAGCTTACGATGTGCCGAAACATGGCTGTCAAGATGGCGGAAGTGAGTACTGGATTGGGTGTGAAGAAATGGGGGGGGAGGGCAGGGGTGCGATGCTTCAACATATTTGAATGAGTGAGAAATTGGGGGTAGGGTTCATGCGGGAGGGGGACCTGGGCCAAGGAGGGAGGGAGGGAGTGAGGTTGATAAGTGGGAAGGTATTGGTGGGATCTAGTGCTAGGAAGGAGTTGGGTGGGAGGAGCATATCTTGTAGGTGAATAAAACTAGATTGCAATTAAGTGAACTTGAAATGTAGGATGGAAAAAGAGCCAGTCACTGGGGTTACATTTTTGTCTTCAGAGAACTGCATACAGGATCATTGGTTTGGGGTTTATATTCACACTTGCACCTTCTTATTCTCAGGCAAAAATAGACTGAAGAGAAATTACATGAAAGATTGTAGTTTCACTATTGCCTGAGAATTAACATCAAGACGATAAGATGAAGTGGGAGATGGGTTAGGAGACTGTGGATGGGACCCAGCGGGAGTGTTCCTGGAAGGGAGTGGAGACTATGTATGGAGTGAGGGGCGAGCGGCAGCAGGGAATATGCCTATCAATGTAGATCTTAAGCAGGGAGTTACAGGTGTCCCAGCAGTGAAGCGACGAGTTCCACCAGGAGGGTACAGGGGAATTTGCAGTGTTGGAACACCTGGGGCCTGAGAGGTGGGTGGGTAAAGGTGTATGGGGCCAGGGAATGAAGCGGTTTGGCACCGAGGTGATCATGAGTTTATGCCCAGGAGACGCATATTGAAGTTGCTGTGCAGCTGAAGGACTTTGTAAATGAGGCACCTGGACTGAAAGTAGAACCAGGGACTTTGAGAATAAGGGGTCGCCCGTTTAAGACAGAAATGAGGAGGAATTTCTTCTCCCAGAGGGTCGTGAATCTTTGGAATTCATTACCCCAAAAGGCTGCGGAGGCTGAGTCATTGAATACATTCAAGGCTGAGTTAGACAAATTTTTGATCAGCAAGGGAATCAAAGGATATGGGGAAAAGGCGGAAAGTGGAGTTGAGGTAAAAATCAGATCAGCCATGATCTCATTAAATGGCGGAGCAGGCTCAAGGGGCCGAATGGCCTACTCCTCTCCTATCTCATATGGTCTTATTGAGAGGTTGGGCCTTGGAAGTTACGGGTTGCGTGAGAGGAATCGAGCAAAAGGCCAGGCTGGGAAGGAGCTAGCAGGTTAACTAGGAGTATTGCATGTACCACAGGAGGCAGAGTACCTGTTCCATTTGCAGTGGAGTATGGTTAAACTGGAACTTTTGCACAAGCATTAAGAGGCCTGGGAGAATGCGACTGCAGCCTTGGGGAGGAGGGTTGGTTTGACTCCAGACTGATTGAAATGACAGAGTGGCGGACATTACTGACAACAAGTCCAGCAAGCTTGTGACTCTGTTGGTCATGTGGTTCCCGTAGTCCAATCAGATTGGTACAAGGTTTTGTTATAAAAACAGAAAATGCTGGAAACACTCAGCAGGCCAGGACAGCATCTGTGGCGAGAGAAACCAAATTAACGTTTCAGGTCGATGACCTTTCATCAGAAATGGAAGATGTTCGAGATGAACAGCTTTTAAGCAAATACAGAGCCAGAGAAAAGAACACAAGGGAAAGGTCTGTGATAGGGTGGAATGCAGGAGTGATGAAATGACAAATGGGGTGATGATGAAACAAGTACAGATTTCCAGCATCTGCAGTATTTTGCTTTTGACAGAAATAAAAAATGGGTCCAGAGGAGGTGTAAATAGTTATAGCAGAGGGGGAGCGAGGCGTGGAAAATTAGCAAAATAGACAGGGTTGCCATGGCCCTGGAATGTGGTGGAAGTATCCGTTCATGTTTTGCACGGACCAGTCAAAGGAAGGTTTGGTCATGTGCTTCCCATGGACCACTCTGATTGTTAGATAGACATAGTATCAGTATGTGGTGCACATGGGCCAAATTGATTGCTAGAAAGCGTCAAATCTTGATGGGTTTTATTAATACGAGTAAATTCCCTGTGGCACTACCCACTGTCGGTTGATGAATAAAGTATATACAAACTGGTGACATAGTTGAGTGCAAGACTTCTGAATTTTGATAAACAGGGCTACTCATTGGCCAGAGCCTGCAATTACATCGTGATAGACAACATGAGAAATGTTCATTTTCTCAATTTAGTATAAGAAATGTTGACACAAAAGTTTGACCAAAAGTTGTAGTAGCAGGAAGTAAAGTTTGTAGACGGGAAGTGTTCAAGATTATTTTTATACCAGTAGGTAGAAAAGAGCACATCATTACAGGAAAAATCACAATTAACCAATGCTTTTAATGTTTTGTGACACCTCTCTTATGTGCTACTTTTAATTCATCCCCTCTAATTGCTTCCACTGCAAATAATAGACCTTGCAACCCTGGTGTTCCATGTTCAAAATATTCTTTTTATACATAATCCATATTTCGAATGATGGAAACTGGAATTGTAGTGATGTTTTAATGTTCAAGTGGACTCGGTATGAAAATTTCACATATCTGCTGTTGTGCTATTGAAATCCTAATGATGGTATTGTTTGGGGATGCTGATCATCAGATGCCTGAGCCAAAAGTGTCAGAAGGTTGCCTGGATCTTGCCAGCACTGATTTTTGTGGCTGATCCGCATCTCGACAACAACAACAGAACATTGTACTCCAAAACCCGACGGTTGCTATATTGATTCCCCTCCTGGACTGATGTTCCTTGGATAGGATCCATCGTGTCTGTGGGGGATGCTGCTGATCACAGCATCCCCCACAGAAACGATGCCATGTTGCTACATTGCAATGAGGATTTGAGTTGCCTGCATTAGTGGGGTGCTATGACTAGAGTTGGCAGAATGACCTCACTAATGTGGGCAACATAGACTGACTGACATTGCTGAATCGGGCAGCCTGCACTCTTCAGGGAGTGGCTGGACATCGGTGGAGTAGCCTAACGTTGCTGAAATGGGATTCTCTCCCCTATTACTAGTACCGTACCTATGACCCTGGGAGATGTCTGGTGCACTCTCCTCTTTTAAATGCTATAATTGTTGCGAGGGAAATGTCCCTGTTGCGCCTGGGCTCCCGCATTGGCTGTGTTGGATACTAACTTCTCTACAGGAAGCGATCTGGATAAATCCCACAGCAAAGAACCTCGTGCCTGTTATTGATCAGAGAGGTGAGGCTAAGACTGGCTCATGTGAGGCAGCAGTCTTTGTCCATTTGGTCTGAAATTTGCTTCCTTCCTACTCTCTGTGCTTCCTCTATACTTATTTATTTAATTCTGAATATCCCAATTTCCCTCCCTACGCTCTCCACATTTCCTAACATTTTGCCTCTTGCTGGGGTGTAGTTCAGTGGGTGCCGGTCGCCCTCCAGTAAGTTGCAACCAGAGTGGGCCATTCAGCTCATCAAGCCTGCTGATCCAATTTGCTAGTTATGGTAGTTTTTTTTATCTGTTTAATCACAGTTTTTTTTTAAACCACCTATATCCTACTTCCAAAGTAAATATCTGTCTCCCTTTTAAACACCTTATTTGATTTTGTGTCTGACTTTCTGAGGCAGTGAATTCCACATTGTCGCAACCATTTGAAGAATATTTTTCTGGATTCACTTTTAACCAGCTTAGCTCAAAATTGTGTCCGTTGTTCTGGGTTACCTTATGAAAGGAAAGAGCCGTTTCTTACATACGCTTATTGTTTTAAACCACTTCAGTATTTCAGTCAGATCAACTCAAACCATCCCATCTCTCGGGAGTATTACTGATATTTGCCCATTGTCACATCATAACTAAATTCTTTAATCCCAGTTGATCTTTGTTGGACTCCTTTCTGTTTTGGGCATCTTGCCATGGGTGACATCCTAGGCCAGGATAGTGTGCCCAAAATTAAATACAGTGCTTTAAATCTGAGGTTCCCAAACTAGGGAACAGAACAAAGTTATCCGAGGGGCACGAGGACGAAAGCTGGTAATGCCTGCATTCTTTATTTTCTCCATTGGTGGCGCTGTAGCACACTTCTCAACTCTGATTCCCATCCCTGCTCTCTCCAAAATTTAGGCATCCCCTGCAAATAATATTAAATGTGTTTAAATGTGTTCAGTTAATTAAAAAAGCTATTTGCCTTCTGGTCCATACCTCTGCAGCATAAATGTAGTTTTGGAAATGTCCATGAGCCCTGGGATCCTTGCTGCTATTGGGAAATAAATAAACAGCAGCATTTGGTGCTTCCTCCGACTTTGCTTCAAAATCTGCTGACAGATTCTTTGTCCTGAGTTCTGCCACTGTGTGGAGCATCCATTCCGTTTTGTCCCATCGGAGTCCTTGTGATCCCTTGGTCCCCATGATGTTTCGAAGGAATAGATAAATAGCTCTTTTTTTAAAAACTTGTCTTGGATTCAAAATTTACTTGATTGCCCAGTACTCTACGTCTTTCTAGAATGTTTATTTTGCCCTGTTTGGATTTAATGTTGCTGCTTAAATTAAGAAATAAATTAATAATGGCATCCACACTCATGGGTTCTCGATGTTTGCACAAAAAAACCCCTTTTATCTTCTCCAAACCAACCTAACGATTCATTACTCTCTGTTCCATCCCCAAACAACGTAACCATAGACCCTTTCTAGTTCCATCTATAGAGGATTGTTTATCCTGCACCCGGCTCATGCCCCTAACCCGAAGAGAGGAGAAGCCCACAGTTTTCCTTTCAGAGGAGTTGCTTATACTGTCATAGTGCCTGGGAAATTCCTCCAGTCTGCTCATGCTTCGCTGGCATTACTTCGCCAGAAATGCGGTGTAAGACCTGTTTAAACATGTAAACAAGGTTTCCGACGCATTTGCGGAAAAGTAACGGCAACCAGCGGGACCAGATCCAAGAAATTTCCCAGCCAGTGATCTGATTTGGGTGCGTATAAAAACCCAAAATTGTAAGGGAGCAGAATTAAAACTGCTGAAGTGACAGAACTGAATTATTCTGGGTTACCAGCTATATCCACATTAGCATTAATTATGCAAGAATACTGTTTCCCAGAAAGAGGGAGGGCATGCCTGGGACATGAATCTCTTGAGGCTCAGTAAACAAGGTTTGGGAACCTCTGCTCAAAATGAAATTTGATCAACACTATAACTGCTTCCTTACTTTCATGTTCTGTACCTCTTGGGAGGAAGTCCACATGCCATGCACCTTCTTAATTGTGTTTTGTACCTGTGAGCTAAGTTTTAATGACGCCTACCTGGACACCTAAATCCCATTGTTCATTTACATCTCGGCACATCCACGGTTAGACCGTAATGCCGCCTTGCTGTTCTTAGTGAGCAAGTGTATTTCCTCACACTTTTTTATGATAAGATGCATCTGCCTTTGTTCCACCCACTTAATCTATCCAGTATCTGTCCAAATGACCATTCTTCATAATAGAGCCTAGACAGTGAGCGTGTGGCAGACTATTTGACTGGGGGGGCATCACAGCCGAGTTTGATCCTGTCTCTACCCACCGTCACAATTTACAACAGGAATCCTTGGATAGCAGTCAGGAGCAGGAACACAGTTTGGGAGTAGTTTTGACTTTGGGTGATAGTGTATAACGGGTGATATCAGCTCAGCTGCCCGTTATACATCTCCTGATTTTCATTTCCAATGACGCCATGAAGAGAGCAATAGCCCGTGTCTATTGAGCATTAAGTGCCTTTATAAATAACATTGGCCCATTGATCTCCTGGACTAGTTTCGATCACCTGAGGGAGTCGGAGGGGCATTTTTCAGTGTATTTTTTCCCTTATTAGTCCTGTTTTTTTTCTCTCTTTTTGGCTTTCCCTGGAGATTGATTGATTGCATGGGGTGGGGTTGCGGGGGTAGGCAGCGTCCAGCTGGTCTTTTCCTGCCTTCAATTCCTTATGTAAATCTCTGGAAATGAAAATCGGGAGAGATGTATAATGTGTGGCCCATCCGATATCGCCCGTTCTACACTATCACCCAAAGTCAGAATTACCCCTGATTTTTGTATTCCATAGTGTGGGGCTACATAGGCCACTTGTAGTGCTTTTATAACAGCTCTGGCTGAGGTAAACTAACATCACAGATCAGGAGATGAACCATGTACCTTCCTGGTCTGGCTCAGTACCACAATGGGTGAGGCACATATTCACTGAGCCATTGATTAAGCTGTGATTCCCATATATTGTATTGACAAACGAAGCAAAGATCCACATTGATTCTGATCTGTCTGCCAGTACAGCTGGTTAATGTACTTGGTACTGATATTGTATTGCGTCTCCTTTTAAAGGCAAACGGATGCAAGTTGAACTGTCCAAGAGTCGGCTGCGGATGCAACCCGGGATGGGCGAAAAAAACGGCTGTTTCCGCTGTGGTAAAGAAGGCCACTGGTCTAAAGAGTGTCCCAAAGATCGCGGCGGTCTCGATGGCAATTTTGATGGCGGCTACTCACGCGATTACATAGATCCCTATTCGATGACCGCGCGGCCTATAACCGGTTACGGAGAGCGCCCTCTTTACGACGAGCGATACGGGGTCGTCGATTACTACGAGAAGTATCGGGCAGGAACGTACGGAGCCGTGGGAGATCCTTACGGACGGGCAGCTCCATTTTCGCCTCTCGGCACTTCCCTGCGAGATCGTATCCCCGGTGCGGTAAACCCATACGAGCGGCGGCCAATGGCGACCCCCACTACCTATTACGGTCGCGACAGGAGCCCTTTACGACGTCCACCACCCATGCCTGCCTTGAGCACTGGATATGGGTTTGAGCGCACAGCAGTTTCTACAACTGTGTATGACCCTACAAATGCTGCAGCAAGAGATCCGTATGCTGCCGCCCAGTACTCTGCCGCCCAGTACTCTGCCGCCCAGTACTCTGCCACCCAGTACTCTGCCGCCCAGTACTCTGCCGCCCAGTACTCTGCTGCTGCCGCCGCCGCCGCCCAGTACCCTGCCGCCCAGTACCCTGCGTACTAACTGAAAGGTGAGGATCATTTATCTTTGATAACGCAGTCAGTGTTCTCGTTAGCTGTAGAAGCGCCGACCTCGTTCAAGGGCCTATGAACGTGAGTTACAATCGGATCGAGCGCTGTGTGCGTATAGTCTATCCGCCTCCCTGTCACAGAGCTTTTGTTTTTGTTCGTTGTGACCCACGCAAAAAGCCATCATTGTGCTTAGGGGTCTCCAAAGCATACTGCTGAAAAATGCACACAGGTAGAGTTTGCGCTTGCCTGGTATGGAGCGCCCACTCTTTCCTCATAAGGACAGAGAGCGAACGGGTCGGTTGCGAAGAGCTGATGCTTGGGAAGTCCGAAATATACACATAGGCACTGCTGGAGTTTGATTAACTAAAACTGCACAACTTACCAGGACAGAGCACTAGTAAACTTCCTGTTGCTTGTCCAGCCACGGACACCCTACTCATTAGGGCATAGACTTGCATGGTTATTTGGAGCAGAGTGGGAAGAATACCAGGCTCTGGTGACTGTTCTACAACTCAAGGTCCTATTGGTGAACCAGGCTGGCTAGTCAAACATCAACTGTGCCTTGGAGTACTGTGGACTTCTGTGGTCCAGTCAACCATCTATGGCCCATCGCCCATTGCCAGGCATATCTTGGAGGAAACATAATCCCATAGAGACACAGTTTGCTTTCTTTTGTCCAGCCCCAAATCCATGCACAGTGATCCTTTTTTTTCTCTCTCAAGTTGAGAAAACTGCAGTAAAGGGCATTGGCCCATTGTGCAGGACATCGTAAGGTCGGAAAGAGTAGGAATGAAATTGGGAAGAAGTGGATAGGTGAGACCAAGCTCGAGTTTTAAAAGCTTGTCGATAGATTATTACAATGTGACCGAGGGATCGATAGGAGAGATGGGATTAAAAGAGAGTCTGGGAGACGGGCTTAAAAATGAAGAGTTTCGGAGAGAGGGGCTTAAAACGACGACAACTTTAACGTAGTAAAATGTCTCAAGACGCTTCACAGGAGTGTTATCAAACAATATTTGACACCATACCACATGAGATATTAGGACAGGTGACCAAAAGTTTGGTCAAAGAGGTAGGTTTTAAGGAGTGTCTTAAAGGAGGGGAGAGGCGGAGAGGTTTAGTACCTAGGCAGCTGAAAGCACGGCTGCCAATGGTGGAGTGATTAAAAATAGGGGCTGCGCAAGAAGCCAGAATCGGAGGAGCGCAGAGATCTCGAAGATTTGTAGGGCCAGAGGATGATACCAAGATAGGGAGGGGCGAGGCCATGGAGGGATTTAAAAACAAGGATGAGAATTTTAAAATCGAGGCATTGCCGGACTAATGTAGGTCAGCGAGCACAGCAGTTTTGGATGAGCTCAAGTTTATGGAAGGTGGGAGGCTGGCCAGGAGAGCATTGGAATAGTCAATTCTACAAGGGTCTGGGGAAGTCATCTGTGGGCAGAGGAACATCCCTGTGGGGTTTAGCAGCATCTACGGGATGTGGCAGTTGTACCACCCAAGCTAAAACCAGTGTTTCTCCACAGTTGTCTAATACTTCAGTCAGCAATTCTCCTCAATGCATTTCATTCGGCGTTTTTCAGTCCCTCAGTAAGGCGATTGCTGAGACCAAGAACCAGTTAGTATTCTGTGCACTTTATCACAGCCGAACCCAATCCTGCTCTCACTCGGAGTCCACATGTTCCAACAGTTACTGGATAGCGATCAGGCGCTGGCACCTTGGCTGATTTTTTAAAAAAATCCTCACTTACTAGCACAGGGCTTCTGAGGCCAATTGTAGTGCCCCGACTTCCAGTGGGGTGAGAGCAGCTAACTCAGCTGGGCTAGAAACTGGGACCTCCTTGGTCTGTTTGGCTCAGTACCACAGTATATGACATAGTAAGCCATGTGGGGAAATTAATAATCTTTATATGACCACATTAACATTAAAGAGAAGTAAGAAAAAAAAACGGGGTCGGGGGGTGGTAAAGAAGTTGCTTCAGAGCAGGTGCGCTGCAGGAGAATATGTGACCTGATACTGCATCTCACTAATGTAAATGGGTGTAAATATAATTCCAAATAATTGGGGGTATTGTAATCATCAGGAATAAGGAATTATTGATGAAGATCAAAACACAAAAGTGAGTGTGCTGGAAATGTGAAATGAAAAACTAACAGTGATGGAAACAAACAACAGGTCAGTCAACATCTGGAAGAAAAAAAGATGAGTTCACATTTCTGGTAGATTAAAGTTTTTGGCCAGTAAAGACCCAGTAGGTAAGGGCACTACCCATTGTTGCACTGAGTCATGCAGTCCAGGAAGGTCCTGAGATCAATCATTGTTTTGTTGATCTCGGCTAGGGCCACTGATTAGGGAGAAACCAGCCCCCCCCCCCCCCGATTGTATTCTAGTGATTCCTGCTGGAATGTGTTGAGTGAAGACTTGATCACGTTTGGCTTTGATGCTTGCTGTGGTCGAATTCCACGCCGACACCTGCGGTTTAGGCTCGCGCTTGAAGATTGGATCAGGTAATGGATGGTGATTGGCGCCCGTGAACTGTGCCACAGCAAGACTCTTGCCATTAGCGGCCAAAGATCAAAATAATTCCACGTACCTGAAATAAAAATCATTACTGTCTGCTTCTGGGCTGTGTGATGTTGAGGCTCGCAGAATAAGTCCCGTCGGTGTATCTGACAGTCTGGAGCTATTGTTCGACCCAGTGAGCACATGGTTACCCATGTGGATGCTTCCATTTTGGTAGGCGTGGGTTAGCAAAATAACACCTGGCTAAGAATCTTTGGGCTTTGCCTAGTGATGTGTCCAAAGTAGCCTGATGATCGTTGCAGGTAATGGATCAGGGTTCAGTTCATTGATTGAAAGACCGTGAAGTTTTGGGTATGTCGCCAGTTGATGTGGAGTAGACTTTGTTGATTTCACATGTTGAAGGCTAATGGTCACTTCATTACAGTTGGTCCTTAACCGGAGTCTAAATTTGAGCATTGTACAGAAGTGTTGTCAACACAGCAGCACTATATATTTGAAGTGGCCTAGCCTCAGTTGAGATCAGCTAACTCTACACAGACTCTGCCTCAGCCTGGGACCTTTCCGGTCTTCGTGGCTCAGCTACTCACTGGATTAGCACGCTGAGCTTCAGATCGGTTAACTTTGTCTTTCTTATTTCTGTTTATCTGTTTGACAGACAGCCTATGTGTGTACAAATTAACCTTTTGAATTGGGGAAATGGGATATAGGCTCTCATCACGTTACCTTGTGATAATTTGCCCACCTCCCTCAGCTGAAGTCCATTAAAATTGTAAGTCATCTTTTTTGTAGTATCCTATTTGCATTACTTACTGAACCATTGTATGTAGAAGATTCAAACAGTGAGGCATGGTGCTCTTTAAAGGTAAGCGGTCTCCCTCTTCCAGACAGTGTCTGGGAGCAGCGATCACTGATGTGCAGCAGGGTCTTGAGCCTTGGAAAGTAGGTGTTCTGACTCCTTCCTGGTTGCGCCTGTCACTGTTGGTGTATGCGTACTGCGGGATTGGTCCTAATGTCGGTAATCAGAATCGATATGTTGTCGCGTCCCGTGTGCAGTCGCCTATTGGATATCACGTGGTTCAGAATAGATTTGCTGGCTGGCTGAGAGCAGGGAACGGAGCTCGGGTCTCGAGGTGACGTGTTTTGAGTGGTTTGCACCTGTGCGGCGACGAGTTGAAAGGCCTGTTTTTAATCAATCTGCAATGTCCCTTCTTTCGCAGGTTTGCTTTGCATCGTGACGAGAGCCGCGGGTCCCTTGGTACGTGCAGAAACTCGGGTCATATGTTTTGCTTATTGGTTTTAGCGTGGAAGACATTAGCGAGACACTAAACCTAAATATCGGTGTTAATTAGCTGCTGCCTCAACTATCTTCTCAACAAACTGTGACCAAGTATTTTTTAATCAATTGCTTTTTTCTTTAAGTTTTAATTTCCCTTTCTGGGTTTC
Source organism: Heptranchias perlo (assembly GCF_035084215.1). Classification (NCBI taxonomy): domain Eukaryota; kingdom Metazoa; phylum Chordata; class Chondrichthyes; order Hexanchiformes; family Hexanchidae; genus Heptranchias; species Heptranchias perlo. The sequence goes on from NC_090363.1 coordinate 9,098,944, forward strand.
TTCTTTTGTGCTCGGCGGGAATGGCTCACGTAATTGTCAACCGTTTAAATCTGAAGCGTTTGGATTTCCTGTAATACGATTTACAATAAATGATCAGTATTCAGCCTGAGCGTGTTGCGTCCATGTGAATCTTTAATATTGACCCACCGACCTGTGCAGGTACTGTGCAGTGTCATTATCAGCTTTATTTACACAGCTTCATTAATGGTATGTATTTAGCCGGAGGGTCTTGAGTCTGTATGAGTGTTTAATATTGACCTCTACAGATGCTGTGCTGTTATTGGATTTATGTTGGTTGCAGTTTTAGGAATAGGAAAAGTCCATTGGCTTGTCCAACAAGCCTGTCTCTTTCATAGTTAATTCCACCTACTTGCCACACCCTTCAATCCTTTCTATCTCCATCAACCTATTTATTTATCTATCTCTTGAACCATTTGTACTGTCTGCTTCAGTGGCTTTGCCTAGAAACAATGAACTGCCGTACCTACTCCTATTAACCCAAGTTAATAAGTTTCTCTCCACAGATGCTGCCCGACCTACTGAGTCTTTCCTACATTTTCTGCTTTTATTTCAGATTTCCAGCAACTGTGACACAATATTAATTGTCCGGGCAGTTGTAACAGATCAGAAGTGAACGAAGGTAGATCTATCAAAGAGCTATGTTGATAGTCCATACTGTTGCCAATGTACATAATTAAAAGCTAGACAGCGACCCTTGTATGTGCGATGTCAGGCAAGAGCAAGATCTGCTTTGGCCGTCATACCTTCTGTCGTTGAACAATCTGCCAACGCTGTCTAGGCTCATGTGTGAAGAATGGCTACTTGGATACGTGGAACAGTACTCGAGCAATAGTCAGTACCTTCAGCAAAGGAAGGGAGCAAATAGGGAGGCAAAGTCGGGGGGGTGGGAGGGCATGGGGAAGAGCAGAGTGACAAAAAGGTTGTTACAATTCAAGCTTATTCAGCTACACTTCCTCATGCCTAACTCTGTAATGTACTTCTATATTCAAGCTGTTGTTACCTAGGAAGCAAAATATGACCTTGTGCGTGAAGTAATCTGAAAGGCCACAGGGTAAACAATAAAACCTTTTTTTGCTTTTAATATGTACATTGGCAACAGTATGGACTATCAACATAGCTCTTTGATAGACCTACCTTCGTTCACTTCTGATCTGTTACAACTGCCCGGACAATTAATATTGTGTCATAGTTGCTGGAAATCTGAAATAAAAGCAGAAAATGTAGGAAAGACTCAGTAGGTCGGGCAGCATCTGTGGAGAGAAACTTATTAACTTGGGTTAATGGAATAAAAATTAAAACAATGCAGGTTGAATATGGCAAAAGGTTTTTTTTTAAATAAAGAGCGAATAGCCTGCAAGTTCTGCTTCCCGTTTATCGCAAAAGTTGATGATGATGGATGTGATTTGGCTGAAATGATTCTTGGTGGCGGGTGATTCTGAGTTGTCGCAGCCAAGCACTTTAAAATAAACATATTGGCAATAATAGGCCTCCTTTTGAAGAGCAAATGGACATTGAGTCGAAGTAGGTTGTCTCTACATTTTGTAGCTTGTTTATAAAGTGGGGACTGCAGCACTTTTAACAAGATAAAAAGACACTGGGAGTTGCTCTGGCTGGCATGTGGCTACACTGAACTCTCTACTAGAGACCCTAAAAATTACAGTTGGAAACATTTGCAGATGAATTCTTAACTCATTTCAAATAACATTTCTCTGTCAGCTATTTTAACAGAGGTGTTAACCCATTTAAATTAAATTAGTTAACCGTTGGGTTAAAATAATGGTTGGAACTATCATACAACACAGTCATTGATGGGAGTAACTTATACCCTCAGTTTTCTACATCACGGAGAAAGAATGTTACAATTATGTCCCCACTAAGTTATGGTTAGATATGATGTATATTTCCATGGAAGGTAGTTTAAAAGGCCCAATTGCACCTAAAGCTTCTATCACAGCACATAGTGTGTATTTTAAGAATGAAACTGCTTTGAAAATATGTTGGCACTAAAATTGCACTTTGGGAGTACAGGATATGCATGCTTAACCTCTTGGTCTGCAACCTTTCTTATTTTAACTGATGCACTAACACATTTATTTTAACCAGGTTTAGCACCTCTTATGAAATAGTGAAGAAGAACTTGAGAAGCAGGATCGAGCTTTGTTCTCAAGTTGGTGATATGCACCGTCGTACTTCCGATAGCATGGAGACTGAAGGGATAATTTTACGAGTCTATGCTGTTCTGGTCAGAGAGTTGTGGGCATTACATGCCTGAATTTCCAATGTGTGGTGCTGGTATTTAAGAAAGGTGAGAGAGAGAAACCAAGAAATTATTGACCTGTTAGTCTAATATCTGTTATGGGGAAGTTACTGGAATTTATAATTAAGGAAAGAGTGACCGAGAAATTTGAACTGATTAGAGAGAGCCAACATGAATTTATAGAGGGTCGGTCATGTCTAACAGACCTAATTGAATTTTGTGAGGCGGTAACTAAAGTAGTAGACAGGGGAATGTCTATGGATGTAGTTTATATGGACTGCCAAAAGGCATTCGATAAGATTCCACATAAGAGACTGTAAGTTAAAATTAAAGCTCATGGAATTGAAGGCAAATTATTGACCTGGTTAGGAGATTGGTTAGGTGGTAGAAGACAGAGGAGGGATAATGGTTATGTAATCGAATTGGAAGGAAGTGACTAGTGGTGTCTCTCAAGGGTCTGTGCTGGGGCCTCAACTATTCAGTATATTTAATAATGACTTAGATAACAGAATAGAAAATCATATATCAAGTTTGCCGATGAAACAAAGATTGGTGGCATAGTAAGTAGTGTAAACAGGAGCATAAAATTACAAAGTGACATTGGTAGATTAAGTGAGTGGGCAAAACTGTAGCAGATGGATTTCAACGCAGGTAAGTGTGAGGTCATCCATTTTGGACCAAATAAGGATCGATCCGAGTATTTTTTAAATGGTGTGACGCTAGGAACATTGGAGGTCCAAAGAGATGTAGGGGTTCATGTACACAGATCACCTAAAATGTAGTAATCAGGTACAAAAAAATAATGAAAAAGGCTAATGGAATGTTAGCCTTTTATTTCTAGAGGGCTAGAATATAAAGGGGAGAAAGTTTTGCTACAGCTACAAAAAGCCCTGGTGGACCACACCTGGAGTACTGTGTACAGTCCTGGGCACCGTAGCTCAGAAAGGATATATTATTGGCCTTGGAAGGAGTGCATCGCAGATTCACCAGAATGGTACCAGGGTTCCAAGGGTTACGATTATGAGGAGAGGTTACATAAACTAGGCTTGAATTCCCTGGACTACAGAAGGTTAAGGGGTGACTTCATTGAGATTTTTAGGATTTTGAAAGGAATTTCCCCGGTGGTGGGGAAGTCTAGGACAAGGGGACATCACTTTAAAATCCGAGCCAGAACATTCAGGAGATGTTAGGAACTTATGTGTGGAACGCTCCCACAAAAAGCAGTAGATGCTTGCTCAATTAATAATTTTAAATCTGAGATCGATAGATTTTTGCCAGCCAAGGGTATTGAGGGATATGGAGCCAAGACGGGTGGATGGAGTTAGGATACAGATCAGCCATAATCTCATTGAATGGCGGAACAGGCTCGAGGGACTGAATGGCCTACTCCTGTTCCTATGTTCATAACATTAAGTTGAAATAGCGTTCAAATTGTACACCACGGGCATTGTAAGAACAAACCTGTTCTTAATAACAAACTTTCAGTCAGAACACTGTTCTGATTACTTCTTCGATATGTGGTTTATGAAAAGTTAAAGTGACATGTGGATGGGGCATGCATTCAGACAAGCCCTGGTGTCTGGTACTGTTATTTTGTCAGTGGTTGTGCCTGTGTGTGAAAATGCAGTGATCTTGGAAGTGAGGATACAAGCCTTTCTACCCAAAGTTTCCTGTGCTACGTAGGGTGACTTGTTAGCAAATCAAAAGTCTTTGTGAATCTGTCTATATCGTCCCCTTCAAAATTTGATATCAGCACCAAATTATAGGCTAGATCAACTGGATGAGCTTGCCAGTTCAAGTTCACATCCTTTTCCTCAACTCATGCTTGTGTGGATCCTCCACACGCTGGAGCTGATCTTCACTTTCTTCATCCTTAAACCTGTGTTACTCCTCTTTGGGGTCGTCTTGTTTTCCCTCCTCAAACCTGTACTATTCTATAGTAGCCTCCAATTTAAACAGTTTCGAGATGGTACTCATGTTCTTTATCCTTTACCTCCACAGGCAGAAGCTCATGACCCACATCTTTCCTAACCCCCCTCCCCAACCCGGTACTCATATTAAAATACTGCAGTTAGCTTCTAGTAACTTAGTTAGATTTAAGGTAAAAGTTAGATTTAAAATGTGAACAACCTGTTTTTGGTTGCAGATGACCTTTCCAGCCTTCAATTGTTATAATTCGAGCTTTTTCTTAAGCCCATTGCAAAATTCTGCTCAAGAAAGTGAGCCATCACCCCCTATGAATCGAAAGGTAACCTTGTGCACAAAGTAATACCCAGTTAGATTGTATAAAGGGGGAGATTTTCTGCCCAGGCATACACTGGGAGTGTAAATCAGCAAATTGTGCTCTCCTATCCCATCCCACGATTTTGCATCCATTAAGACTAAAGGACAAAAAATCATTAGCTTTGGTTGCGCAGATTCCCAATTTGCGTTCCTGGCATGTACTGGAGTGGAAACCCTCCTCTAATATCTTAGACTCAAAACTATAATCAAGTTTATTAAGAAGTGGGGTTAACAGAATCATGATTAAAACAAAGCTGATTAAGTACAGTTTTTAAAAAATGGTTTCTCTCCACTTTTAAGAAAATATTCTCAGGATGTGGGCATCGCTGGCAAGGTCAGCATTTATTGCCCATTCCTAGTTGCCCTTGAGAAGATGGTGGTGGACTGCAGCAGTCTGTGTGGTGAAGGTGCTCTCTGTGATATTAGGTAGGAAGTTTTCTTCATTGTTGGGATGTGGGTGTCACTGGCAATGCCAACATTTATTGCCCATCCCTAGTTCCCCTGAGTTGGTGATGGTGGATCTTCTGTTTGATACTTCATAGGGCAGTTAAGAGTCAGCCACGTTGGCGTGGGACTGGAGTCGCGTGTAGGCTAGATCGGGTAAGACCGGCAGGTTTTCTTCTCCAAAGGACATTAGTGTGGGTTTTTAGGAAAATCTGACAGCTTCGTGGTCACTTTGACTGATGCCAGCTTTTTATTTCCAGATTTTAAAAAAAATACCGAATTCAAATTCTCAACTGCCATGGTGGTATTTGAACTCACTTTCTCTGGATTATTAGTCCAGTGACATAACCACTACAGTACAGTACCTGTTCCTTCATCATCACTGATCAAAATTCTGGAACGACGATATATGTCCAAGTCAGAATTGTGTGTGATCTGGAGGTGATAATGAACCCATGCACTTGCTGACTTTGTTCTTCTAGGCGATGGAGATTGCGGGTTTGGGAGGTGCTGCCAAAGAAGCCTTGACGAGTTGCTACAGTGCACCCTGTTGATAGTACACGCTGCAGCCCTGGTACACAGGTAATGGAGGGGGTGGATATTTAGGCTAGTGGATGAAGTGCCATCCAAGTAGACTGCTTTGTCCTGGGTGTTGCCAAGATTTTTGAGTGTTGCTGCAGCTCTATGTGTCCAGGCAAGTGAAGAGTATTCCATCACACTCCTGACTTGTGCCTTGTAGGTGGTGGAGAGGCTTTGGGGAGTTAAAACTGTTTCAAAATAGTAGAACTCTCAAAACCACAGTAATTCTGAGGAAAAGTTTAATCTGCAGAACTCCCCACCAGCTCTTGGCATGCACAGCCAAGTAGGAAAATATTAAAGACAAGACTGCTTACCTGGGTTAAATGGTTCTTTATCATTTGAAGCCCAAGCTTGTGCTAAAGGAAGATCAATAAAACTCGATCAAAGTAGGTCCTTTCGGTGTTAGTTATTTTCGAGAATCAGACAAGTAACCTGATGGAAAAGGTAGAGGCCAGACGTAAGCAATTGATGGCTTAACGAACAATATTAATCATTTCTAATTGTGGATTGTTGTCTTTTTTTAAAGCTATCGCTCAAATCCTTTTTTGCTGGTCACAGCACATACAGGGTTAATATTGTTTATTTCTGGCTGTTCTTGCAAGCTATGGAATACAGATTATTCTCTGGTAAGCAAAAGGTATTGCTATACATCTGAGTCTTGGTTCCTATCGGGTAAACAGGAGTATAATATGCTGTCGATGTAATTCGGAATCATTGGTGTTAATCTGTCAAATAGTGTTGTTGATAGCCGAACGCACATAGAGTTAATTACCCGTCGCTGCAGGTCAAACAAAGTGGGTTGGGAGAAACATCCTTTGTGACTGTCAATCTGGGAGTCACTTAATGAATTGGTTTTGATTAACAGCTGCGTAGGAGGTATGGCCAATTCCTTGCAGTCCCTTTTGATAGTTCTGTGCCTAGGAGCTACTGATTGCGGGCTTATAGTCGGCTACAAGGGCTCGGTTCAGGAGTCAATTTGAAGACAGCAGATAGACCTAGCTGCATGGTACCGTTTACTCCCTTAAGATGTGAGTGACTGTGTTTCTAAGATCAGTGTTATCCTTGGAAGGTGGTGCAAGAGAAGCATTTTTGTTGTTTCCACATTTCACGGAAAATAATAAAGGTTATCAATACTGCAAGAAAACTTGCACTGAATATTGTTCTGACGAAAGGTCTTCGACCTGAAACGTTAACTCTGTTTCTTTCTGCACAGATGCTGCTGAGCTTTTTCAGCATTTTCTGTTTTTATTACTTAATGTTGTTATTGGATCTGTTCAATGTTAGGTAACTTTGTCTGCTGATTCATAGCCTGAGTCTTGGTCTGATTGTGCACATTCATCTATCTACCAAGAGATGAAGCGATTGTGTGGTGTCACAGGATACTTTCCAGTAAACAGGAATACAGTGGCAAGAGTTCTCTGCTGGTTGCCCGTGTCTCTCTATGTTTACTTAGATATCCGGCAGATACAGCCATACCCTGGCTGCTATGGGAGTGATCATTGACGTTAAACCCAAGCAGTATATTTAGCATAAAAACCCAAAGACCATAACATCAGTGCCTACTGCACCGCTACCTCACTCCCACTGCCAAAAAATGCTTACCCATACCTCTGGTATTGATTGCTTCTGTGTGTTTCTTGCTAGCTGTCTTGAGTTTAACCGTCACAAATTGCAACTTGTCCAAAACTGTGCTGCCTACATCCTATATTCCATTAAATCCCCACTCCCTGTCCTCAACAAGGTTCATTGGCTTTCTATTGCCTAAAGGATAATCTCAAAATCCTTGATTCGTCTACTAGCCCTTCCATAGCATGGCCCCTCCCTATATCTGCAACCTTTAGTACTATGTTCCTACACATGCCCTGCACTCTTTTCACTGTTTTCTTTTGCTTTCCTCTCCTCCCATCAGATCAGCTTTTTTGGCAACACTCTCTAAACTCCTACACTTTGCTGCCTCTCTGCCCTCTTTCAAGAGCCTTCTGAAAGCTTGCTTCTTTCATCATGTCTTCAGCTGTCATCCCAAACTTCCCACCACTTGGTGTCCAGTGCTTTTTACCTCTGTGAAGCACTTTGGGGCCTTTAATTTGATTAAAGAGAAGTTTGTGATAAGCGCAAGTTGCTGTTTAAAACTCAAACTGTTTGCCCCAAAACTAATTAAGTCAGAAGTTACTTTGGTGGCTGGAACAACATATTCGAAATGTTAATCATAATGGATTGACTACATCATAGAGGATTGTGTTAGATTTGAATACTCAGTCATTAAAGGAATTCATTGAGGGATGAAACCCTGCCTAAGTATGAAGGAAAAGGCAATTCCCAGAGATAACCTCAGCTCAGAAGCTCTAAATCTATTAACCTCTCAGTATATTAGTTTAATTCAAAATAAATAGCTATAACGTGATGGCATAAATCACAGCTTAAGCTGCTAGTTTTTAATTCTAGCAAAGGTGCCCAAGCTCTGTGGGGAAATTGGACTTAGCAGTACAATAGTGCAAAATCCAGTTCCTCCACAGAGCTTGAAGGTCTAATAAGAGACAAGGATAACTATTTCATCCAACAGTCCTGTTGGTTGTAAGGTTTTCACTTTTCCTGCACTCCCGATGGGCAGCTTCATTCAAAGAGCTTGGTTTCAAAGAATTGGGAGGTAAATTTAACCTAACCCACCTGGCAGGAATGGGACAGGTTCGGGTTGGGTGTTCGTTTTACACCCTGCCCATTTATACGCCACTGACTTTAACAGAGCATAAAATCAGATGGCGTGTAAACCGGGCGTCCAACATGTTCCAGTCTCATGATGGGCGGGTTAGGTTAAAGTTACCCCGTTGGTGTTGTATCCCTATCTACAACTCACAGTCCCTTTGAGCGAAGCTCTACACTGGGTGCATGGGTTCAGCAAATATGTCCCAACTATTCAAAAAAGCAGATATTAACCTCTTGTGGAATTACTTTTTAATTATTGTGCCATTTGACTATCTTGTACCTTTAGGCTCTTGTGTATTTAACCTTACATAAATGCAACAAATACTTCCTGCCTGTACACTTCGGTCTGGCGAAATGTCAGAAGTGACAGGAGAAGGTGGTGGGAATTCACTGAGCAAGTTAGCATGATTTGGGATTAATTGTTGAACCTGGGCATGCTCACCCAAACGCAAGTTTGGATGCATGTTTAGGTTCATAAACAACTTATGGGAACTGTTTTCTAGTTGTGAATGCGAAAGCAAGTGTTAGGAAAAAGCCTGAATGATAGCAAGCAATTTCACCTGACTTCCTATCTTACTCCTAACGTCATAACTGATGGTATGATTCAGTGATCTCCTCTTCTATCAGTAGCAAATTTATTTGCAGTCGGAGACAGTTCAGCCCTATTCCAGTATGAGCAACAAGCCTGAAATCCCATGCTCTGGGAAAATTTACTCCAGACTCCTCATATGGGGCTCCATTTTCCTCTCTCTGCCTGTGGGATCCTCTTGCCTTTATCCTTGATATCTTTTGTAACTGTTTTGGGGCATCTATCTTCATTCTGTTTCGAGACGGACACTGCGTACAAAGAAAAACACAATGGAAAATGTGTAGCCGCTGCTATCGTTTATTGCCTAAAAACGTGGAGGGTATGAAAGGATGGAGCATCAATCTTGTGGAGGTGGAGTTACTCTCACCTAGATTTATAATTACCCAACCATTCGATACTTGTATACTTCCATTTCACCAATCTTTGACATGTGAGATGACAGGCTGTGAGCAATAAAGCAAACTATGGGAACCAGGTGCCACAATACCTTAAACACTGCTCGTTCACATCTGGAAACTGGGATCAAATCCAAACCATGGGAAACCAGGTGTCACATTACACCAGACACTGCAGTTTTGTCTCCAGCTCACCCAGATAGAGAAGGTTTTCCTACTCTGGTGAAGAATTGGGAGACTCAGTGGATCAGATGCTGTCCTTTTACCTTTGCGAACTTGGTACCAATTCAGCCTGCTGGTCTTTTTTCTCTGCTAACTGTAAAACAAGTTTGTCAAACCGTACTCTGGCTCCTTCAGGACAAGGGCTCTCACAACAGCAGCCTACCAATAAATTGAGCAGTAAATTGGCAGTGCAACTCAAAAGAAAAGGCGGTCAGGTTGGTTTGGATTAAAGAAATAGTGTATCACACTGATAGTCTGCTCATCAGAAAGTCTTGGTAATTCCTGGGTAACAGAAGGAGCTTTTGTTTTCATCAAACCCATGCTGTACCCAACCTGGGAGTACTTGATGGACAATGTAAAGGGATACATTATTCTGCAAACAATCTGCAATGTACCTAATCTTGGAATGCTTAATGAGGCATTATGGAGGGAGATTTACTCTGCACCCTAACGCATGATGTGTCTGACTTGGGAATGCTTGATGAGGAGGTGGTTATTTGATAACAGCATCAAACTCCTGATCTCAATTTCTCCCAGGTCAGATTTAGTATAGATTTGCAAAGACTTGCATTTATATAGCCCCTTTCACAACCTCAGGATGTCCCAATGCGCTTCACAGCCAATGCAGCCAATTTGTGCACAGCAAGCTCCCACAAAAAGCAATGTGATAATGACCAGATCTTCTGTTTTAGTGATGTTGGTTCAGGGCACCAGGGATAATTCCCCTGCTGTTCTTCGAAATAGTGCCGTGGGATCTTTTACGTCCACCTGAGAGGGCAGACAGGACGTCGGTTTAACCTCTCGTGAAAGACGGCACCTCCGACAGTACAGCACTCCCCTGGTACTGCACTGGAGTGTCAGCCTAGATTACATGCTCAAATCGCTGGAGTGGGACGTGAACCCGTGACCTTCTGACTCAGAGGTGAGAGTGTTACCAACTGAGCCACGGCTGACACCTGAGATGGTATTTAAGCTCTTAATTACCCAGTGAAAGTGTGTAGCAGCTCACAAATCGATGAAGTACGGGCAGATACAATGTGAATTATTCTCTCTATATTGCAGAAGTTATGAATGAATTGGACTGAAAAATACCATTGCAAACTATCTGGCTTTTTCCAAAAGCATGACACCATACTGTAGTCTTGTATTTCTCAATCGTTCCTTTCGCCAAAAAAACACCCAGCACCTTGAATTTTCTGACACCATTTGCCTCTACTCTATCCCTAGTTAGTGTGTTCCATGCATTTACCATCCTCTGTTTAAAAATAGTAGTTCTGTCAGAGGCGGTGGACTAGACTTGTCCCTCTGAATGTTAAGGGGTAAACCAGGGGAATGGAAATGAGCATAGCTATAAAAGCAAAACGACAGTCAGAGGGTTATATTTCATTTGGAGAAATGTCCATTTTAAAATCTCTATTCTGGGATATCGTCATAGAAATTGGAACCTATATCTCATCTGTGTTGCAACAAGACCGCAGTCGATGTGACACCAGCAGTGATGGGGCTAGACAGAGGACTCTGTTGTAGCGAGAAACTACATGAGAAGTAAGCAACCATGTTTCGAAAGTCAATTTTCGACTGTGATTTAGCATACGAAGAGCTTGTTCGTTGTTTTTGACATTGAAGAGAATAGCAAAATTTGTAATGACTGTAAGTATACGGTTTGTACCAAGTACTGTTCATTTACCTGTTCTGTATTCAATAAATTGGTCAGTTGGTTCACAACTTAAACTGCGGATTGATGAGTGAGTTTATCCTTGTAGGGATGGACTTCCTTCCCAGACATAGCTGGCTGGTTGATTGTCCATGTGTCTCTATCCCTCCTATATCCCAGCAAGTGGGAGAGCTGTCGCTCGAACTCCTTCTAAAGGGATTGACCCCTTTCCTTTGGTGGGGGAATCCAGAACAAAAGGCATAATAAAACTAGAGCCAGGTCATATAGGAGTGAAATCAGGAAGCACTTTTTCCACAAAGGGTAGTAAAATCTGGAACTAGCTCCCCCAAAAGGCTGTGGATGCTGGGTCAATTGAAATTTTCAAGACTGAGATCAATAGATTTTTATTAGGTAAGGATATCAAGAGAAGCGGAACAAAGGTGGGTAAATGGAATTGAGGTGCAGATCAGCCATGATCTAGTTGAATGGCGGAATAGGTACCAGGCGTTGAATGGCCTACTCCTGTTCCGATGTTCCCTATTAAGTGATTTACCAGTAGGCTTGTCAATAAAGCCAGCTACTTCTCCTACCCCCTTGGGATGTAGATATAAAGAAAACGTTTGTTATTTTCACAATGAATTGTGGCCATCCTGCCTTGCTGGGCCTGGAATGATACAGTGGACTCTCAGTTTGAAATTGACCGCGAACTGCGACTTTCCACAGACTGGCTCCTCTAGCTTCCGTATACATCTTCAATTCTTTCAGGCTGTGGATTTTTTTTTAATTGTGCAAATTCACTGTTTTAAAATACAACACTTAGCTAGAACTCATCCCAAATCTTCTCCCTGAAGAAATGATCAAAAGAATAAAAAAATGACAAGAAGATGAAGAGAATCTCAGACAAACAAGTAAAGGCTGATTAAACAACAACCAGAACACCACCACCTTGCATCTATATAGTGCTTTTAACATGGGAAAACATCCCAAGGCGCTTCATAGAGATGTAATCGGACAAAATGGACAGCGAGCCAAAGGAGGAGATATTAGGGGAGGTGACTAAATGTTGGTCAAATGGGGGACTTCAAAGATGGCCTTCAAGAAGGAGACAGGTGGAGAGGTTTAGGGAGGAAATTCCCGTGTGATAAGGCACTGGGGTGAAGGAAGGGAGAGCAGAGCAATGTGTATGTGGGGGGGGGGGGGGAGAAGGGAGGAGAGATTGTGGGGCTGGAGGAAGCTATAGAGATAGGGAGAGGCGAGACAATGAAAGGATTTAAACATGATGAGAATTTTAAATTGGAGACATTCTTTCTACGAGAGGAGGAATGAGAGCCAATGTAAATCAGCAAAGACCAGAGTGATGGATGAACAAGACTTAGTGTGAGATAGGATATGAGCAGCAGAGTTTTGGATGAGCTGAAGTTTACAAAGCATGGAGGAAGGCAGACCTGCCAGGAGAACATTGGAATAGTCAAGTCTGGAGGTGACAAAGGCATGGTTGAAAGTTTCAGCTGTAGATGAGCTGAGTTAGAGGTGGAGTCAGGCATTGTTACTGAGGTGGAAGTAAGCAGTCTTTATGATGGAAAGGATATAGGGTTGGAAGCTCAACTTGGACAAAAAAGACGGCAAGGTTGCGAACAGTTTAGTTTAGCCTGAGACTATGGCCAGTGAGGGTGTTGGAATCAGGAGCAAGGGTATGAAATTTGTGACTGGGGTTGATATAATGGCTTGTGTCTTCCCAGTGTTTAACTGGAGGAAATTGTGGCTCATCCACGACTTGATGTTGGACTAGCAGTCTGACAACAGAGAAAGTGGAGGGGTCGAGAGAGTTGGTAGAGAGATAGAGCTGGGTGTTATCATTGTATATGTTGAAACTGACTCCATATCTGCGGATGTTGTCACCAATGGGCAGCTTGTAGATGAGGAAGAGGAGACCCTTGGTGGACTCCAGAGGTAACACTGGCGGGGCGGGAAGAGCCATTGCTAGAGATGCTCTAGCTACAATTTGATAGGTAAGAGTTGAACCAAGCAACAGCAGTCCCACTGAGATGGGCAACGAAGGAACGGTGTTGAGGAGGATGGTGTGGTTGACCATGTCAAAGGCTGCAGAGAAGCAGTCATGGTCACATTCACAGGATGTGATTTGTGACTTTGATTAGGGCCGTTTCAGTGCCGTGGCAGTGGTGCAAACCAGAATGGAGAGATTTAAACTGGAACTGCAGGTATCAGAAACATGTCAGGTAATAGCCTGAGATTGATGAGTCAACTTGTTTGGGAACACAGCTCTGAGGTAAACAGAGAGGCTTTTAAGAAGATATCACTGTCAGCATGATGGCATATAACTGTAGCTAATTGCTAAGGAATATTACACAGTACAAACTGACTAACAAAATTTGGTTTTTGACAAAAGTTTTCAAATGTAGCTAACAACATTTCTGACATGTCTATCCTTATGATTGACATTTTGCAAGGGACCTACGACAGAGATAACCCCTTTTAACTGGATTGCTAAGATTTGGTTCCAAAAAGGTGGTTGTCTCGATGGGATTTTAGATATAAAACCTGTGCTATTTATCACTCCAAAATCGTAGAAAGCAAGACAGAAGGCAGAAAGGAAGTGAAAATCAGAACAAAGGAAGAGAGCAGGAGACATAAAGAGGGAAGTTGCTATCTAGATAGTTTCCAAAGAATGATACGAACTTCTCGAAAGTATAGAAGTTAGACAGGTTGTAATGAGTCCTCAAAACAGTTCTGCAGAAGGAGGATTAAGAGTGAAACTAAGATTAAAGACTGGTTAAAAGCTTAACCTATTGCAAGTAATTTGTGAAGTGTATCCCCAACTGTATTTAATAACTCTTGTTTCTGAACACTGTGAGAATTTATTGACAGTATAGCAAAGTTAGGTAAGCCCCTGAATGTGAAGACCACTGAACAAAGAAGGTGTTTCCAGAAGTGTAGAATCAGCCCCCCCCCCCCCCCCCCCCCACCACCGAACCCCTGGTAGTCATTCCATCTACCTGAAGGAGCAGGTGCTCTGCATTCACATCACAAGAATAGCCCACATATTCAAAGCCGTTAACTTGTTAGCAAAATATTGAATAAGAGTTACAAACCTAAACCTCACTAAGCCATACGTTAGCCTCGGACTGTAACAAATTTGGATCTGCCATAGATACCTTCTGGAGGACAGTGGCATCATTTGCTCCTGCTAGTGGTATGAAAATTTTGCTTTTGTGAGAGTTGAGTCCTATAGCCCTATATCTGCTTGTACGTTGGTATAATAATAGCACCCCTTGTGACCTGAACTGGATATTCGTATCATTATCACGTGTACCTCTTCAATTTTTCCGAAGTAGGACTGAGCAAACACTTGGTAAGATGAGGCCTGGTGTGAATTTTTAAGCTGCTTTATTTCATAGAAAGATTAACGTACAGAACAGCCTTCATGATCAGACCTACTTGTTCATTTGGTAAAACTTATCTTTGTGTAATAATACAAAATAAAGAACATGTCATGCAGGCCAACATCGTGGGTTGTCTTAGTTGACTTAAAGAATATGGCTTCTAACTAGCCTCCAGCACTTCTAACCTCTTTGCCTCGGTGAAAGCCCTAAGTTTTCCCCTTGAACAAAATTTGACTGCCCTCGCAGCCATTCTGTTTCAAAAAGGCTGTCTCTTTCTTTTTAGATCCCTCTGTACCCAGACGGACAGAGATTAATGGGCTTTCTAACGCAGTGGGTATAAGCTGTTTTTCGATTGCCAAGATCAGCTAACACATGGCTTATTGTTTAGGCTTTTGGAGAAAATAACTTTCATTTAGCACATTAACCACCTTTCGTCAAGGTATTTTTCTTTCAAAGTTCTGAGAATATTCTTTGCTTAAAAAAAACCATTAAGAGTAACTCCCCCCTCTCTCACACCATCAAAATAGTCAAAAATCCTGAAATATGACATGGACATTAATTTTTGCTACACTGTAATCAAGCGAACCCAGCCAAAGCTGAGATACTGTGATGACCTTAAATTATACCTGTGCCTGTAACAAATTTATACAGTGCTGCTTAATAACCTCTATCTAAGTGCATGGTATAATCTCAGGGTTTAACCTTAACATGCAACTAATTTTATTAACTTAGATGTTTGAATAAAGTAGTACTAGTTCATAATCCAGTGTTTGACTTTATCTTTGATCGTTAGCAAGAAGGGGTTAACTCATTCCATTTGGGTTGTTCCGTAATTATGTGGTGGATACGCTGGAGCCAACTATCAAATTACGCTGGATATTAGTTGTAAGACAGTTCATCTTAAAAGAAAATAAAGAAGAAAGGACTTGCATTCATATAGCAACCTTTCACAACCTTAGGACATCCCGAAGCACTTTACAGCCAATGAAGTACTTTTGAAGTGTAGTCACAGTTGTAATGTAGGAAACGTGGCAGATAATCTGTAATTTTAGTGACATTGGTTGAGGGATAAATATTAGCCAGGACACGGTGGGGAGCTCCCCTGCTCTTCCTCGAATAATGCCATGGGATCTTTTACATCCATCTGAGAGGGCAGACAGGCCTCGGTTTAATGTCCCAGCAGTGTCGGTATTGGGTGGGCATCCAACCCCTAATATTTTACTCTGGGGTCACAGTGAGAGCAGATGGGTAGATGAAGTCCCATACTGCTGCACCTCCAGCAGCACAAAGGTACATTGCTATACAGGCAATTTAATATTCGTATTTTAAAACACGCCCACATTATTTTTAACATTTATTACTTCCTATAACCTAGTCTCTTCCCAGAATATTTACGTTATCTTTATCATTTTTTTGTACTCTGACCTTTGCTATTACCCCTTTTTCTCATCTCTAGATTACTATTATTTCCACCCAGACCTTTGCCCCTCCCCCTTTTCTGGTTCAAAGTATAAGACATAAGGAAAGGGCATACAAAAAGGCAAAAAAATGGCACAGATCCTGGCGAATGGGAAAGATACAAAGATCAACAAAGGGTCACAAAACAGATAGTAAGGGCTACAAAAAGAGAGTATGAAAAGAAACTCGTAAGGGATATCAAAACCAATACGAAGAACTTTTATAGTTATATTAGGAAAAAGAGGGTGGTCAGGAGCAGTGTTGGCCCCTTAAAAACTGAAAGTGGGGATTTTGTCATTGACAATGGGGAAATGGCGGACATGTTGAACAATTACTTTGCGTCAGTATTTACAGTCGAAAAAGAGGATAGCATGCCAGAATTCCCAAGAAAACTTATACTGAATCGGGGACAGGGACTCGATAAAATTAACATAAGTAAAGCAACAGTAATGAAGAAAATAATAGCACTAAAGAGTGACAAATCCCCAGGACCAGATGGTTTCCATCCCAGGGTTTTAAAGGAAGTAGGTGAGCACATTCCAGATGCCCTAACGATAATCTTTCGAAGTTCTCTAGATTCAGGAACTGTCCCTCTAGATTGGAAAATTGCACATGTCACTCCGCTTTTTAAGAAAGGAGAGAGAGGGAAACCGGGGAATTATAGACCAGTTAGCCTAACATCTGTTGTGGGGAAAATGCTGGCGTCTATAATTAAGGATAGGGTGACTGAACACCTTGAGAATTTTCAGTTAATCAGAGAGAGCCAGCATGGATTTGTGAAAGGTAGGTCGTGCCTGACAAACCTGATTGAATTTTTTGAAGAGGTGACTAAAGTAGTGGACAGGGGAATGTCAATGGATGTTATTTATATGGACTTCCAGAAGGCATTTGATAAGGTCCCACATAAGAGACTGTTAGCTAAAATAGAAGCCCATGGAATCAAGGGAAAAGTACGGACTTGGTTAGGAAGTTGGCTGAGCGAAAGTCGACAGAGAGTAGGGATAATGGGTAGGTACTCACATTGGCAGGATGTGACTAGTGGAGTCCCACAGGGATCTGCCTTGGGGCCTCAATTATTCACAATATTTATTAATGACTTAGATGAAGGCATAGAAAGTCTCATATCTAAGTTTGTCGATGACACAAAGATTGGTGGCATTGGAGGCAGTGTAGATGAAAACATATAATTACAAAGCGATATTGATAGATTAGGTGAATGGGCAAAACTGTGGCAAATGGAATTCAATGTAGACAATGTGAGGTCATCCACTTTGGATCAAAAAAGGATAAAACGGTACTTTCTAAATGGTGAAAAGTTAAAAACAGTGGATGTCCAAAGGGACTTAGAGGTTCAGGTACATAGATCATTGAAGTGTCATGAACAGGTGCAGAAAATAATCAAGAAGGCAAATGGAATGTTGGCGTTTATATCTAGAGGACTAGAGTACAAGGGGGCAGAAGTTATGCTGCAGCTATACAAAACCCTGGTTAGACCGCACCTGGAGCACTGTGAGCAGTTCTGGGCACCGCACCTTCGGAAGGACATATTGGCTTTGGAGGGAGTGCAGCGTAGGTTTACTAGAGTGATACCCGGACTTCAAGGGTTAAGTTGCGAGGAGAGATTACACAAATTGGGGTTGTATTCTCTGGAGTTTCGAAGGTTAAGGGGTGATCTGATTGAAGTTTATAAGATCTTAAGGGGAATGGATAGGGTGGATAGAGAGAAACTATTTCCGCTGGTTGGGGATTTTAGGAGTAGGGAGCACAGTCTAAAAATTAGAGCCAGACCTTTCAGGAGCGAGATTAGAAAACATTTCTACACACAAAGGGTGGTAGAAGTTTGGAACTCTCTTCCGCAAATGGCAATTGATACTAGCTCAATTGCTAAATTTAAATCTGAGATAGATAGCTTTTTGGCAACCAAAGGTATTAAGGGATATGGGCCAAAGACAGGTATATGGAGTTCGATCACAGATCAGCCATGATCTTATCAAATGGCGGAGCAGGCACGAGGGGCTGAATGGCCTACCCCTGTTCCTATATTCTACAGACCTATTTACCCTTTCCGCTAGGACCTTGGTTCCAGCCCGGTTCAGGTGCAACCCATCCCAGCGGTACAGTTCCCCCCCCCCCCCTGTCCCAGTACTGGTGCCAGTGTCCCATGAAATGGAACATCTCCTTCCCACACCACTCTTTCAGCCATCTTTCCTGATCTGTTTATGCCTATGCCTATGCCAATGAGCATACCACTCTCAAGGTCCTGCTTTTCAATTTAGTTCCTCACTCCCGATACTCCCTCAGCACGACCTCCTTACTGTTCTTGCTAAGTTGTTGGTTCCGACATGGATCAGCACAACTGCTTCTTCCCCTTCCCTTTCCAAGCTCACTTCCAGCCGCTTCGAAGTGTGCTTTACCCTGGCACCAGGTATGCAACACACCCTCCTGGACACGTGATCGGGACTGCAAAGGATACTGTCTGTCCCCCTAATTATCAAACACCCTATAACTACAACCTTTCTATTTTTCTGTTTCCCCCCCCCCCCCCCCGGACTGCCTCCTGCTCCACGGGGCCTTGTTTAGCATTCTGGCCATTCCCCCACCAGCGTTAT
The DNA here is from genome assembly GCF_035084215.1 of Heptranchias perlo. Classification (NCBI taxonomy): domain Eukaryota; kingdom Metazoa; phylum Chordata; class Chondrichthyes; order Hexanchiformes; family Hexanchidae; genus Heptranchias; species Heptranchias perlo. The sequence continues at coordinate 9,117,556 of NC_090363.1, forward strand.
TCCTAATCCCCGCAGAGGACTAGGGAATGGAATGAGGTGGGTGTGGGGCCCAGCATTTCCTGCAGAGCCAAGAGCAGCTGCAATATGGTGAGTGGGAGCGGCGCCAAGAGAAGAGCAGCTAGTAAAGGGGTGAGGAAAACCTGGGTACCTTACTGTGGGGAAACAGTAAAAGATTGTATCCACTGGTGGGTCAAAGGGGAACAAGGGTACGGAGACTGAAGATTCTCACAACGGGCGGGGAACTGCACGTTCTGATTTCACATTGTAAGCTCCAATACACGGAGGGGTGAAATGCAGGCGAGCTGAGTGCAGGCCAGGAGCTGCTCACAGTAGTGCTGTGAAGCTGGAAGGATCAGCCGTGTTCGCCCACGCTCCACCTGCTCCTCCACGCTCCATAGAAGGGAGGGAAAATTTTTTTTACTTATCATTTCTGCAGTAGCCTGCAGCACTCCCTTAAAGGACCGCTGTTGAAGTGGAAGAACTAGTTGGAGCTTGCACGGCACGTGCTCCACCTAGTTTTTTGCACATTTTGCAGAAGGGTCCTGAAACAGGCACAGGACCACTCTTTATATATTTAAATTGATCCTATACTGATTTCAGGCAGTGGCCAGGTACGTCTAAAAACAGTGAGGACCAATATGCGCAGATTAGGCGCAGGACCTCCCGCCCAGAAATTGGTATACATTGCGCCCCTTTTACACCCAAAAAACAGGTAAAATGTATACCAATTTCTACCCCAGTGTGTCCAAAAAACGTTTGCTGAAAGTGACCTATACCAACTGGATTGCAATTTTTAAAGTTGAAAACTAAGCTTAAATTTCAGTTTAATGTTGTACTTTAAGTGTGACTGATTTACTTGTCTCTAAGCTAGATATAAATATCCAGATTTTTAAAGGTGAAAGGCCTCTCAGAACTCTGAGAATTAGAGGGTTAACCATGAAAGTGTGAACGTCTTCTTATTGCTGAGGTACCAGAGCACTAGGAAGGCTGGAATATATTTACAGCACACAACGGTAAGGAATTGTACTAAACAAGCTGTGATAATCTTTCACTGCACAGTCCAAAGCTAAGTGAATTGATATTGTACATCTCTTATCTCACTGAGTGTAGAACTATAACTACAACTTATTATCAAATTACACACTCATCTTAACACGGCCTCCAGTGACAGTCCTGTCCAGTTAGGTAGTATCAATGTGTTAAAAAAAAAAACTTGAAATTAGATGGTTAAGCAGAGACCAACTACAGGACCCTCCCAAAGAAATGGGATTAGGTGGGGTAGAATGCATGACATGTGGCTGTATCAATCCTATTGTCGCTGTCTTTGAACGTTGACCCTCAGAGGCAGAGGTCACTGTAACTTTTTCTTCTGTTGTCGTGTGCAGAGTTTCCTCTCTCAGACTAGATTGCTGCCGTACAAAGCTGTAAACTGCCTCTCAGTTTCCTTCGACTGTTCTTCGCTCCCAGATGCAGACCCCAGCGACAGTAGTAATGACAGTGACAGTGAATATCGCAGCTCATATTCCCAGGATCTGAGCGCCGAATGCAGAGTGCTGTCTCCCTTCTCCTTTCCATTGCCTAGAAACATATAGAGAGAAACAATAACTTACTCTCCATTTTCAATCCCTCACTGTGGGATCAACAATCAAGCTTAATGTTACTACAATATTTGGTGTAACATTGATGCAAATACTAAAAGAAAATCTATAATGACTGTTTTCATTGCAAACATTCTGGGTCATTTTAACTTTCACCACGGGGTGGAACACTGGCAGTAGTAGATCGTCGGCCTGTTTTACATCCCGCCCGATGTTCCTTTCCAATGACGTGTGCAGGGTTGTGTTGTAGAATAATCTGGAAACATTTACCATGGGCTGGATATTCATCTTGTGCAGTAATGCAAAACGGGCGGTATCACATCAGCCGCTCGTTACAGGCCTCACTTAATATTCAATTCTATTGTTTACTCAGCGAGTGGTGAGAATGTGGAACTCACTACCACATGGAGTGGCTGAGGCAAATAACATTGATACATTTAAGGGGAAGCTAGATAAACCCATGAGGGAGAAGGAATATGTTGATAGGCTTAGTTGAAGACATTGACTTCTTGGGCCGAATGGTCTGTTTCTGTGCTTAGAATCGATGTATTTCTATGTATTGAGATCAATGAAACTCAATATTGGGCAGGGAGTATGACGGGCATCCGATGTGATACCATCTATTTTGCACCACTGCCCAAGAGAAATTTCTACCAGCAACTGTTTAAATTGGGTAGAACTCTAATTTGGAAGGTGCGGTTGATTTAACCCTTTGAGTAAGAAAATTCATTATCATCTCCAGTTATAACAGACAACCATTCCTGCATTTTGATTATTAACTGGAGCAACCTCTCCATTAGCTCCTATACAGTAACCTTTATTGGTACGGTTACAGGGCCCTGCAAGGTCCACGGTCCAAGATTCCTCACCAACAGGGTTTCTCAGTGTGCAGTTATACACTGTGCTGGTATCGTGTAGATTTAAGGACACTGCAAGTCTCCTCCCATTGTCAGTCACACTGTGTGACCTGTCAGCTGTGACCTCCCCTCCTCCAGCTGTAGATCAGCTCACTGCCACTCTCCACTGAACAGATCAGGGTAACATTACAGATCCCATTGGAAGAGTCATTACTGATCCGTATACTTGGACTTGATACACGTTCTGAAAATGAATGAAATCTTGTTAGCATGGGTGGAGTGGCCCACATTTGGGGTGAATAGATATTTAAGCATTTGTTTTAAAATAACAATATTCCCATCTATCCAGCGTCTCGTTACTTCTCAGAAACGTCTCAAAGCTCTTTGTGTAGAATACATTTCTTTGAAGCGCAGTCACTGTTGTTATGCAGGCAAACACGGCAGCTGTTTTAGGTTCAGCAGGAGCCCACAAATGAGATAAATAACTACTTAATCTGATTTTGGTGGTGTTGGTTTAAGGAGGAATATTGGCCAGGATATCACAAGAGCTCTTTGCTCTTCTTCAGATAGACCCGTGGGATCTTTAATATCCACCTGAACACCAGACCAGGCAGACAGGGCCCGGGTTTAAATCTAATTAGGGAGTAGAGGGGCAAAGTAATATTCATGCTCCCCATCTGTTCTCACTTCAAATTCATGTCACGTGGGTGAGCGGGATTCCTGTTTAATAAACAGGGACATTGGAGTCGTTCTCCAGTCTCACTGTTTAGAAAGTAAAGGACCTCAGAGATCCATTAATCTGACAGCCTGTCAAACTACTGTACAGATAGACACAATGATGCTGTCAATGTTCCTTCTGTAAATGGTTCCATAGCTCCCCCAATATGGAGACAGCCTCTGTGCTGTATCATTATTGATTTTTAATCCCAATTGTTAAATGTAAAACTTTAATTAATAATGATTACATTAAATAATTACACCTGACTTTACTTTCATTCACAGTGTTTCCACCCTGACATTTCCATTCTCTGTAACTTCTACTCTCCCATAATTCATGGAGAAGGGCAATGGTCTGATACAAGGAATCGGCGCGTTACTGAACAGGTGATTACCGTAAACTCGCAGTTCCACCACTTCCTCGTACACGTCCTTTACTGATCTTGCGGTAACTTCATACAGACCATGATCACTTTTTATCAGGGTCTGTATTTCTAGGCTGTAATCATTGAGGTTTAACCTGAACCTCTCTCCCAGCTCAGGATTACATTCTGCTGGGTTGTTTGGGACTTTCCTACGTACTTGAATCTTTTTCCCAGTAGATGAGTTTCTGAAGTCCCAACTAATTATCACAAGTTCCACTCCTGGTATATTTGTTGGCAAAGTAATTGACTGTCCCAGAGTCCCATTCACCAGGTGTCAAGGGGCCAGATTCCCTTTGACCTGTGCCAGACCTGGAACAGAAACCATCAAACTGTCGGTAAGCTTCTGTGGAGAGTGCAATTATAGTCCGTATTCCTGGTCTTGTACAGTTTAATCATCATCCAATCAGTCTGAGGCTTCTCCCACACTGACCTCTCATCACTGCCCTAGAACTAACTGGGCACCATTCACTGCACTTTTCCACTTGCTGTACCTATACCCGTCTTAATTTTATCATAAATCGGACTAAAATAAATTTAAATAAATGCAGAATTCATTATTTAATGAATACATATTGCCATTGATACATGAACTGAGAGACACAGACATGTACAAAAAAAGTGACAAGGAAATAAGCAGATCAGTACGCAGATACACAAATAAGGCCACAAACAATGATAGCTACATAAATACATGCTCACACACAGACAATAAATAAATGTATAAATGTGATTGTGGTCCTTAAGACAGAAGTAAACATTTGAAAAGAAAAATATTAAAAGGTATGGGGACAGAGCAAGAACGGGCATGATGGTCTGAAAGATCGTCTTTTGTACTGAAAAAGTAAAGAAGACAAACAGGATTAACAGATACATAACATAGTTAGAACAATATATGGATAGACGGAGACTGAGATATAGATAGAATAATTTTAATTTTTATTAATAAACCTATATTTTGTCCCCGATGTCTGACTGTTTAAACAGACAAGACGAACATTTTAGTATAACTCACCCCTGTTATATTCTGAGGATTTTGCAAATGATTTTAAGCAGATATTTTCCTACCTGGGTCAGTGATGAAGAAGAACAATATTAACCAGGAGGTGCACTGCTCTGTGAGGGAATGTGAACGGAATAAGAACATGTTCTAGGAGACAAACAACGTAAAATCATCCGTGAGTGATCAGAGGAAGGGACTGAGAAATCACGGGTCTCCCACAGTCTGATACACAGTTTAATAAAGCTCCTGGGTGTGAAGAAATCAGACATGAAACGTTAAAAATTAATCACATTTGATATATTGGATACAAAGGACTCAGTATAAAACAATTGGTTGTAGTTCGGTTTATTAGTGCTGAGCGCTTTGGTAGAATTTGTACTGAGCATTTCCTCCAATTTACTGTTCAAATAATGACCGCTGTTAGAGGCGATTGTCTGGTTCGTGTATGCTGACTGCTCACTCGCGACCAGGGATGGTGATGGCTGGGAGCACAGATCAGAAACTCGCGGAGCAGCTGCTCAGGGTTTTCCCGTCCAATTTCCAATTTTTAATGATTGCAATATTATGGGTTGTGTTGCGCAACCTTCCAGGAGCACCCGATCGCTGCAATCAGCCTTCGCTCCTCAGCAGGGAGAATTGTGCATTCCCCTTTGGGAAGAAGCCAGCCTGCTCTGTATAACTGTATTGGTGCACACGTACTGACGGACTTGTTTTATCACACTGCCGTGTTAACTGGAAGATTGCATAAGGTGGTATTTCTTTTCTAAATAAACCCATAAGGAGATATTGGGTTGTCCAGTGTCATCAAAACTGCCCCCTATTTTAAAGGGGCACAACTAATACAGAACTAAACCACAAAACAAAGAGAACTTATAAACTTAAATAATACTATTTCCAGTGTCCAGTATACAATTCAGTCCCTGCGGTGCCCACCGGTTGCAGAAAACCTCAAATGTACCAGCGGACACAGTGTCCTCCTTCTCCAGGGCCACCCGGGCACGGACAAGGCCGCGGAAGAGAGACAGGCAGCCAGAGCGACCACCACAATGGGCCGCGCCCAACCTGGACCTGTAGTTGGCCACTGTGGCCAGGTCCAGGAGCAGAACCACAAGGAGCTCCTCCGACTTGCTCGCCCTGCCCAAAACTCAGGCGCATGGGACTGAAGTGGAGCCAGAAGTAGAGGATCAGCCCCTTTAAATAGTGGAAGAGGGGCTGCATCCTCTCGCATTGAACAAAAATATATTTGATGGTCACTGACCTGATATTCCTGAGAAGCCCGGGAGGTGATGGCTTGGAGATAAAGGGAAATTTTAACCTAATCCACCCACCAGGAAACTGATGGGATCGGCTGGAACGTTGGTTTTACACCGCGCCCAGTTTTACTCTCCATTGAAGTCAAGAGAGAATCACATGCACCCAATCCCATGGATTTTCCGCCTGGCGTGTTAGGTTAAAATTTTTCCATAAAGAGTTGAAAAGCAAACATTAGGAGGCAGCAAGAGGGAGATTTCCCCACCAGAACAAGTGATCTGAACTGATCGTGGAATTCTCATTGTCATAGAAGGAATAAACGCCCGAGAAGGGAGAAAGGCTGAATTCACTCCATAGTGACAAGGACTCTGTTCATCAGTGACAAGAGATATTTGAACTCAAACGGAACTATTCTTCTCAAAAGATTGAAAGAAAGTGTAATAATATCTTACTTAATCGCTCCAAGTTTACAAGTGGTGCTGCTGTGTTAGAAGATGATCAGACACCGAGTACAGAGGGATTATCCTGTCTCTCCGGACAGGGTGAGATCTGAAATCACGCTGTATTGAACGGGATCCTTCACAATGTGAACCAAATCAGATCCAATATCGCATACCTTGGGCGTTTAGCTGTAAATCCATCCAAGCCCATCTGGACTGCGTTTCTCACAATATACTTGTTAACTATTTACTCCACTATCCAGCAGTGGATGGGTGGATTGAAGCTGGTCATTTCCTGCAGCTTGTGCAAGTAGGAAAGGAGAAGCCACAGAGAACTTGTGGTAATTCACCAGAGCTAGCGGTACCCAACACACACTGACAGCCATAGCTCTGCAGCATGATCCCTCTTTGACCTTTTGTACTTCTGTAACAAGTATTACTGAACAGAATATCAAATACCCCAGAATGTTACAGACTTATCTGTTTCCTCATTCATTCCCTGAGTGGTCAGTGAGCTGGATGAGCTTTTGCACATTTGGCCGTTTGCACGAGAGCGCATCTCTCATTAGGCTACTGAGGTGCAGAATGGGGAACCAGAAACCACATCCACTACCTATTTTAAATTAGAGCACGTTGCATGTTACTGATTGTGTATTTGTGAGTGAGAGAGAGAGAAACCCCGCTCCTGGACTGGCACATATAATCTAGGCCCATACTCCAGTGCAGTGCTGTCCTTCGATGAGATGTTAAACTGAGGCCTTGCCTGCTTCCTCTGAGGGTTCAGGCGGGCGTTAAAGATGCCTTTGCACCATTTGAAGACAAGTATGGAACTCTTCTGCTGTCATGGCCAATATTTAGGGGCTTTTACCAATTTCCACTGATAAGTTGTTTTTTTGGGTGGTGAATCGATAAAAACTGATTTCCTCTTAAAAAGAAACAGGATTTTGCCCCCGTCTTGTTTTGCTAAATATTAAATCTAGAGTTATGCACAAATCGCTCTATGACATCAGTTTGTACGGGCATCAAGGGATAGTAAATGGTATCAAGGGTTATGGAGCTAAGAAGGGAAAATAGAGTTAAGATACGGAACAACCATGATCTAATTAAACAGCAGAGCAGGCTCAAGGGACCGAATGGCTTACTCTTGTTCCTATGTCTACACATTGCATGCTTTATATATCATCCAGAGGGCACTGATGTAATGTGCGCACATCTCTGGGTACAATTATCAGCAGGAAAACAAATGAAGACTGCAGTTTGACTTTTTTAAAGGGACCTTGATGAACTTTACATGTTGCTGTATTCTTTATTCTGCAGGAAATGTCAGTCTTTCATCCCTAGTTAGGCATGGAGCTAGGGCAGCAGTGCACTGACACAGTTACCATAATGTTAATCTGTTGAAGCCCGAGGTCATCAATCAAAGTCTGACACAGCGCACAAAAGCCTTGGGCCAGAAATTACTCACCTGAGGACTCCATAGTGGTGTCCTCTCCAGCGAATCGATTGTGCAAGTGCGCACATGCGCAGTAAAGCCCCAAAATTGCGAACTTGCTCCCACTGATTCGCCATCGGTTTGACAGTTACGAATTAAAGGGCCACCTACACTACATTCAGTCAAATCAGGAAACATTCGTAAACTTACCCATCTGGCCAGCTGGAACGAAGATACTTATGCCACCAAAAGGTACACTGGAAAATACCAGCCCTACAACACTTTTTAAAAGTGCGTTGACTGTTAATGACTGCGAAACAACAAATAATTAAATGTTAAAAATGTGGAATATCAAATTACTCTTATTTTAATATTTTTTGATCATTAAAATTTTTCTTTAAAAATTTAAAATTTAAAATTTTTCAACTTTTAACTTCTGTAAGTTTCTTTAAATTAAATCATTTGCTTGGCTCTTTATAATAAGGTATGTTAAATTTTTATTTACACTAAGATAGACAAGTTCACTTTAAATGAATGAGTTTTACTTGCCTGCTTGTGAGCGTAGCTTCCATTCCCTCAGCGTCAAATCAGTATGGAGGAAGGTGCGCTGATATCACAGCGCTGAACTGAGAAAAAAAAACTTAAAACGGAGCAACTGGACATCGGAGACCATCAGGTAAGTACTTCGTTGTCTTGGTCCGCAGGATGTGCTGACAGCCTTGCCACGCCAGTTGGAGCAAATTCCGGCCCATTATTTACTAAAAGCAAGGTTACAACTGTTCCCCCCCCCCCCCCCCCACCCCACCCCAGAATAATCTCCAACAATTTTTAACATCCCACCGTCACCGCGGAGATAACTAACTAGCGCCACTACAATAAACACAGCTTCTTCAATTTTACTTTTAGTTTTTAAAAAAAACTATGTACGGATTAAGTGAGAATTAGATGGTGAGCCCCATAAAAGCGGTCTCCCTAACGGTGTAAATAATTGTGAGTTGGCAATGAGCTTGACTATCTTTTTGAGACCCTTGCTTGGTTTTTGAGTTTTAGCATTAGTCAAAATAAATACTGAATTATTTTCCTCCAAAATTTACCTGGGTTCTAGTTTTCCCCTCTGGTTTTCTCTTGGATTTTTACACAACTCCAGGTTTTTAAATTGGCAATATCTCATTGCTATTGTAGTGGAATGGAATGGTTTTTCTAGAAGGCAGATGAAATGCACTGTAGCAAAATGAGGCACAATTGAAAACCAATAAACTGAGTTATTTTACATAAAATATGTGAAAGAACAGAATACAGTTCTCACAGTGAGACCTGTCAATTTCTTACCACTCCTCCTGCCATGCAAAATATCTACTGACTTTTTGGGTGAAAACTAACTTTCAAGCTCGCTAATCCAAAACTAACTGTTTGCTGTTACAAGTTGCATTGACTTCCTCTATCATGTTGATGTTTCTCTAAAAGAGAGAGAAAATAACGCTCTTTTTGGATTGTGAGTTTTGCCCGCCAAGCTCATCAATCAAATTTACCAGTCGGATTGAGCTATCTCTTTTTTTGATGTAGGAGCATGAGATATAGAAACGTATGCTCAGTTTGGGTTCCGCCAGGACTACTCGGCTCCAGACCTCATTACAGCTTTGGTCCAAACATCGACAAAAGAGCTGAATTCCAGAAGTGAGGTGAGAGTGACTGCCCTTGACATCAAGGCAGCATTTGACCGAGTGTGGCACCAAGGAGCCCTCGTAAAATTGAAGTCAATGGGAATCGGGGAAAAGTCTCCAGTGGCTGGAGTCATACCTAGCACAAAGGAAGATGGTAGTGATTGTTGGAAGCCAATCATCTCAGCCCCAGGACATTGCTGCAGGAGTTCCTCAGGGCAGTGTCCTAGGCCCAACCATCTTCAGCTGCTTCATCAATGACCTTCCCTCCATCATAAGGTCAGAAATGAGGATGTTCTCTGATGATTGCACAGTGTTCAGTTCCATTCGCAAGCCCTCAGATAATGAAACAGTCCGTGCCCGCATGCAGCAAGACCTGGACAACATCCAGGCTTGGGCTGATACGTGGCAAGTAACATTCACGCCAGACAAGTGCCAGGCAATGACCATCTCCAACAAGAGAGAGTCTGACCACCTCCCCTTGACATTCAACGGCATTACCATCGCAGAATCCCCCACCATCAACATCCTAGGGGTCACCATTGACCAGAAATTTAACTGGACCAGCCATATAAATACTGTGGCTACAAGAGCAGGTCAGAGGCTGGGTATTCTGCGGCAAGTGACTCGCCTCCTGACTCCCCAGAGCCTTTCCACCTTCTACAAGGCACATGTCAGGAGTGTGATGGAATACTCTCCACTTGCCTGGATGAGTGCAGCTCCAACAACACTCAAGAAGCTCGACAACATCCAGTACAAAGCAGCCCACTTGATTGGTACCCCATCCACCACCCTAAACATTCACTCCCTTCACCACCAGTGCACTGTGGCTGCAGTGTGTATCATCCACAGGTTGCACTGCAGCAACTCACCAAGGCTTCTTCGACAGCACCTCCCAAACCCGCGACCTCTACCACCTAGAAGGACAAGGGCAGCAGGCACATGGGAACAACACCACCTGCACGTTCCCCTCCAAGTCACATACCATCCCGACTTGGAAATATATCGCCGTTCCTTCATCGTCATTGGGTCAAAATCCTGGAACTCCCTTCCTAACAGCACTGTGGGAGAACCTTCACCACACAGACTGCAGCGGTTCAAGAAGGCGGCTCACCACCACCTTTTCAAGGGCAATTAGGGATGGTCAATAAATGCTAGCCTTGCCAGCGACGCCCACATCCCATGAACGAATAAAAAAAATAGAAAAGTCTGCTGGGCACAGTGAATGAGAACCATCCAGCTGTAATTAGGGTTGTATTCTCTAGAGTTTAGACGGTTAAGGGGTGATCTGATCGATGTTTATAAGATATTAAGGGGAACAGATAGGGTGGATAGAGAGAAACTATTTCCGCTGGTTGGGGATTCTAGGAGTAGGGGGCACAGTCTAAAAATTAGAGCCAGACCTTTCAGGAGTGGGATTAGAAAACATTTCTACACACAAAGGGTGGTAGAAGTTTGGAACTCTTTTCCGCAAACGGCAATTGATACTAGCTCAATTGCTAAATTTAAATCTGAGATGGATAGCTTTTTGGCAACCAAAGGTATGAAGGGATATGGGCCAAAGGCGGGTATATGGAGTTAGATCACAGATCAGCCATGATCTTATCAAATGGCTGAGCAGGCACGAGGGGCTGAATGGCTACGCCTGTTCCTATGTTCCCTATAATTGATAGACCCCCATGATTTTTCCCATTAATCTCAAAGATAGAAAGTTGCATAGATAAATTGCTTTATGGCTGGCATACCTTTCTTTGGGTTGGGCAGTTCTGTTATCTGCGAATCCGGCGTGCGTTGGGAATGCAGAAGTGGAAAATGTAAGAATGATATGTGCTATAATATATATATATATATATATGCATGCTTGCAGATCGTACTTGTGTAACTTGAGCTGCAGTACCGTCCACCGTGCGGCGGTGTTACATCACAAGTCAGTGGCCCTGCAATGTTTAACGGTGTTAGTCGGCAGACTCTACTTTCTGCGTGTTTAATGCAAAATGAAAAATTGCACCAAATTGAACCAAAAATATTGGCAGATTTCAGAGTCCGCTGTTTCCAGTTGCGACGAAGGGTTCCTACCCACAGCACTGACCTATTTGTTTTTCAGATGCTTCTGGAGCTGCTGCGTCAGGGGGCGAGAAACATTCGGTCCGTGGGCCGGTGGAAGAGTTTCATCCGGGCCCGCAGACTTCCCCTCACAGGCCGCCCGGCGAACGGGAGATTTCCCCCAGTCCCGAAACCATGTTAGGTGAATTTGGAGCGCTCGAGGTTTCTAAAGCCGGGTTTTTCCCCCGGGGCTCCCCTCCTCTCCTCCCTCCGCCCGCCCGCTCGCGCTTTGACGGTTGGGTTTTGAATCTCCGCTCGCGCCCGTCCATCAACCGCCTTCACTCAACTGTCTCTCTGCGGCCGGGCTCCTCCGCTCTGCGGGTAAACTCAGATAGATCTGATAATAAAATTTGCAGGGCTAAAGTGTTGAGAGTAGGGGAGTGGGACTAATTGGCTAGCTCTTTCAAAGAGCCGGCACAGGCACGGTGGGCCGAATGGCCTCCTTCTGTGCTGTACCTACTATGAAAAGGTGGAGGGGGTTCAAACACGGAGAGGTTCCGCTTCGCCCCCTCTTTTAAAAGCGGCAAAACATGGAGGATGAGAAAAAGATCAAAGGCCTGTTGAGTGAAGCAGACTGGCAGGAGGAGGCGGTGACAGCGGACTTCCTCTCTCAGACCAAATCCAGGGACTACTGACATTGAGAGACCAAATCCAGGGACCACTGACATTGAGAGACCAAATCCAGAGACCGCTTACACTGAGAGACCAAATCCATGGGCCACTTACACTAGGAGACCAAATCCGTGTGCCACTTACACTAGGAGACCAAATCCATGGGCCATTTACACTAGGAGACCAAATCCATGGACTATTTACATTGAGACTAAGATCAGAAACAGTGTCTCAGTATGAGGAATGGTCATGGTGGTGAAACCAGCTCGAGTGAAGACGAAATGGATGAAGATGTGACGGTGGAATCAGATGGTGACTGGTGGGACCGGGTGACATGTTATTGTCAGAAGCCCTTTGCAGGCAGCCGGATGACTGAATGTAACCAGTGGAACACCAGGATTTGCCTGTTCTTGTGCCAAAGTCGAATGTCCCCGATGTCTTTTTCTGTGAGAAACATAGAGATGTGAAAGAAGGCAGGAAATCGAGCTCAGGCCAGAAGGTGGTTCCTTGAAAGAACAATTCATAAGGCTTGTCTGCGTGAGGTTAAAAAAAACCTTAAAATGAAAAAGGACGCGTTTGGTGAAGGTGCCATTGTCAATAGTGGTTTCTAATCCTAACCCCTAAGCCAAACACCCCAACCCTAACCACTAAGCCCAAACCTAACCCTAAATAAACCGTGCAGAGTCAATCGCGCTGCAGGGCTACAGTCATTGTGATGTCACCGACGATGCAAGTCGGCTGTGTTGTCTACTCGTTGTGATGTCATCGATGATGTAGGTCCGCCTTGTTGTCCATTGTCATTCAGATGTCACCCTGAAGAAAGCCCGAAGGGAGATACTTTATTTGAACAGTTAAAAATTACAGAGTAAAACATGCAGATTGCAATGGGAAGGAAGGGCTTCTCTTTACCCCTCTTCTTGCAGTTTTCCTCCCCACTGTGGAAGTCCCGGAGAGAATGCTTACAACGTATATGTGCTCGTGGTTTATAACTAAGGCAGCCAGTTGTGGTTGTATAACAGATTAGGAATACAGGAAGTCAAACAAGACAGGTGGATTCCTGACCAGAAAGGTAGGTGGCTGAGCCTCAGGCCCATTCTGACATTGCGCCCTTTCTGTTAGGACTCATCCATCTCATATTCAACATATATTCCAGGGCGATATGATAAAAATGTTTAAAATTATGAAAGATGGGATGGAGTAGATAGAAGCAGGCAGCTTCCAGTTGGTTGAGGGGTCAAGACGAGGAGTCACATACACAAGATTAAATGTCTATATTTAGAACTATGATAAAGAGAAACTTCTTTATACAGAGAGTTGTGAGGCTGTGGAATTCATTTCCACAGTTAGTGGTTGGGGCATAAAGTTCTGTAGTGACAGGTAGTCCCCATGTTTTTATCTAAGACAGGCCTCAGCCCAGTCATTTGCTCCAAATATTGATGCAATATTTCAAGCTAAGAGATGCTAGGTATAACTTTTGCTGAAGGTGGCTCACGCCAAGTGCCAGGATATTGGACCAGGCTCACCGTAGAAAATGAGTTTACATCCTGTGAATCATAGAATCGTTACAGCACAGAAGGAGGGCATTCGGCCCATCGAGCCCGTGCTGGATCTTTGTAAGAGCAATCCGGTTAGTCCCATTTCCCCGCTCTTTCCCCCTAGCCCTGCAAATTTTTTCCCTTCAAATATTTATCCAATTCCTTTTTAAAAGCCACGATTGAATCTGCTTTCACACCCTTTCAGACAGTGCATTCCAGATCATAACTACTTACTGCGTTAAAGAAGTTTTTCTCACGTCGCTTTTGGTTCTTTTGCCAATTACATTAAATCCTTGACCTCTGGTTCCCTATCCTTCTGCAAATGGGAACAGTTTCTCTTTATTTACTTTATCTAAACCCGTCATGATTTTGAACACTTCTATCAAATCTCCTCTCAACCTTCTCTGCTCTAAGGAGAACAACCCCAGCTTCTCCAGTCTATCCACATAACTGAAGTCCCTCATCCCCGGAACCATTCTAGTAAATCTTTTCTGCACCCTCTCCAAGGCCTTGACATCCTTCCTTAAGTGCGGTGGCCAGAATTGGACACAATACTGCAGTTGTGGCTGAAATTGTGTTTTATAAAGGTTCAACATCACTTCCTTGCTTTTGTACTCTATGGGGGTGATTTTAACCCCCAAGAACGGATGGTTGGAGGCAGGTGGGAGTTGAAAATAGTTGTTTTTTTGGGTCGCAACTGCAAAATTTTCGGACTTTGCATTCCCAGTGGGAAGCCTGTACTTTTACGCGCCCAAGTTAAACCGGGAAATAAAGCCGGGTTGCAGTCGCAACCCAAAAAACAACTATTTCCAACTCCCACCCGCCCCCAACCCAGCCATTCTTGGGGTTAAAATCACCCCCAATGCCTCTATTTGTAAAGCCAGGATCCCGTATGCTTTTTAAACGCTTTCTCAACCTGTCATGCCACGTTCCAACATGTATTTCCAACATTTTTGTTTTTATTTCCCCAGTAGATGTGCTCCGTTGCATCCAGACGTCAAAGTTTAACCCTCTGATGGAGAAATTGACCTCAAAATGTTCCATGGCATTTTTTTCACACAACAGGATTGATTCATAGCAACGCTGACAAGAGTAGACGGCAGCGAGCATTGGGAAGCTTCATGCACAGGTCAGGGTGTGTTGGTGTCTTTTATGGTGCAAATAATAATCATCAGATGCTTGCACTTGCTTTCCATTTTTCTTCATCCTTATCTTTGGTGTGGTCATGTCAGTGTTGAGCTTCATTTTGTCATATCTAATGGTGGGCCAGGATCTTTAACCTTACTGCTCATTGCTGGCTCCTAATTAACGTAAGATGCAGAGTAAAGCTCCCTCTGCATTGTGCCATCAGCTACCTGGAAACTTCTAATGCTGGAATTGGATCCAGAAATGAAAAGCAATTCAACCCCCAGCACTAACTTCCCTCACACTTTCCAATCCAGCACTCCCGGGTCAGGTACAGACAGCATGAGTTAGATGTAGAGCGAAACACTCCTGGCATCTAACCAGTGCTGTGTGAGATCCATTTTTAGCTGATAGTTTTTCATCCTTTGTTAGCTTTTTTTTCACCAGGAGAGGAGTTTGCTAATCTTGTCAGTCGGAGCGCAGACTGTTAGAACCAAGGAGATCAGCGTTTACTTTAAATGGTTAATGTCTCTGTGAAACTATCAGATAGCGTGTTAAGCATTCGCTGTCTCGGGATGTGGACGTTGCAGGCAAGACCGGCATTTATTGTCCATCCCTAGTTGCCCTTAACTGAGTGGCTTGCTAGGCCACTTCAGGGAGCAGTTAAGAATCAATCACGTTGGTGTGGGACTGGAGTCACATACACGCCAGACCGGGTAAGGACGGCAGGCATTAGTGAACTAGTTGGGTTTTTACGACAATCAAAAGCTTCATGGTCACTTTTACTTATACCCGCTTTTTATTTCCAGATTTTTTAAACTGAGTTCATGGATTTGAACTCACATTCCCTGGATTATTAGTCCAGGCCTCTGGAATACTAGTCCAGTAACAGAATCCAGTACAGTGTTGTCACCAGCGATAATGTCTGGCCATGTGTTTTAAGAATTTAAAAAACAAAGTCTGGAAATCACGGGGATATAGAATTTGGCGATGTTCGTTCCCTCTGTGCGCCAGGAGTGCAGCAGATTACAAAAAATGGGGAGTATTTCAGGAACATGTATTGATAGCACTGGAAAACACCTCAATATTTCTTTTTCAGTAATTTCCAATGTTTGATTTAAATTTTCTTCTGAAATGAAGTATCAGAAGATGAAAAGTGAGAGGGAGCATTTTCAGGGACTGCATAGTGAAGGCAAACAGCCATGTTGTTGTCCAGGGACGGAAAGTCTGCAAATTGACTTTTTGCTTCCTCTATCAGCTGAGGTGGGAATTTGCCCCCAGTTACCTGGTTGAGACCTGATTAAACAGGATGTACTGAAAATTAATATTCTAAAACTGTCTGGAGTAAGGGAAGATGGAAAAGTGGAAGACTAACTCAAGATGAAACATTTGCATTTGTGCTCTCAAAGTATAAGATTTTAAGAACATGGGCATTTTGACTATTAGAGAATTGATAAGTAACAATTATGTAACCATATTGCAATACTTAGAAACCTGCTTTATTTCAAACCGGGCCATACATGTTTTATTAGGACAGTTGGGAGCGTCAATCTGAACCGATTACAGTCTCTCTCTTTGGCAGTCCCTCAGGGTCAAGGATGACTTGGTGGAAGATGCCTGTGCGTGGATTCTTTTAACGTGGGGTGGTCGTTGCACACCAACCACCACACGGTCCCAGCAGAGCTAAGTCTTGGCCCAGTGGCCACAGGTGTAGGTCCAATTCTGAGCTGAGGCACATGAAGTTTACTTAGTTCAATATTTTATGGGAAATCCGAGACGATTGGAGACGAGGTTCTGCTGTAGGACAGGGACAGTGCAGCACTTCACTGGAGTATCAGCCTAGATTTTCGTGCTCAAGTCTCTGGAGTGGGACTTGAACCCACAACCTTCTGACTCAGAGGCGAGAGTGCTACACACTGAGCTACGGCTAACACTACCGATTACAGTAGTTTCTCGTGGATTGGCAAACTACGAGGCTGCCATTTCCTGTTACTGTTCCTTACTGCTGTGCAATAAAATATTGAACTAAGTAAACTTCATGTGCCTCAGCTCAGAATTGGACCTACACCTGTGGCAGACCACTAGGCCCTCTTGCTGTTCGTTGAGAGCCAATCTTTACATTAGAGGAATATTGCTGCTATTTTGTGTGAGTCCAGTAATCGAATTTATATGATAAGTTATTGCTGCAGCATAAAAGTGATAGGTACAAATGTAAAATGATTATTCTATAGGAGTTTCAGGGTCAAAAACTGTTAGTTCAGGTGACATCAATAATCCACTCGAGCTTCACTTTCATATTTTGTCATCTTAATCCCTCAATATATCACTGCTTTACAGATTTATCAATTATAGAATGGTTACAGGAGGCCATTCGGCCCATCGAGCCCATGCCAGCTCTTTGAAAGAGCAATCCAGTTAGTCCCATTCCCCCGTTCTTTCTCCGTAGCCCTGCAAATTTTTTCCCTTCCTATAATTTATTATCCTCTAATTTATTTTGAAACATGACTTGTATCACCAATCACGTGGTAGAAAAGGTCTGTGCTCGCATTAATTGTGAGGTGGATGTGTGGCTGCATCCCTAGGTGATATTGAACAGTCTTTCAAATATTTTGTAATACCTTCTGTTTGCTGCAGTCTGGTTGAATGCTGTCCATTGTCTGAGCATTATTTCATGCCTTATGATGGATAGTAAGGATAAACAGTCATTGACTCCCATATATTGGTATGTCCCTTTTTAGCCTGATATGATGTGAAGTCACCGACTATGGCAGACTCTTGCTTCGCTTCATTTCAGTGCTGTATATGTAAACCAATCCTTGCAAAATCTGAAACCCAATGGCCACGTGTATGACATTCGCTGGGCAGTAAACTGGCATTGCGGATTGGCTGCCAGTTATAGTTCCCGCCCCATTTTAATTTCCATTTCCTGGAGGGGGCATGCCGTCAGATTCTCTTTAGGAAATAAAATTTACACCATCAGAGCTCATTTCCCCCTTCAAAAATGTCTAAAATCACCAATGCAAAAATGCACTTTTTGTGTAATTCAGCTTCCCCCCCCCCCCCCATTGCTTATAATACAAGGATATAGCTGTCATTTAAGTTATGTCAAGTGCATATCCCACTGCACCCTCATTATAACTACTTCTTTTTGAATATCATACGTGAAGCCGCTGGATTTCAGTTTTCATGAAAAACGAACCTGAGTTGTGAAATGTGATCTCAAAACAGTACTAAAAGTCCTAAAATCCAGTGAGGTAAAATGAAATTTAACCCATTCAGTCCCCTTGGAGCAGTGGGCTTGGTCAGAGGGCTGTTTTTCAGTTTTTTTTTAAATTGTCACCCCTCATGGGACTGTTCATTACCTTTTGAGCTTTGTAGGTTGGCCTGTATGTATGTAATCCCTGCTGCATCTGACCTGGGATTGTGTGATGATGCGGTATTGAGGGAGTTTTACTTTGCATCAAAATTATGCTGTACTTAATCTAATCGGCATTGTACACTAGTCAAATTCACATTCACTCTGTTGAGTCACAGTCTTATTCATTAATTAACCAGCATATCAATATCTGTCTGGGAATGGAATTTGAGGTTATAGGGAGATGTACAGACAGAGATTATTAAATACTCTGCAAAACCTGAGGGCTCCTGGGCTAGGGGTGTCCTTGGGAAGGTAGCAGCCTAGGACTGAAAAGAGAAAATGTGAGGATGGTTAAATATTCTGGAAATTTTGCTCAGTTATTTTTGGGGCTCAGAGCGGATATATAGTTGGAGTTGAGTCCCTGCCAGCGTAGATTGTGATGTGGAGATGCCGGTGATGGACTGGGGTTGACAATTGTAAACAATTTTACAACACCAAGTTATAGTCCAACAAATTTATTTTAAATTCCACAAGCTTTCGGAGGCTTCCTCCTTCGTCAGGTGAATATACCGTTTGTAGGACCTTGTGCGCAAATTGGCTGCCGCGTTTCCTACATTACAGCAGTGACTACATTTCAAAAGTACTTATTGGCTGTTAAACCAGGGCCACCTTCCTGTTGGTTCACTGGGTCAATGCACAGATCTGTACAGACCATGAACAATCTGGTTCCATCTGGGATTAACTAGTTCAGCCTGACGGCAGTAGAAGTTCTATGATTGTCTTCGGTGCTCCCGAATTAGGGAGGGAAAAGTTAGCCAGGTTTCCCATTTCTGATCGCTAGCCACTGATCCCTGCTGGAAAATGCACGTGTGTGAACATTGAGTGAGGACAGGATGTTACTCACCATGGTACTAAATATCCCGCAGTCGCTCAGGGTGATTTTAACCCCCAAGAATGGGTGGGTTGGGGGTGGGTGGGAGTTGAAAATAGTTGTTTCTTTGGGTTGCAACTGCAACATTTTTCGACTTTGCATTCCCAGTGGGAAGCCTGTAATTTTACACGCCCAAGTTGAACCCGGAAATAAAGCCGGGTTGCGGTTGTGACCCAAAAAACAACTATTTTCAACCCCCACCCGCCCACAACCCATCTGTTCTTGGGGGTTAAAATCACCCCCTCACTCTCTGGTCTCACACATTAAAAATGGCCGTTTGGGTGAGATGCTGAAGAGTGTCCTGGGACCAAGGAACTGTACTCCAGCCAGAGTTAGTGTCTTCAGGAGAGGAGGAGCAAAATAAAAAAACAAAGGAACCATCAGGGAAGACATGTGACTGATCTAGAAACACAGCTATCTTCATATTGAGACTCTGAAATCAAAACAATAGTCATTTAAAAAAAAATATGATTCTGTTTGTGTCAGTAAAGAAACCAGGGT
This sequence comes from Heptranchias perlo, assembly GCF_035084215.1. Classification (NCBI taxonomy): domain Eukaryota; kingdom Metazoa; phylum Chordata; class Chondrichthyes; order Hexanchiformes; family Hexanchidae; genus Heptranchias; species Heptranchias perlo. The sequence goes on from NC_090363.1 coordinate 9,137,099, forward strand.
GAAGAAAGAGAATTAAAGCTGGTCAAAGGCAGTCTGATATATAGTCATATATATTTTCTGCATTTCTTTAACCTGTGTTAATGGATCCAGTTTCCTATAACAGACTAGTAAAACATCTTTTGTTAAATGTGTAGCTGATTCTAAATGTCACTGTTGTCAAAGTGAAACAGTAGAAGGAAATGGAAACACATTCAAGTTGACAAGGAGGGAGAGTGTCTCCTTACACAGGTTAAAGAAATAAACAGTGAATCAGTCATTTATTAAATAGAGCACTCTGGAGTTTCTCTGCTCCTCAGATTTACCCTCCCTCAGATCTACAGGATGTGCAGATATAAAGGAAGGACTGAAATAAACACAGGAAATGGTGGAAATACACATCAGTTTTCAGCTTGCACTTAACACCTCTTTCCAGCTTGCACTTAACACCTCTTTCCAGCTCTTTAATGAATTCTGTTTCTAGGCTGTTTAACCCATCACCTACTTCTTTGTATGATCATCCAGTATATCTGAGCCATGCCTTTACCTATGGTTCTCCCCTTCTTTCTGCTCTTTGTTTTACCCAGCGTTCTCTCTTTTCATTATGCCGATGGCCTTGCTGTGCATTTCCAACATTTTCTGTTTGTATTTCCCCACGTGGCCTGGCCCCCATTGCATTCAGTCACAAATACTGAACCTTTGGGGCTTTCTCTGGCACTCGGTCTGCTTTCTCACGCAAGCAAGTCGGCCCAAGTCAGCTGTAAAAGAAAGAGAGCGGTGAGCGAGCACCGGGAATCATTAGGCACAGTTCAGGCCCACTGTTGTCTTTCATGCAGCAGAGGATAACAGTCAGGCGTTGGCACTGGATTTTTGTCCTTTCTTCATTGCCGTCATTGGTGCGGACACATCAGGGTTGAATTTGATCTCATCGTATATCGTGGTGAGCTGAACTCCTCGTCTTTGCTGCCCTTGGCTGGCATCCAGTTGACGTAAATGTCCCTGGGACTTGAAAGAAAATAATTTCAGTGGAATATGTTGTTTAGCATCAGATGTTGAACTTTTTATTATGTGATTCATAATTGCAATGCACTTTACAAAATGCTTCAGGATAATGCAGAGGAGTGTTTTACTGGCAATGTAATGTAGAAGAGCTCTCTAATGTCAGGGTCATGGAGAGGGATTTGTGCATTGTATGGTAATACAAGGGAGCTCTGTACTGTGAAATAATGCAGTGTAATGTAGAGGGGGTTTTGTAATGTAGAGGAAGTTTTGTTCTGTAAAGCAATTTTGTACTGTAGAGGGAGTTTTGTAATGTAGAGCAATGTAGAGGGAGTTGTACTGTAGGGTATGCAGAGGGAGCTGTAATGTCTGGGTAATGTAGAGGGAGCTCTGTAATGTCAGGGTATTATGGAGGGAGCTTTGTAATGCAAGGGTGATGTAGGTGGAGCTCTGATTTTCCCTTAGTTCTCACAAACGTGACATTTAATTTTAATTTGGAGAAATGCTAACTGAATAAAGGCGGAATAGGAATTAACCACTAGGCCTGTCAGGTGCATTTTAAGCATGATTTGGTTTTGTAATTCTGAGCACTGCCTGCTTTCACTGTTGTTCACACGCTTTCTCATGTCTGTCTGTTCTCTTATCAGATCGCTCACAGTGTTATCAGTCAAATCCTACACACTTGGCTGAGACCACATTGGCGCTTGCATGCTGCAGATCCTAAACCATAATGTGCTGCAGAACCTGTAACCAGGTCCAAGCTGATGGGACCAAGTTTGCATGTATTTTTAAATTCTTTATATGTTCTCTTCAATTTTCTCCTCTCCTCTTGTCTCCTGAAAGTGTCCTGTATTCCTCACCCTAGTAGCCTAGACAGTAAAGCCTAGATTTCCTGATACTGGTGCAGTAATACCTGAATGGTTAGAAGTGAGTTTTACATTCCCAGGTTCAGGTCCATCTGCAGATTTCAATGTGTTTAGGGTGCATATTTGTGGTGGAAGTGGGATGCTGTATGGAATTCAAAGGGATAGGAAGAATTAAGGGGAAGTGACAGAATAGTGTGACAAGAATTCACAATGTCTTTGGAAGGGGTCAAAAGACATTTCAAGCTGAGGGCTAAGAAGCAACAGGCAAAAAATGAAGGGTCTGGAAATCCAACCTGCAGGACTGATCGCAGGCAAGTAGGTGTAGCCCGACATGCATGTCCATGATTGGTGACTGCTGAAATGGAGGTGGTGCTGCATGAGATGGTTGCGAGGAGGGCGACTCTTTACCACTTCACGGCACCATTCACATAGGTGACTGGGGCAGAGATAGCATCATATCGAAGGTAAATGGATTTACAGATATCACATAGTTTATGTGATCTCCTGGACTGGTTTCGATTGCTTGAGGAGGTCGGAGAGGAATATTTTCAGAGCATTTTTTCCTTTATTGGCCCTGGGCTTTTCTCTGGTATTCCTGGTGCCTCTCTCAGGCTGTGGGGGGAGTGTAGGAAATGCCTAGTTATGATGCTCCAGCCATCTTGAGTGTGGGGCAGGCTTGATGGACCAGCTGGTCTTTTCCTGCCCGTCACTTTTGCATGTTCGTAATGCCGGGAAGGAGGTGGAGGTAGATTGGAGGCCACAGTTGCCGGATATTGTCAATGGCTGTGACAGTCAAACGCTGTATTGTAGCTGCGGGTGTTCTAGCAGCAGACGGCACAGCCCTGCATCTGGCTCTCTGCTGACCCGGGCCTGTGAAGATAGTTCTTCACAGTTATTGCCAGGTTTGTACCACAATGCCTGCAAATATGGTCGGTGGCATCTTGGTGGTCGCAGCCACTCAGGGTTACCTTGGTTGTTGATCACCCCGGCACACCTTCCTTACCACTTAAGGCATGACATACTGCGATTGGGGAACTTCTGAGGAACGGCATTTAGTCAGCATTCAGGCATCAGTGATATCGCTGTTTGCTATCTTAGCTTGCTTTGGGAGTAGAAGCCTCCGCCTGCACTGCTTTCACCTCTGCTGTTCTTCCTCGAAGCATGTCAGATAGGGGGATTCCCAATGGGAAACCCATTGATGTCAGTAATGGCGCTGGGAGCAAAAAAAAATTCAGAACAATTTGCATAAAGTTGTGAGAATCTAAGTGTCAGCAGACAAAAAAAAACCAACCAAGAAATGGTTGAAATCTACTTCCTTTAACATTGTTGTGTCCTTTAAATGAACTTCTGCAAACTTACCACAGCCTGATACCTGTGGGTGCCGAGTGCAGGATATTCCCGCTCCAAGTAATATTAAAATGAAGCTCCTGCCTATTTTAGGCAGGGTGCAACCCCGACCATTATAAATGATGCTGGAGAGGTTCGATGGTGGTTGGAGGTTTGGTACTACAGAACTCTGCCCCATTTTCTGACCGGGGCCACCTGAGTTACACCAATCAAATCGGCAATCCCGATTGGAAATTATAAGCCCGGGTGTTAGCAGGATATTCAACTGAGGAGGGTATCAAAGCTAGGGCTGATCTGCCTTCCCCTACCTTGAAGTCAACACAAACACACACACTTTCCAGCAACAGTTACTAAGATAGTGTTCAGGACTGAATGGCAGAGCTGCCATTCTTCAACTGTGAGCCAAGACAGTAAGTGTCCGCAGGATATCGGACCATAGAGAAGGCATCACGGCAGAGCCCAATCCCACCTTCACCCAATTTCCACATGTGCACTTTCCAGCAGGGAGGATCACTAGACAGCAGTCAGGAGCAGAAATTGATTTTTTTCCCCCAACTTCCCAAACCTGGGAACTGAGGTCAATTGTAGAGCCCCTTACAGCCAACCTGACTGACGTCAACTAACTCAGCACAGACTGGAGGTGAAACCTTGAGGGAGTCTTGCTTCTGTGTGCACAGTATTCTGATATTACAGTATTTTGGGGACTTACCAGTGATAATTCTTGAATATTTCACTTGTGGAAGGCCTCTGCACTATTCTGTCTTTCACCCCACCTGCCAGTAATGATCAGTGTAAAACGGGGTCAAGCTGTCTCATCTCACACTCTAAGGTTCAGGCTCACACATTCTAACAGCTGTGCCAAGCTCTCACACATTAGTGGGTCAAATCTCTCACCCTGGCCATAGAAAGCTGTCAGCCAGGGGATAGTTTATAATTTAAGTAGCAGTCCTGTGAAAGCGCACTTTGACCCATGACCACCACCCCAAACCCACCCCCCACAACCCCACCCCCTCCCGTGCTGCTCCTTAACAATCCTAGTGGCCTTTTAGAGATTTTCATCACTGCAAGTGCTGAACGGGTGACTTTGACCCAGTGACCCTCGTGAGGCATTAATAAAACATTTAACGGTGGTTAGAATGTGTGAGCCTGAGCCTCAGAATGTGAGATGAGACAGCTCAGCCCCTGTTTAATACTGATCATTATTGGCAGGTGGAGGTGAAGGACAGACTAGTCCAGAGGCTTTCGACAAGTTAAATATTGAAGTCTTCAAAATATTACAATATCAGAATACTGTGCACACAGAAGAAAGAATCCCTTGACGTCAGATGTTTTTGCCACTGTTGCAGGCTGATCTCATCACCCTGTAATGTATAAAATTAAGTTACTTAAGTTACAATGAAAGAGGTCCAATTGTTTGTGAGTGCCAAGGATCTGTCTGCAAATGTGAAAATATGAATGTCTGACGCTAGCAAGTCATTTTGAGCAGAATAAACACAAGTGAACTACTGTTCTTAGTACTGAGATTGAATTTCACACCTCTGTTGCCTCAAGTTGCCTAAACCTCTCCGCATCTCTACCTCTCCTCCTTTAAGATGCTCCTTAAAACCTACCTCTTTGACCAAGCTTTTGGTCACCTGTCCAGATATCTCCTATGTGCTTCGGTGTCAAATTTTGTTTGAATACGCTCCTGTGAAGCGCCTTGGGACGTTTTACTACGTTAAAGGCGCTATATGAATGCAAGTTGTTATATAAAAAGAGGGTTATTCCACCCATTATTTTGCTGCCACCTAATCTTTTTTTGACCTGAAATGCTGCTCTGCCTGTTTGCAGATTGTAATTCAATAACAGTGTTTCTTCATTGTCCTGAATCGCTGGCAGTAATGCAGTAATAGCACTGAGCACAGAGCAATGACCAAGACTGAGCTAGTGGTGGTGCAGCATTAACACTGGGCACATAGCAATGCCCATTCTAAGAGAGCACTGGTGGTGCAACAATAATAAGGTGCCATTGTGGGAGCTGTGTCTTATTTTGCTCTAATTAACCCAGCACCATTTACTTTAATCCTGTTTGGCTCGGCGTGTGTGGTAGGAAATTCCCCAGGTTGTTTGTTCTGTATTAACATTCCACCGGGGCTTGTTTTTAAGGGTTTGTCCTTTGCTTCCTCCCCAACTTTAACCAAAACAGGAACCAAGCTGCCACTGAGTGGACATTAGGCACAGACAGGATAGGGCTTGTCTGCGATGTCCTCCACAGTGGCATATCCCACTGACACAGTCCTTGTTTAGCCTCAAACATGAAGAACGGTCATTTGGGCAGGGTAGTCGAGGGTGACAGACAACAGACAGCACCTTCAAGAGAGGAGGGAAGAAAACAGTCTGTGCTGGGTGTTTAAAAATTAAGGAAATGTAGAATTTCTGCTTACTAAATTCTCAGTAGCACAGATACCACATTTTATGGAATTATGAGTAATATGTTTGACCAGGTTCATTGTCTATTCTTTGTAAATCAAAGGTTCACCTATATCCTGTTTACACTGCACTTCATTTGTGACTCAGGCATGTCTGCCAACTACCAGAAGCTAACTACATCCTCCTGCTGCTGCACCAGAGAATTAAATGTAACTGCATGGTTTGGGCGCGAATTTCTGATCTTAACAGGACCATAGCGTGCAGCTGTGTTCAATCCAGAGAATCAGCATCAGGAGGCGGGAGCGGGGATGGAGCCGAGGGGTGGAGGTGGAAGTGCTGCCGCGTGGAGGAGCCGCAAACGACACCACCGGGAGAGTCGGGAGCACTACCGAGAGGTCAAGCTAACAAGTGTGAAAAGGTGGACACGGCCCTGAAAACGCTAACTGTCTGCATGAAACATGGATGCTTGGCATGTATTCATAGAGGTTGTGAAAAATCTTGAATCTTTCACGTTTATGGAAGTCATTGACAAACTTGATTCAGCTAATTGTTTACTATGAACAAGAGCACAAATCGCATGGGGCAAAATTTAAAAATGAAGACGTTAGGAGTAAGAAGCAGTGTAGATGGAATTTTCTCTTTTTTGGCACCCCTGAAAGCAGTGCGTCTTCCTGGGGGTATATCACAATACCACATTAGGAACAGAAGTAGGCCATTCAGCCCCTTGAGCCTGCTCTGCCATTCATATATAGTTCCTCAGAGGCCAGGAACCTTCCAGTATCTCATCCAAGTGGTTATTCTACATTACAACCGTGACTACACTTCAAAAGTACTTCATTTGCTGTAAAGCGCTTTGTGAAAGGTGCTATATAAATGCAAAATCTTTCTTTCCTTCTTCATCTATAAATCTAGTTGGTGAGTGTCAGCTGCAGATTTCACCATTAGGGGCGTCATAGCCGAGCCTGACCCTGTCCTTACCGATATGCATACACGCGCGCACACTCACATGCGCGTTCACATACACACGCAGGTACACTTGCACACATACACAGACTTTCCAGTAGGGGTCTCTGGCCAGTGATCAGGAACCAACAGCAACAACTTTCATTTATGTAGCACCTTTAACGTAGTAAAACGTCCCAAGGCGCTTCATAGGAGCGTTATCAAATAAAATTTGACACCGAGCCACTTAAGGAGATATTAGGACAGGTGACCAAAAGCTTGGTCAAAGATTTGGGTTTTAAGGATAGTCTTGAAGGAGGAGAAAGAGTCAGAGAGGCGGAGAGGGAATTTCAGAGCTGAAGGCACGGCCACCAATGGTGGAGCGATTAAAATTGGGGATGCGCAAAAGGCAAGAATTGGAGGAGCGCCAAGATCTTTTAGGGCTGGAGGAGGTTACAGAGATAGGGAGGGGGCGAGGCGATGGAGGGATTTGAAAACAAGGATGTGAATTTTAAAATAGAGACGTTCCCAGACGGGAGCCAATACAGGTCAGCGAATACAGGGGTAATGGGTAAATGGGATTTGGTGCGAGTTAGGATATGGGCAGCAGAGTTTTGGATGAGCTCAAAACCCTGGGTGATTTGTCTCTAGCTCAGAGCCACATTAAATGCACAGCAGCAAGACCACGGCAAATGCAGTAATGACGAGGTCTTATTTGAAAGCAGAGCCTGTTTAAGATACTTGCGAGTCCTGTGGTGCAGGGGATTCTGACCCTAGGGGGCTTCATACTGAGTTGCAAGTTTTACACAGCTCTCATTTATCTTTTAAATCACTCGAAGTTGTTAAATAAACACTGCACAGCTGTTTTGGTGGAGCATCTGAAACAGCACACTGATCGGGAGTTGGAAGAGATTGCTGGAGGAAATAGATGCAGTTAGATTCACGTGATCACTGGAGTAACAGAAATAGCAATAGAAGCAGTGAGAGAGAAACAAAGCCCGAAAGGATGCCTAGAATAGGCACAGGGAGAGAGTAACAGAAACCAGGGGGAAATTAATGGAAAAAAATAATCAGGATAGTAACAGAGCCATAGTGAGAGAGTAAGAGAGAGAGAAAGAAAGTGAGTAATAGGCACAGGAGCGAGTGTAATAAAGGAAAGCAGAGAATAATGGAGAGTAATAGACACTTAGTGTAAAACAGGTGATATCAGCACGGCCACCTGTTAAACACCTCTCCTATTCACTTCAATGTAAATGAAAATCGGGAGAGGTGTTTAACGAGTGGCCGAGCCGATAGCACCCATTTTACACTATCACCAAAAGTCAAAATTACCCCCGACAGAAACAAAGAAAAAAGGGAGAGTAATAGGCGCTCCAAAAAAACTGAGGTGGTGCCCCATCAGACCCAATAGGATCGATGAATGGGGTAAGGGGATCTTGTCTGAGCTGTTATGCCCCAGAACAAAAATTAATCAATTAAGTGAATTGGTAAATATTTATATATATTAATGACTTGGTCTTGGGTGTACAGGACACAATTTCAAAATTTGCAGATGACACAAAACTTGGAAGGGAAATAAACAGTGAGGAGGATAGTGATAGACTTCAAGAGGATATAGACAGGCTAGTGGAATGGGCGGACACGTGGCAGATGAAATTTAAAGCAGAAAATGCAAAGTGATACATTTCGGTAGGAAGAACGAGGAGAAGCAATATAAACTAGAGGGCACAACTCTAAAAGGGGTACAGGAACAGAGAGATCTGGGGGTTTATGTGCACAAATCGTTGAAGTTGGCAGGCAGGTTGAGAAAGCGGTTAAAAAAGCATACAGGATCCTGGGCTTTATAAATAGAGGCATAGAGTACAAAAGTATGGAAGTCATGATGAACCTTTATAAGACACTGGTTCGTCTAGTTCTGGGCACCGCACTTTAGGAAAGATATGAAAGCCTTAGAGAGCGTGCAGGAGGGGTTTACTAGAATGATTCCAGGGATGAGGGACTTTAATTACGTGGATAGACTGGAGAAGCTGGGGTTATTCTCCTTGGAACAGAGACGGTTGGGAGGAGATCTGATAGAGGTATTCAAAATCATGAGGGGTCCAGACAGAGTAGATAGAAACTGTTCCCATTGGCGGAAGGGTCAAGAACCAGAGGACAAAGATTTAAGGTGATTGGCAAAAGAACCAAAGTTGTCACGAGGAAAACTTTTTTACACCGTGAGTGGTTAGGATCTGGAATGCACTGCCCGAGGGGGTGGTGGAGGCAGATTCAATCACGGAGGGGACCGAGTGTAACATATCAAAGTTTGCAGATGATACAAAGGTGGGAGGGAAAGTAGAGAGTGAGGAGGACATAAAAAACCTACAAGGGGATATAGACAGGCTGGGTGAGTGGGCGGAGATTTGGCAGATGCAATACAATATTGGAAAATGTGAGGTTATGCACTTTGGCAGGAAAAATCAGAGAGCAAGTTATTATCCTAATGGCGAGAAACTGGAAAGTACTGCAGTACAAAGGGATCTGGGGGTCCTAGTGCAAGAAAATCAAAAAGTTAGTTTGCAGGTGCAGCAGGTGATCAAGAATGTCAACGGAATGTTGGCTTTTATTGCTAGGAGGATAGAATATAAAAACAGGGAGGTATTGCTGCAGTTATATAAGGTATTGGTGAGACCGCACCTGGAATACTGCATACAGTTTTGGTCTCCATACTTAAGAAAAGACATACTTGCTCTCGAGGCAGTACAAAGAAGGTTCACTCGGTTAATCCCGGGGACGAGGGGGCGGACATATGAGGAGAGGTTGAGTAGATTGGGACTCTATTCATTGGAGTTCAGAAGAATGAGAGGCGATCTTATTGAAACATATAAGATTGTGAAGGGGCTTGATCGGGTGGATGCGGTAAGGATGTTCCCAAGGATGGGTGAAACTAGAACTAGGAGGCATAATCTTAGAATAAGGGGCTGCTCTTTCAAAACTGAGATGAGGAGAAACTTCTTCACTCAGAGGGTAGTAGGTCTGTGGAATTTGCTGCCCCAGGAAGCTGTGGAAGCTACATCATTAAATAAATTTAAAACAGAAATAGACAGTTTCCTAGAAGTAAAGGGAATTAGGGGTTACGGGGAGCGGGCAGGAAATTGGACATGAATTTAGATTTGAGGTTAGGATCAGATCAGCCATGATCTTATTGAATGGCGGAGCAGGCTCGAGGGGCCGATTGGCCTACTCCTGCTCCTATTTCTTATGTTCTTATGTTCAAAAGGGAACTGGATAAGTACTTGAAAGGAAAAAATTTTCAGGGCTCCGGGGATAGGGCCTAGCTGGATTGCTCTTGTGGACTCGATGGGCCGAATGACCTCCTTCCGTGCTGTAACCTTTATGATTCTATAAATGCAACTGGCAGACTACTATTTTAGATGTCCATTTGAATTTTTTCAGGGGCTTCATGAATAACAGAACACTCCTTGAGTTACAGATCAGCCATGATGTAATTGAATGGCGGAACAGGCTCGAGGGGCTGAATGGCCTACTCCTGTTCCTATGTTCCTTCAGTCCTTGACTGTTACAGCTCAGGCAAGGGGCCAGTAGAACAGATCTTGCAAACAGCATTTAAACCTCTTGAGCTGGCCCTGATCAAAAACAGGCAATGCCTTGGTAAGGAGGCAATGCCACTATGTTGGCAAGATAGTTATTAGACAATGCCTTGCAGAGACCAGGCCAAAGCTGGTAAAATCAGAACAATGCAACATAAAGAACTTGGCAAAGAAGCATAAATGTAATGGAAGACCTAGGTGAGGCAGTTAGAGGACAATAGAAGATGCTGGCAAAATGATAGAACGCAATGGAAGACAGTATTAGTATAATGACAAACCCGTGATAAAGAGTAATGATAGATGGGAAAGGTATAGCTCAGTCGGGGTATGTTGACACAACTTTTAAGGCTTTATTGGGATAATACTAGCACACAGAGGCAGCAGTAATGCAATATTAATAAATTAGTGATCAACAATAACACAATGCAAAGACATTGGTAAGACATTCTTTATAGAATGAAAATAACAATACAATCAGAGCATAAAAGCAATTAGAAAAAAACAGAACAAACATTGCTAATGGTAGACATAAATAATTCAATAAATAAAACAAAAGGTTTGCTGGCACTGCAGATTAGAATTACACTTCAGCGAGGTGCAGAGTTCAACATATGATTCTTCACCATTACCATAGGACCTGTTATACCCAGCTTCATTGCATGGTTCCCAGCCTCAGGTTTCAATGTGAATGCTGCGTGCAGGCCCATTCATTTTAACTGAATCTTAGGCGGCAATTTTAACCAGTTTCCTGACGGGCAGGTTAGATGAGATCGGGTGCAACACTGGTTTTACACCTCACCCGATTTTACTCTCCATTGAAGTGAACAGAGAGTAATATTGGGTGGGGTGTAAAACTGCCATTCCAACTGATCTCATTAGTTTTCCAACGGGTGGTTAGGTTAAAATGACCTCCCTGGTCTCTGCATCCATAGCACTTACTTGGGGATGATTGTGAGCCTGAATCCTTCAAACACTTAATGGAGTCGGGGCAGTGGGGGGGGGGGGTGCTAAAATCGTGGGCAGCTTGTTCCCAAATTTGCAACAAGTGCTCTCAGTTGAGCCCAGGCACCAAAAACAAGAATCTGGGCCACGTCGTGATGGGAAGTAGCTACATCGGTAATAATCCACAAGCCTGGTGTGAACATCAGCAGGATAACTATCAGATAAACCATCCCTTCCAACTCTGTGACACTACTGTCGTTCATGGAACATAGTGTAGAATTCAGCCCTGTCATTAAAAGCGGAATGAACCAGGGAGGATCAATCAGCATGACCACTCACCAGCATCTGTTGTGTGGGAAACAGCCTGTCTGACAGCTCTAACACTGGCTGTGGGCTGCAAGCATTATATTACCTCTTCCCCCATTTATGTCTCACTGAAAGGAGGGGAAAACATCTGTCATCAATCCTGCAGCTCCAGGGAATTATACATCTAACAGGTGTCAGCATGGCTCACTGTAAGCCTTTCTTTCTTTGTATTATTGGGCTATGGTGGCAACGAACTTCGTTAACACTCTTCACTACTACACAAGATTGCTTCAGAAGAAGTCGTCTCTTCAATGCATTTGATCTTGTCCTTCAAGAATAATAACCCTACTCTCTTCGCATATCAGTATCTATTTCTTAAATTAATGCAATGTCCTGCTTTCAACCACCCTTCTGGAAACCTGTATCTGCTGTTTAATCACCTCTAGTGAAATATAACTTTGTGGCAGCTACCCTAATCTTGCCCTTCACCTGTGCTTCCTTTGGGCTTCATCCCCTTAATGATGGGTGGAATTGTTTACCTGCTGATGGCAGGAAACAAATTTCTGATAAAACCTGATCAGTGTATTGCTAAATGTTTGAACTCTTGCATTATCAGAATTTGAGTATCATAAGGGTGCTGCTTTGTATACAGTGTGCTGCCAAAAATCCATCTTGGGAATAATGCAAAGCAGATTATAGGCACCAGTGAACAATGCACAACAAAACATAAGTATGTGGCTAGGACAAGTGCAAGCATTTAAAGCACACTCATGTTTAAAGCTGCTTTCACAACAGGGTTACAGTTTGTTAGACTGCTTCGACCCACGCATTTACACCCAGAGTTATTCTTGCTAAGAGTTGCACCTGAGATCCATTTCGGGCCGTGATGTCAAGCTGTAAAGTCTGTGCAGTGTGTTACGCAGCCGGTAGATCTGGGTTCAGGTCTTTGATCCTCAACCTGCTGACTTACAATTGCAGATGTTCCCCGAGGAGAAACAGCCAAGCAATTCCTCAGAGGACAAGAAGGAAGAAAATGGGACGTAGAATCAATCGCTGAAGGGTCATAGGTACGACCTGGAGCAGCTTTAGAGGGGCATTGACAGAAGCTGGGAAAAGCTTATCCATCTGTGCTCGTGGCTGGGGATGCTGTGCGTTGCATGGAGGCCTCAATGGGGACAGGGAAGAAACTGGCTGAAAGGGAAATAGAGTTAAGAAAATAGGAGATTATAGCCACAATTAGATACCAGGACTGTACATCTCCATCTTGTTATTGTTCACTGAGAAACCCAGGTGAAGGACCAAAGCTCACAGTGGCTGGAAAGAACAGAATAGAAGACATGATTAATCAGGAAGCAATGGTTAGATAATGTCAAGCTTAGGTTTTTAATTCTCACTGTAGATTGTAGGAGGAAGGGAAGACTGAGGGAGGAAAGGAGCTCCATAGTTTTCAGGTTCTGGAAAAGGATGAGTTAAGAGTAGAAGAGTGTGACGATTATAACACAGTGAGGATGAAGGATGGATGAAGACCGATTCTTTGGAGGAAAAAGAGAGGAAGGTTCAGAGGGGCACTAACCACAGTTGCATCGATAAAATAGAAAGAGACAGGAAAAGTTGGAAATTAGAGGTTGTATGACGTGTGAGACGGGTATTAGAAAAGTCTCCCAAGATATGGGAACAGAGTTCATGCACATGAAAAAGGAAACCAGGCAAGAAATCAGCAGCTTCGTGTTAGTTAGAAACCTCACCACAGAGTCTTTGGAGTAGTCACCGCCTGATGCACCATGACTAAGTGGCTTCCATTACTAAATATTTGAATTATTTGAAATGAATGTGGGATCTGCAGCTTTAAATAATGGCTCTTTTCCTCATTAAAACCGCCAGATGAAGTTAATTGTTAGCGTAGAGGAAACTGAAGAGCGTGAGCATGAATAGACTCAACATGGCTTTGATGCTTTTACTAACCTGGTCCCTGGCACTGCTCGGTCTGCTGATCTCAGCGTACTGTACTGGTTCACTTGTCCCCTCAGTGTATGGAGCTTTAAATAAAAACAATTGCTGTTGGAACGATGTCTGGATTCTCTATGTAAAAAAAATAATTCCTCCAATTTCCTTCCCTCTTTCCTGTGCTAACGGCACCCTGTTACCTATAGCTCATCCAGGTGGCCCTTCTTCATGTGAAAACAGACACTGGCTATTCAACCACAGAGGACATCTCAGCTGAGTCTGATCATGCTGCCAGCGGGCACTCCCACAAACGCTGATATTCCCCCTCACTGACTGAGTGGCACAGGCTTGTAGGCCCCTTTACAGGATGCCATCAGGGGAGTGGTATTCAGTTATTCTTATCTATTCACATAGCTCTATGTGACTGGATACTGGAGATCAGTCAGAGTGTCATAAGCTGTCCTCTTGTATAGAACTAACACTGTTTCAAATTTTGAGAGTCCTCCATTATTCAAGGTAAAGTAAAAGTGTAGGGTGAATAAAATGATTTATTTTTTGAGCTGGTACAACTCAAGTAGTGACCCTTGGCTGCCCCTGTTGGGCGGAATGACATTCTCATCACGACATTGGTCGCCCGATACATTTTTGGAAGGAATTAGTGATCGGCCCCAGTCACATGCTGCATCTCCAACCACTCCAAAAATAAAAGCACAACCACAGTTAGATCTAAAATTTTCTAAGATCAGCAGTCCATTCATACTCCCAGTTACAAACTTCACAAGCACAATACTAAATTCAGTGTGCTAAAGTAGAGAAAGAGTTGATGTGGTATTTTTGTTGAGAAACCCAGATGAAGCATCAAGGTACATATTGCGGGACAGCACCAAAGTTGAAATGGATAGGAGAGAAGATTTGATAAATCGGAAAGTAATATTTAGATGGTGCCAATGTTGTAGATTGTAGGAGGAAGAGAAATCTGAAGGAGGGAGGAGTTGTTCGGGTCCTGGAAAAGAATGAGTTAAGACTTGGAGACAATGTGCTGAGCCTTTGGTTCATAGAATTGCATAGAAATTATGACATGGAGACAGGCCATTCGGCCGAACCAGTCCGTGTCAGTGTTCATCCTCTACACGAGCAGTAGTCCTAACACCACGTGCTTGCCCTGTTCCTGTGTCCCTTTATCCCTCTCTCTTTCAATCACCTTTCTATCCTATTCCTAACAGTTGACATGGGGGTTGAATTTCCTTGGGGTTCCTGCCGCCATAACTTTGGCAGAAGATCGGCTGAAACTCTATTTACATGGGTAGACGAGGTTTCCGCCAAACCTCCACCAAAGTTACGGCGGGGGCAGCAGGAGAAGCCCAAGGAAACTCATCTCCATGGTCAGCGCTTCAACCACTAACTGGAAGTGCATTTCACGGCATCACAACTCTGTGCAACAACATTTCTCCTGCTCTCTCTCCTAAGTATCATACTTTTAATCTTGAATCACTAGAAACAGTCTGCTTTTATGTACTGTCCCATCCCTTCATAATTTTAAACACCTTTATCATATTGTCCCTTAATCTCCTTTGCTCCAACGAAATCAGCCTCAATTTTTCAATCTTCCGATTCTGTATTCCCTCATGCCAGGCAGCATCATAGTGAATAAACGCTGTACTCTCCCTATTGCCTTAACAGCCTTCCCTA
This sequence comes from Heptranchias perlo, assembly GCF_035084215.1. Taxonomy (NCBI): domain Eukaryota; kingdom Metazoa; phylum Chordata; class Chondrichthyes; order Hexanchiformes; family Hexanchidae; genus Heptranchias; species Heptranchias perlo. Next base: position 9,152,109 of record NC_090363.1, read on the forward strand.
CTGCGTAACTGAAACTGAGCGCAGTATTCTAACTGTGGTCTTACTAACCCTTTATATAGATTCACTATTATGTCGTGACTTTTATATTCTACACCTCTTGCTATAAAGCTCAGTATTCCATTAGCTTTCCTTGTGGCCTTATCTTCTTGAGGTGCTGCTTTTAATATCTTGTGAACACAAACCCCCCCAAACCCTCTAATCTTCCACATTAGCCAACTTCCCCCATTCAAAGTATAATCATTACTTTGAATGGGGGAACGTTGCATGATCTGGAAGAGCAGAGGGATAGAGGGAGTAGCAAAAGTATGTAGGAAAGCATGTTTGGAGATTTAGAGAATAAGAAAGCACTGGCTGTAATAGCATGGTTCAAATAGCAAGAACAGAGAGATTGACCTAGAAGTAAGAGAGGGTTCACCTATCAAACAAGTTTTTCTTTTATCATGTCCAGCACTGTGACAAAGGTGGTAGAGGATCTTGCCCAGTTATACTGCCCTTGGTTGCCTAGTACATTGTGCAATTCTGCTGTGATATAGTATTTACTAAATTTGCTAGTAACATATAGTGGCATACAGCAATACTGCACCAACTTTTAAGTGGTGTTTGGACATCTAGATTCCTATCCAATGGAAATATTATTTGTTCATGAGGACACATCGATAGATCTAACACTGGTTGTAGCACTTCTCCTCCCTCTCCTCTCCTCCCCTCTTGTTCTCTCACACTCCTTCACTTTGGACATCGAGTCAGTGTGCCAGACTGCCGAATGGGCTAACAGTCAGCCATCAGTTCAGTGTCAGTGTCAGTCACTCAGCTGTGCAGATTCTATATACTGCAGATATCTGACGGTCCTGGCTTTTAGGACACTGGTTGTTCATACATGCAGAGAGGGGGGTCTCATTCTACAGGATCCAAGAAATGGCTCATTTGTTGTTGTGATATGTTAAATATAGTATGAGTTAGTGCCTCACAGATAATGTGTTTTTTATCTGCAGTTGATAGGAAACCCGCATACTATAGGTAAGGAGGTCAGATCAGTCATGCCCTCAATCAGTTGACATGTCACTACCACAACGCTACAAATGGAATCTGCTGTTGGATGAATGGTTCCAGTTTAAGAGTTTTAAAATCTCTTCATTTTAAACAATCAGTGCACAGGACCATTAAACCTTTTAAGATCATTGAAACAAACTTCTTTTTAAACCAACAGGCATTTACCTTTCTGCAATACAACAACCAAGGGACAAGGTGCCAAAGTGTGCTGGACTTTGTCCTTTCACCTCAAATCCAGCCTGTGTAGGATAAGGTGTCACAGTGCATTATACACTATCCTTTCACTTCTGGAACTTGGTTTCAAATCCAGTCCATATAGACTGAGCACCAAAGTGTGTTAAGACACAGTCCTTTCACTTCTGGGACCTGCATTCTAATCCTGCTCAGGAGGTAATATAGTCTCACTCCATTTGTGCTTTACCAACAGTCAACAAGGATCAGATGGGAACTAAAACCACAGATCCAATTATGAATGAACGATATGCTGCAGTGGGATGAAACTGTGCCTTGGTTAGCAATCATTAGCCACTGGGATTAAACTGTGACCTAAGAAGGTGAACAATCAAGAGTACCTGCCTTCATCGGGTTTGGACTGTTTCTTCTTACGCATATAGATTATGACAATCACAATCAGGGCAACAACGACTAGAGTAATCCCAGTAAATAGGCCGACGTGTTTGGAGCCTTGTTGCTCGTCACCTGAGAAGAGGAAGACATTTGCACTATGAAGACTCTATTCATGTGTTAACACATACCTTCAAAAAATTAAAAATTAAAAGCGTGGAGGTGTAAGTTTGTGAAGAGAACAAATACAAGATCCTGGAATATTGTGCCCAGGAGATGTTCTGAGAACTAGCCTTTGGGAATAAGAGTGGCTGAAGAAAGCATTGTGGTCTAGGCCTAGATGTGAAAATCTGAACAAAATAAGCTCTGATTTTAATGTTCAACCTGATAATGATCCCTTTGCTCTACTGACGAATTCCAAAATCCTTGTTAAACCAGATTAACCCTAAACACAAGCCTCTTCAAATGAAACAAAACTGAGATAAAAGGAGAGCCTGGCCAGCAAATGAGTACAATGACCAATGACACACAACACATCTCTTCCCTTTATGATCGATTCTTGCTCAGTGATTCAGTTGATTCCTCGCTCTCTGCTTTTTTTTTTTGACATGCTGCGATTTTTCTGACTAAACCCATAATTTTCTGATCCTGAATGTCTGTTTTATTTTTAATTCAGAAAAGCCCTCCCTTACTTGCAACTAATTTCATACGATGTTTTGGCCCAAATACAGGAAATGAATAGATGATAATGGGCCAGTTACCGTCATCAATAGCCCAATTCCTGCAGTTCTGACTGGGATACAGAAAGAGCCATTAATTTTAAAACTGAAAATTTAGGAAGTCAGACACGGGCAGGCAGGGGGAGGTAAGTGGTTGAGGTAAGTGAGCAAAGAAGCTGTCTTATGGCCTACATGGACACATTTTCATTACAGTACCAACCCACTGAGTATGACTGCAGTATAACTCCTTTCTTCTCTGAAGACACTGACTTATGCAGAAGTACAGTTCCATAGATGTCAGCCACATTCCAGCAGCAAAGCCATCTAGACAGTGAGGGGGTAATTTTAACCTAACTTGCAGGCAGGAAACCCATGGGATCGGGTGAAACGGCAGTTTTACACCCCGCCTGATATGACTTCAACTGAGAGTAAAATCAGGCGGGGTGTAAAACCAGCATTGCATCTGATCTTATTGATTTCCCGACGGGCGGGTTAGGTTAAAGGGATTCCCCCTTCCCCCCCGGAGTGTCAGCAGGCTATTTAGCTATTATCCAACGTCCATACATGTCTACATTTTCCAGCCGGGGTCACTGAAAATGATCAGAAGTGAGAACACTTGCTGGTTTTTCCCCTCCCTAGCCCAGGGTCACAGAAGCCATTTGTAGCACCTTTTCCACCGTCCTTGTCTGTGTGGCTCAATTACATACAATCAGTGTATTTATGAGTGCATTTATCAACGGAGCCATCAAGGGACGTGTGCGTGAGGGTGAGAGGGGATCGCAATCTTACACAGCGGTTCTATCATTCTATCAATGCTGTTGAACTTGATTAAATCCCATCTCCAAGTTCTGACTGACCTGCACATGGGGCAGAATGGAAAAAGGTAGCAAAGTAAGCATTGAAGATTTACACTTCTCCAAATTCCTACAAAGCCTCTCTGTAAGTACCAGTCCATCTAAGACCTGAAAATTTGAACTATTGGTCAGAACCCATGGAACCGTACCCCAGCAAGAGTCAGTGCTTTCAGGATAGAAGGGGAGAAAACTGGGAAAAAAATCAATTTCAATATTACTGGAAACTTGGGGGGGGGGGGGGGGATGGGAGGGGAAAAAAGATATAGCACTAACCTCGCATAGTGATGTTACAAGGCCCTGCGAGGTCCACGCTCCGAGACTCCTCACTAACAGGGTTTCTCACTGTGCAGTTGTACACTGTGCTGGTAGCGTATGGATTTAAGGACACTGCAAGTCTGCTTCCACTGTCATTCACACTGTGTGACCCGTCAGCTATGACCTCCCCTCCTCCTCTCCACCAGCTGTAGATCAGCTCACTGCTGCTCTCCACTGAACAGATCAGGGTAACATTACAGCTCCCATCAGACAAGACATCACTGGTCCGTATACTTGGACTTGACACACGTTCTGTTTAAAGAAAAACATAAATAAAGATCATAATATAACAATGATGTGGAGATGCCGGTGATGGACTGGGGTTGACAAATGTAAGGAATCTTACAACACCAGGTTATAGTCCAATTATAACCTGGTGTTGTAAGATTCCTTACATAATATAACAACATACAGAAGGTAGGTGGATATCAGGGGATATATTGCCAAGTCACCATGTTCTCCTGGAACTTGTTTGATCGCCTTCGGGGTCATAGAAGAATTCCCCAGAGTTGTTTTCCTAAGTTGACCTAAGTTTCTTTTGCCTTTCCCAGGAGATTGATGGGTTGGGGGTCATGGTGTGCAGAAGTTGCAACGTAACAGTATAGGACAGGCTCAATACACCAGATGGTCTTTTCCTGTCCTTCATCTTTGTATGACTCGTAACACGGAATACACCTTGCCAACAGTAAGCAACATAACCTAGATGCTCCCGTCTCCTGACTTCCTCAGTAGCCAGTGAGCCTTGCAATGGGAAGCTGGGAGCTGCTACTTTGGAAGGACAAATGGAGGAGCCCACAGATTGCAGCAGCAACCCACCTGCTTTGAGACATTCTACATTGCTGGGTCAAAATCCTGGAACTCCCAACCTAACAGCATTATGGGAGCACCTTCACCACACGGACTGCGGCGGTTCAAGAAGACAGCTCACCACCACCTTCTCAAGGGCCACTAGGGATGTGCAATAAATGCTTGCCTTGCTAGTGACGCCCATATCCCAAGAATGAATACAAAAAACATCAAAATACCTCATTTTAATGTACACCATATCTTCACTTGACATCCACCTGATCTGTCTTTGTATACACTACTTGTTCGTACAGCAGGTTCACAAATTGTACTGAATGTCTCTGATGCTGGGTACAGTGTATTATCATTATCCACCCAGTCCTGTTCTTTCTGCTAATTATCAATGGCTAAATTTCATTTCAATAAAATAATTTTTAATATTTCTAACTTTTTGGGTGACTTTTATTGAACATAAGAAATAGGAGCAGCAGTAGGCCAATCGGCCCCTCGAGCCTGCTCCGCCATTCAATAAGATCATGGCTGATCTGATCCTAACCTCAAATCTAAATTCATGTCCAATTTCCTGCCCGCTCCCCGTAACCCCTAATTCCCTTTACTTCTAGGAAACTGTCTATTTCTATTTTAAATTTATTTATTTATTTAATGATGTAGTGAAGGATCGTCATGGTTTGGGATCTTTAGACTTTTTGTAACAGGAAGTTTTTTTTAAAAAAAAAGTTACTTTAAATGTTACGTTTTAAAAGCTTTCTGGGAGGGCGGAAGGAAGTCTTAAGTTGTGCAGGGGGTGGGAGGAAATGATCCTGCCAGTTCTGCAACCCCTTTTTTAAAGTTGGGAAATTCCGATGCAAGAAGCAGCCGCCAACTTCCATTGTGACATCATTGAAAGAGGCAGGATTTGGTCGGATGACATTCTTCCACCAGAAATCCTGCCAGATCCTTTACTGCGGCAAAAGTATGGTTTGCCTGCATAGGGTGGGGAGTTAACTGGGAAACATGGACCAATGAAGCATTTCCAGCAGCATCTTTAAAAACAAATTATCTCCATCTGCAGGGGCCCCTCCCACTAAGAGCAGCTAGATGCTGCTCTGATATTCCTGGGTTCAATGCCCACGCAGCACTGTAAATGGCATGGGCGCTTGCCTCTTTTATGACAATGAACCCATTCCCAAGATTTAGGGCGGAGTCACCGTCAGGCCGGTTGGCAATTGGAAGCCTCACCCCAATGCACTTCTGGCAGCAAAGAGGGCCTTCAGGAAATTCCCCCTCTCCCACCCCCCCAGATGTGTGAAGCGATGGTACAACTGGCCTAGGCCCCCTTGCCCTCAGGTTTTCTGTTGCCCTTCATATGAACAGAAGATATTTATAAAACTGATCACTAAATAGTTCTGCAAGGTTTTCTGAGTGACACCCTTCCACTATATTCGTAGTAAACAGTGAGGAGATTAGTAACAGACTCCAGGAGAGCGGAGACAGATTGGTGAAATGGGCAGACACTTCGCTGATGAAATTTAATGCAGAGAAGTCTGAAGTGATTCATTTTGGTAGGAAGAATGAGGAGAGGCAATATAAACTAAATGGTACAATTTTAAAGGGGATGCCGGAACAGATAGACCTGGGGTATACGTGCACAAATCTTTGAAGGTGGCAGGACAGGTTGAGAAGGTTGTTAAAAAAGGCATACGGGATCCTTGGCTTTATAAATAGAGGCATAGAGTACAAAAGCAAGGAAGTTATGCTGAACCTTTCCAAAGCACTAGTTAGGCCTCAGCTGGAGTATTAGGCTCAATTCTGGGCACCACACTTTAGGAAGGATATCAAAGCCTTAGAGAGGGTGCAGAAGAGATTTACTAGAATGGTACCAGGGACAAAAGACTTAAGTTACATGGAGAGACTGGAGAAACTGGGGTTGTTCTCCTTAGAGCAGAGACGGTTAAGGAAAGATTTGATAGAGGTGTTCAAAATCATGAAGGGTTTTAATAAGAACATAAGAAATAGGAGCAGGAGTAGGCCATAAAGCCCCTCGAGCCTACTCCGCCTTTCAATAAGACATGGCTGATCTTCTACCTCAACTCCATTTTCCTGCCTGATCACAATATCCCTCGATTCCCTAGGAGTCCAAAAATCTATCGATCTCAGCCTTGAATATACTCAATGACTGAGCATCCACAGCCCTCTGGGGTAGAGAATTCCAAAGATTCACAACCCTCAGTGAAGAAATTCCTCATCTCAGTCTTAAATGGCCGACCCCTTATCCTGAGACTATGCCCCCTAGTTCTAGACTCTCCAGCCGGGGAAACAGCCTCTCAGCTGTCTAGCCCTTTCAGAATCTTATATGTTTCAATGAGATCACCTCTCATTCTTCGAAACTCCAGAGAGTATAGGCCCATTCTACTCAATCTCTCCACATTGGACAACCCTCTCATCCCAGGAATCAATATAGTGAATCTTCATTGCACCCCTTCTAAGGCAAGTACATCCTTCCTTAAGTAAGGAGACCAAATCTGTACACAGTATTTCAAGTGTGGTTTCACCAAACTCTGTACAATCGCAACAAGACTTCCTTACTCTCATACTCCAACCCCCCTTGCAATAAAGGCCAACATACCATTTGCCTTCCTAATTGCTTGCTGTGCCTGCATGTTAACTTTCTGCGTTTCGTGTACAAGGACACCCAAATCCCTCTGAACACCAATATTTAATAGTTTCTCACCATTTAAAAAAGATCCTGTTTTTCTATTCTTCCTACCAAAGTGAATAACCTCACATTTCCCCACATTATACTCCATCTGCCACCTTCTTGCCCACTCACTTAACCTGCCTATATCCCTTTGCAGACTCCTTGTGTCCTCCCCTCAGCTTACTTTCTCACCTAGCTTTGTATCGTCAGCAAACTGGGATACGTCATTCTCGATCCCTTCATCTAAGTCATCAATATAGATTGTAAATAGCTGAGGCCCAAGCACCGATCATTGCGGCACCCCACTAGTTACAGCCTTACAGCCTGCCAACCTCCATTAACCAATTCCCTACCCATGCTAATATATTACCCCCAACCTCACAAGCCCTTATCTTGTGTAACAACATTTTATGTGGCACCTTATCGAATTCCTTTGAAAAATCCAAATATACTACATCCACTGCTTCCCCTTTATCTACCCTGCTAGTTACATCCTCAAAAACTCTAATGAATTTGTTAAACACAATTTCCCTTTCATAAAACCATGTTGACTCTGCCTAATCATATTATGATTTTCTAAGTGCCCCATTACCACGTCCTTAATAATGGATTCCAGCATTTTCCCGACTACTGATATCAGGCTAACTGGCCTGTAGTTCCGTGTTTTCTCTCCCTCCTTTCTTGAATAGCGGGGTTACATTTGCTACCTTCCAATCCGCTGGGACCATTCTAGAATCTAGGGAATTTTGGAAGATCACAACCAATGCACCCACTATCTCTGCAGCCACCTCTTTTAGAACCCTAGGGCGTAGACCATCAGGTCCAGGGGATTTGTCGGCTTTTAGTTCCATTAATTTCTCCAGTACTTTTTCTTTACTAGTATTAATTACTTTAAGTTCCTCACTCTCATTAGCCCCTTGGTTCCCCACTATTTCTGGTATGCTTTTTGTGTGTTCTAATGTGAAGACAGATATAAAATATTTGCTTTGATGGAGTAAACAAGGAGAAACTGTTTCCAGTGGCAAAAGGGTCGGTAACCAGAGGACACAGATTTATGGTAATTGGCAAATGAACCAGAGGCGACATGAAAAAAATTTTACACAGCAAGTTGTTTTGATCTGGAATGCGCTGCCCGAAAGGGTGGCGGAAGCAGATTAAATTGTAACTTTCAAAGGGGAATTGGATAATTATTTGAAGGGGGAAATTTGCAGGGCTATGGGATTAATTGGATTGCTCTTTCAAAGAGCCAGCACAGGCCGAATGGCCTCCTTCGGTGCTGTATCATTCTATGATTCTATGATATTTACAGTAAAAGTTGCTTTCAAATGATGTTTCTGGGTGGTTGCACTTTGTATATATAACAAAACTCAGATCGTCACAGAAGATTTCTCTGGGTCTGACCCAAATACGTAACAGAAAATCGGACGGGTCGGAATGCACTTCCTTAAAAGGAGCCAACCCAATTTTCATCCATTAATTTAAATAGAGAGAAAAAAAAATCAGGCAGGTTCCTTTACAGGCCAGCACTCCGACCCGTCTGATTTTCCAGTCTTGACTCACATAACATTGTGCGCTTGAGCATAGACCCAGGAAAATCTGTCCTATCATCTTTAACTACATAAAGATCGTTAGACCAGAGAACGTGCTTCTTTAATTAAAGTGAGATTACCGTAAACGCGCAGTTCTACCGCTTCCTCGTTCACGCCCTTTCCTGATCTTCCAGTAACTTCATACAGACCGTTGTCACTTTTTAGCAGGGTCTGTATTTGCAGGCTGTAGTCACTGAGGTTTAACCTGAACCTCTCTCCCAGTTCATTGTTACACTCTGCTGGGCTGTTTCGGGGTTTTGAACATACTTCAATCTTTTTCCCAGTAGTTGAGTTTGTGAAGTCCCAAGTAATTACAAGTTCCGCTCCTCGTATATTTGTTGGTAAAATAATTGACTGTCCCAGAGTCCCATTCACCAGGTGTCGAGGGACCAGATTCCCAACAGCCTGTCCTATACCTGGAACAGAAACAGAAAGACAAGCCCTTTAGTATCTTTAGTTCTGGTGTATTGGTTGGTGTCTGCCGCTTTACCGTGACATTTGTTGCTGCACTTTTTGGAACCGATGCCGAACATTTCAGATCACGCTCTCCAGTAACTTTGTACGACGCAGTTTGTGAAGCCCCGTTAGTGGGGAGCAGCTGCTGTTTGACATGATTCCATAGACATTCCCCCTCCCCAGGACCATTGCATGGGAAGTAGAGCCTCGGGCTCTTTAATAAAGATTCCTGTGAAGTCTGTTCCCCACCATGATTGGGATTCACATCTCAGAGCTGCACAAGCACTAATATAGGAAGAGTCAGAAGCCACAGCTGTCAAAGTCAGAGAAATGAGTGAGAGATTTTTCACTCATGATCCTTGTATCTGAGGCATTGACATAAACATAGATAAGAGCAGGAGACTGTTTGTCACGTGGGCCACAGTGGACGAACAAATGACATAAATGTATTCTCATCCTCTCAACGCCTCATTTAACTGATAAAATCATAGAATCTTACAGCGCAGAAGGAGGCCATTCAGCCCATCGTGCCTGTGCTAACTCTTTGAAACATCTATCGAATTCGTCCCACTCCCCAGCTCTTACCCCGTTGCCGTACAAATTTTCCCATTCCTTTTTACTGTCCTCTTTTTCCCCCTTTACAATCTGTCTGCCTGGCCACCTGAAGTCAATGGAAATAAAAATCGGGAGAGATGTAAAACGGGCTAACAATTCGCTATCACCCGTTTTATACTATCGTACAAAGTGGAAATTACCCCAGGCGGTTGCTATAACTGGCGGCTGATCTAGTTTTAAGCCTGGGTGGCAAGTTGAAAATCTACCCTGCTGTCTCTTTCCCTTGTTGTCCATTGTAAACAATTTTACAACACCAAGTTATAGTCCAGCAATTTTATTTTAAATTCACAAGCTTTCGGAGGCTACCTCCTTCCTCAGGTGAACGATGTGGAAGGAGGTAGCCTCCGAAAGCTTGTGAATTTAAAATAAAATTGCTGGACTATAACTTGGTGTTGTAAAATTGTTTACAATTGTCAACCCCAGTCCATCACCGGCATCTCCACACCTTGTTGTCCAGTTAGAGGAGTGCTGCTAATTAGAGGTGTGAAACTTGCAGTAGTCATGGAAGTGATTGAGGTCGTGTGTGAGTTTCCTGTCAAATGCCAGAGGTGTGGGGAGGACCCGTTGAATGTATAGATTCTATTCAGTTCTGGGGAGTGAAGTCAGTTAAAACAGGAAAGCTCGTTTCAGATATAAAGGTGATGTTCTCCATGGAGCCATGAATTGTACACCAAAACACCGAATGCATTTTCTGTACTATCCTTGACAGCACAGAGTTCACAGGATTGTGATTCTTTAATGGGAAGACTGTAGGGTTGGTGTTCTGGAAGGATAAGATCAAATGGGCTGAAGGGCCTACTTCATTTACCCGATGATCTCTTTACGATGTCTCTGAGCCCTACATTACTCACTATCCCATCCAGATTTGTAAAAGAACAAATTCCTTTAGATGTGGTCGCATCACCACAGCCTGATTCAGTTTATGCCACTGAGCATTTACAGGGAGGGTTCTGGGAGATTAATCCATTCCCATAAACCACCAAAAATATTTAGTCTGATTGGAATTGATGTGAATCACAGCAAACACACAACCTACCATATTACAGATGGTTATCAGCTGCTGAAAGTTGCCAGGTAGGGTGGATAAGGCCAGAACACTGCAGTCATTCAAAACATAGCTAGGTGCTGCAATAGGATGATGGTAGGGTTATTATTGTGGCAAGATAAGCCTGAATGGGGTGAAGGATCGTCATCATCTAAACTCTGATCTCACCCTCACTCCCAGACCTGGTCAGTATCTCTCCTACCCTCACTCCCAGACCTGGTCAGTATCTCTCCTACTCTCACTCCCAGACCTCTGCTGGAAAGTGCACTTGTGGGAGTCAGGCGAGGACAGGCTTGTGTTTGGCTGTGATGCCCTCCAGGGCCAAATAGTCTGCGAACGCTCATTGTCTGTACTCACACAGGAAGAATGAGCAGTTGGCCGGAAGGTGGCCGGTTCATTGGGGAACAGTACTCAGTGAGAACTACTACCTCCAAGAGAGGAGCGGAGAGAACTAGAAAAGAGCTTGGTAATCAAACACAATCAAAATGAGGCTCTATAAAAGGCAACTGAGACATCAAACCACGAGACACTGAGCTACCAAACCCACAGGCCCTGGAATCACGAGAGGCCCAATATGAGCTGTGGTCAGTGTTTCCGCTTAGCAGCAGACTCTGACATCTATGTTGCTGATTGCAATCTGCTCCCCTCCTACAGATCAATTAAATATGGACACCAGCGTTACTACGGAAATGCATGGCAGCAACTGGAACATGCTCTGAGGTCTGTGAATAGTACTGATGTTTAGGAAACAAATTAGGTAAAGGGGAAAAACTACAAATGCTGGAAAATGGAAGAAAAAAGAAAGATTTTAATTTGTACAGCACCTTATCATGCCCTCAGAGTGTTCCAGCATACTTCAGATCCAATCAATTACTTTTTACACTATTACTTTGTAGGCAAACACAGAAGCTAATTTATGCACAGCAAGATCCAATGAACTGCAGATGAGACGAATGACCAGCTAAGCAGTTTTTGACAGTGTTGGTTCAGGAGAAAATGTTGGTCAGGGCATCAGGAGAACATCCTGCTCTGCTTTGAATAACGTCATGGGATGTTTTACATCCATCTGAACAAGCAGATGGGGCCTTAGTTCAATACCTCGTCTGAAAGAGAGCACTTCTGACAACGCAGAACTCCCTCAATACTACCACTGAAATGTCACTCAGCTTTGAGGCGAGGAGTCGCACCGCTCTGAGGCGAGGAGTCGCACCGCTCTGAGGCGAGGAGTCGCACCGCTCTGAGGCGAGGAGTCGCACCGCTCTGAGGCGAGGAGTCGCACCGCTCTGAGGCGAGGAGTCGCACCGCTCTGAGGCGAGGAGTCGCACCGCTCTGAGGCGAGGAGTCGCACCGCTCTGAGGCGAGGAGTCGCACCGCTCTGAGGCGAGGAGTCGCACCGCTCTGAGGCGAGGAGTCGCACCGCTCTGAGGCGAGGAGTCGCACCGCTCTGAGGCGAGGAGTCGCACCGCTCTGAGGCGAGGAGTCGCACCGCTCTGAGGCGAGGAGTCGCACCGCTCTGAGGCGAGGAGTCGCACCGCTCTGAGGCGAGGAGTCGCACCGCTCTGAGGCGAGGAGTCGCACCGCTCTGAGGCGAGGAGTCGCACCGCTCTGAGGCGAGGAGTCGCACCGCTCTGAGGCGAGGAGTCGCACCGCTCTGAGGCGAGGAGTCGCACCGCTCTGAGGCGAGGAGTCGCACCGCTCTGAGGCGAGGAGTCGCACCGCTCTGAGGCGAGGAGTCGCACCGCTCTGAGGCGAGGAGTCGCACCGCTCTGAGGCGAGGAGTCGCACCGCTCTGAGGCGAGGAGTCGCACCGCTCTGAGGCGAGGAGTCGCACCGCTCTGAGGCGAGGAGTCGCACCGCTCTGAGGCGCGTGACCCCTCACTTCCATACAGTGTGAGGAGTCGCACAGTTTTGAGGCTCTGGGAAAGAATGATTGTGATTTTACATTGAAGGAGTCCCATTGACAGATCAGACATCCAAACACCCAATGGAATCCAAAGTCCCATTTTTGTGGGACTTGCAAGCTTCTGATAGGTTTCCAGTTAGAGCAAACAGCACAGAGCTGGAATTCTTTCATTTTAATTTTGGGTGCCACAGGTCTCCAGCCTCTGTTTACGAGACGCTCCCCCCCCCCTAACTCTTCTGACAAGGGGTAAAAGCGCAGTGGAGGGCGTTTTACAAATCTTAATTTTGGACCTTGTTCAATAATTAAAGGTTAACGGCACTGGTCAATGAGTAATTAGAAGATCTCTGAAACAGCAGTGAGGTGAAGGATCTGTTTTTAATGGGTTTGGTTGTAGATGGAAATGTGTTGGCCAGAAATCTGGGAGAACTCCCTGCTCTTCTTCAAATAGGGCCACGGGATCTTTAATATCCATGTGATCTGTCAGGTAGGAACCTGACTTATCATCTTATCCGAAGGACGGCACTTCTAACAATATATCACAACAGTGCAGTGAGACTTGAATCTACAAACAGGTGAAAATGTCACCTACTGGAGCCAACCTGACACCTATTGTAATTCTTGTATTATTCAGATACCCACAGTGCATACAGCAACAGAAAGCAGGAAGACATTAGGGTAGATTTTTGTCTTTACTGCCTGGGCAGTGAGTAGAAAGGAAAACAGAACCTGCTAGGTTTTCCTCCCATTGATTTAAATGGCAGGGGTTTTAGATGGTTTCTATAACCAAAGTGAGATCCTCCCGAATTTCCTCTCTGCACTTCGATCAGGCAATGTTCAAAGTCCAGGCAGTAAAGATACGTCCTTTCCTCATTAATAAATGAACGGGTAAAACAAACTGGAACAGCTGCTCTCCCAGGGCATCTGGTAACTAACTCCTTTAGATCTCAGTTTTGGTGCGAGTTCAATGTCAATACTGCACGAGATCACAGCTAATGTCACTACAATGAACACTATTTGGCTCATCCCAGCTCATTTTTCCAAAAAGACCTAGACCTCGATTTTAACTCCCCGTGTCAGAGACTCTTTAAACCACACTCACCCCCACCCCACCCCGCCCCAACTCCGAAACCATTTTCACCTCCGTGTGAGACCCTTTAATCTGCACCCACCAAATCCCTTAAACTGCACTGCCTGCAGCAGCTGAGATCCTTTAAAGATCACTCCCCCAGTGGCCAAGACCCTTTAAACCACACCAGCTCCTCTGTTAACTGATATGTTTGGGAGCGCGGAACTGTTTGTCCACTGCAATACGTTTAGAAGAGATCTTAGTCAAAGTGCGAGAAACATTTGAAGTGATTCTACCAGTGAGGTAGTGATCAAAGAGATGAGAGGAATTGCAGCATTTGAGGGATCCTGGGTGAGTTGGAGCTTTCTGGGTGAGGCTTTTCCTCATTCTTGATTTTCTCATGTTTTTAGTGTGCTTGAGAGCAGAGAGCTCTTTGCAGATATTTGCATTTATGCTCGTATATCAGGGGTGGCGTGTCAAGAGTATAGTTGTTAAGGAACAGGATATCCATTATCGTTGGTTTAATGGCCCACAGTCATATCTTACTTGGTAAATAGCAGCTGTTTCAGTTTGCTTTTCTCATGTAAATATAGAGGGAAGGTGGGAGTAAACTGTCAGTAGTATGGCAGTTTGGAACTGAACTAAAGAGGAACATCAGTCTATGGGGATAATTTTAACCTAACCCGCCCAGCAGGCAATCTACTGGATCGGTTGGAACCCCGGTTTTACACCCTACCCAATATTGCTCTCCACTGGACTTCAAAAGGAGAATAAAATCGGACGGGGTGGAAAACCAGCGTTGCACCCGATCCCATCCATTTCCTGACGGGTGGGTTAGGTTAAAATTGACCTATGTTTTTTTTAAAACAGATATTTTAATAAAAATCACAATTTTTTAACACTTCATTAGAAGCAATATCAGTGTTCACTGAAATCTTTCCTCCCAGCCTTGGAGGAACTGCAGGATTTTAAGTCATGGAAAATACTGGCCCAGTGCCAGTCAACGAGGATCTGTCCACTCGCAGTGCCAGTTAACAAGGGTCTGTTTACTTACAGACCCTGTCAGTGAGAGCTTGTGGACTCTCAGAGCCAGTCAGTTGAGGGGGTCTGTCGACTCAAAGAGCCAGTCGCCCAGGGTCTGTTAATTCGCAGACCCTATCAGTGAGGCTCAATTCACAGACTGCCGGCATGGGTCTGTCAACTCACAAAGAATTATTTTTTTGTGTTCTTCTCATGAAGGGGTTAACTCATGCTGGGGTACAGGTTCCAGACAGTGGACACCTTTCCAGTATCATTGTGTGTGTTCCCAGACAGCGAATGCCACCAGGCTATTCGACCAAGGGGGGAGGAACTGCAGCTTAGCCCAATCCTAAATTTTAGGCAATGTCCACACAGGCACTTTGCAGTAGGGATCACTGGAGAGTGACGAGGAACAGCAACCCTGGATTACTTTCTCCTCTCTAACCCAGGACTATTTTATCGCCCCTACTGCTGCCCCGGCTGAGATCAATTAATTCAGCACAACCCAGGGCTATGCAGTTACTCAGTCATCAAGGAAAGCACCTTGGAGATGGTTAATGATGGTCCTCTTTCGCCGAAGGAGAAGCGAATATATTTCATAAAAGCTATCAATCACGGGGAAGTAAAGAAGGAGAACTTTATAGCAGGAATCAATCAAAAAAGCAGACCTTCAGGTCAATACATTGTGTAAAGTTCCATTTATACAGTCTCACTTCTGTCCCTGGTGAAAGGCTCACAGTGTAAGCTGCAACCCAGTGATATTGTTTCCATTACAAACCCATTTCTTTTTGTTTGTTTTTTCTTTGTTTTGCATACAGAAGGAATTACAACAGGTTCCAGCTCCGGGCAGCTGATACAAGGAGGTGTCATGAAGAAATTGATGCTGCAGCAGTTAAGAGGCAGAAAGAAACTGACAGTTTGTACTGAGATATGCAGAGATCATAAATGCAGCATAAGGCCTTCTCAAGCAGCTATCTCCATTAAAGGGCCTAACTCTAGCTCTTAGCTAAAGTTGTCACCGAAATACAGATCCATAAACAGAATTTTTCTGCAATTTTATTAGTTTTAAACTAAGAAAACCTTACTGTGCTGCATGCTGGGATAGCCTAGCTGTCTCTTATTGTATAGCATGATGAATTAGTCTGGCTGTGCCTTACTATAGTACATAATGGGATAGCTTGGTTGTACCTTGCCGCAACGCATAGCGGGACAGTCTGGCTGTGTCCTGCCGCAATGCATAGCGGGACAGTCTGGCTCAAGTCTCTGGAGTGGGACTTGAACCCATAAGCTTCTGACTCAGAGGCGAGGGAGCTACCAACTGAGCCACAGCTGACATCTAAACAGGAAAGTAGATAGTTCCTGCCCACAGGGAGGGGGAGGGAGGGGTGGAAGTGGGACTGTGCACTGGTGAAACAGATAAACGTACCAAGACCTCAAGAGCTAGTGCTGACGGAGATTGTGCTTAACTACTCAGATCACGTACTTTTGCATAATTGTCATCTGTCACGAGCAGTTAGTGACCTCAGCCCAGAGAATAACCCTCAAGTTTCACTTCTGCATCTCCTAGCCATTCGACAGCTCAAGTCTCAGTATCAGTATCAGTGAAGCGCATCAATTCTCTTCAGAGATGTGACTGGTCACGTCGATTGGAAATTTAGTCAGTTGGAAAAAAAACACTCTCAAAGTGTTTGCACAAAACAATTTCAAACTCGTTGCGGGGTGGGGGGGGGGGCAATTTTCAACTGCCATCTGCCCCTCGTCCTCCCTCTCCCTCTCCCCACTTTAAGTTGAAAAGAAAAATAGACTGCCCATAGTGAATTTTTTCAGGCGGGCCACAAAATGAGCAGGTAGCATTCCTGCTCCTGCCTGACACAGGCGAGAGCTTTATTAAAATCGGGGTCTTATGCTGTTTGTAGGAACCCGATGCCAATTGGCGGAGCGTGTCACACACACACACACACACACACACACTCCACCCATTGGTACCAGGCGTTCAGTAGGCTAACCTGCTCTCCTTAAAGGGACCGCTGGAGGCCACTCAAGAAAAGAGCCCTAAAAGATTTTTTTGCTCATGTGGCCTGCCCTCCAGATTTCAACAACCCCCCCCCCCCCCGCACCCAATATTTGTTTCAGCTCCATGGAGCAGTCATCAGATTCTTCACCCCCGATGGTGAGCTGACTGTGTGCCCTCACTAAACCCTGGCAGCTCACCCAAAATATTTAGACGAGGCCCAACCGTGACAATGGTTTGGGCTTTTTGCCGGAGCCATTGGACAGGCACAGCTCACAAGCTCTGCCCACCCAATGAGCAGCCCAGTTGAAAATTAACCCCCTTTAAATCCTGAACAGGCGGTGGGGGGACACCAGGTGAAGTGGACAGTCAACGCTCAGCCCTTTCTCCTACAGTGGGACAGGGTAAAGGAAGTCCAACTCCGCCCTTTCACCTATACTAGTGAGGGGACAGGGTGAAGTAGTCGGACAGAGCTCAGCCCGTTCACCTAGGGAGTGTTTGATGGGACAGTGTAGAGGGAGCTTTACTCTCCGTCTAACCCATGTTGTATATGACCGGGAACGTTTTTAATGCTGATACTCATCAAAGAAAAAGTTTAAAAATAAAAATGGCAGAGTGGATATACAGACATGAACAAACAGCAACATAATCTCCTACATAGGGTGAGAAAATGTCTTTAATCTTAAAAAAAAACGTTGATGATACACCAGCTAGATGCCAGGAATAAAAGCAGATGTAGAGTCTAATTACAAAGGCGACATTGTTGCCAAAATGCCCCACAGCACCAACATTCTCCTAATATAAGCAAGACCACCCTCACAACTGTCTGCAATGTGACTCCTTAATAACCATCCTGGCCAAAGACATAGAATACATAGGTGGTATGTGAGGGTAACTATCACACAGCTGTGCTCTGTAGCAGAGCTTTGTTTCACATGAATGCTCTGAAAGGTTTGCGAACATTGACTAGTTTCTCTCTACCTCCTATTGCTGTAGAGTGGTTTATGTTTAAAACGATGGGAGCCTGTTGTACCAGGCTCCTATATGTGGCGGGGCTGTCAAACTCCCAACTAAGGTAATTACAGATGAGGAAGACCATTTGGCACACCGTAATCCCTTCATCCAAAGAGACTCTATGCCTCTCCACCCCCCCCCCCCCGCCCTTCAATTAGAACATCCAATTGTTTCTTAAATGATTTCAGGGTTCTTTCGGTCCACTGCTCTATCTGGAAGTTTATTCCACATAGCGATCATTATCAGGAGCACACTGTCCCCTCGACTGCAGCATTTTTGACATGTTACGAAATGCCGGAACTTGCTCCTCCATTTCACCACGAACAACGGTGAGCGCTGTTGAGGTCACCATTATTTTGCAAGCAACTTCTGCCCCAATGTTTCTGGAAGCTCTCGCTGGGCTCCACCAGATTTATCCAGGCACCTAAAATGAGACTTTAGAGTACCTACTGTACTACACTTCCTGTACTGTCATGGAATCATAGAATGGTCACAGCACAGAAGGAGGCCAAGTCAGCCCATCGAGCCCATGCTGGCTCTCTGCAAGAGTAATCCAGCTGGTCCCACTCCCCTGTCCTTTCCCCATAACCCTCCATTTTTTTTTTGTCCTTCAAGTACTTATCCAGATCCCTTTTGAAAGCCGCAACTGAATCTGTCTCCACCAACCCCCTCAGGCAGTGCATTCCAGATCACAACCACTCACCGCATAAAAGAAGTTTTTCCTCATGTGGCCTTTGGTTGTTTTGCCAATTACCTTAAATCTATGTCCTCTGGTTCTCCACCCTTCTGCCATTGGGAACAGTTTCTCTCTATCTACCCTGTCTCGACCCCTGATGATTTTGAACAATTCTATCAAATCTCCTCTCTACCTTCTCTGCTGTAAGGAGAAGGGAGATGGCAGATGCAGTATAACGCGGATAAATGTGAAGTTATGAACTTCGGAAGGAAAAACAGAGAGGCAGACTATTATTTAAATGGTTATAGATTGGGAAATGATGTACAAAGGGACCTGGGTGTCCTTGTGCACCAGTCACTAAAAGCAAACATGCAGGTGCAGCAAGCAGTTAGGAAGGCAAATGGTATGTTGGCCTTCATTGCAAGAGGATTTGAGTACAGGAGCAAGGATGTCTTACTGCAGTTATACAGGGCCTTGGTGAGACCACACTGGAGTGCTGTGTGCAGTTTTGTTCTCCTTACCCAAGAAAGGATATACTTGCCATAGAGGAAGTGCAGCGAAGGTTCACCAGACTGATCCCTGAGATGGCAGGACTGTCGTATGAGGAGAGATTGGGTTGACTAGGCCTGTACTCTCTAGAGTTTAGAAGAACGAGAGGCAATCTCATTGAAATGTATAAAATTCTGACAGGGCAAGACAAACTGGATGCAGGGAGGATGTTTCCCCTGGCTGGGGGGGGGGGGTCTAGAACGAGGGGTCACAGTCTCAGGATACGGGGTAGGACATTTAGGACTGAGATGAGGAGAAATTTCTTCATGCAGAGGGTGGTGAACCTTTTTTTAAAAATTCGTTCATGGGATGTGGGCGTCGCTGGCGAGGCCGGCATTTATTGCCCATCCCTAATTGCCCTTGAGAAGGTGGTGGTGAGCCGCCTTCTTGAACCGCTGCAGTCCGTGTGGTGAAGGTTCTCCCATAGTGCAGTTAGGAAGGGAGTTCCAGGATTTTGACCCATCGACGATGAAGGAACGGCGATATATTTCCAAGTCGGGATGGTGTGTGACTTGGAGGGGAACATGCAGGTGGTGTTGTGCCCATGTGCCTGCTGCCCTTGTCCTTCTAGGTGGTAGAGGTCGCAGGTTTGGGAGGTGCTGTCGAAGAAGCCTTGGCGAGTTGCTGCAGTGCATCCTGTGGATGGTACACACTGCAGCCACTGTGTGCCGGTGGTGAAGGGAGTGAATGTTTAGGGTGGTGGATGGGGTGCCAATCAAGCGGGCTGCTTTGTCCTGGATGGTGTCGAGCTTCTTGAGTTTGTTGGAGCTGCACTCATCCAAGCAAATGGAGAGTATTCCATCACACTCCTGACTTGTGCCTTGTAGATGGTGGAAAGGCTTTGGGGAATCAGGAGGTGAGTCACTCACCGCAGAATACCCAGCTTCTGACCTGCTTTTGTCGCCACAGTATTTATATGGCTGGTCCAGTTAAGTTTCTGGTCAATGGTGACCCCCAGGATGTTGATGGTGGGGGATTCTGCGATGGTAATGCCGTTGAATGTCAAGGGGAGGTGGTTAGACTCTCTCTTGTTGGAGATGGTCATTGCCTGGCATTTGTCTGGCACGAATGTTACTTGCCACTTATCAGCCCAAGCCTGGATGTTGTCCAGGTCTTGCTGCATGCGAGCTCGGACTGCTTCATTATCTGAGGGGTTGCGAATGGAACTGAGCACTGTGCAATCATCAGCAAACATCCCCATTTCTGACCTTATGATGAAGGGAAGGTCATTGATGAAGCAGCTGAAGATGGTTGGGCCTAGGACACTGCCTGGTTGTCCGTCCGGTTTTATTCTTATGACTTTTTTTAAGCGAGATTTTACAACTGAGTGGCTTGCTAGGCTATTTCAGAGGACAATTAAGAATCAACCACATTGCTGTGGGTCTGGAGTCACATTTCGGCCAGACCGGGTAAGGACGGCAGGTTTCCTTCCCTAAAGGACATTAGTGAACCAGATGGGTTTTTACGACAATCCGGTAGTTTCATGGCCACCATTACTGATACTGGTATTTTAATTCCAGATTTTATTTGATTAATTGAATTTAAATTCCCCAGCTACCATGACTCATGACTCCAGGTTATTAGTCCAGGCCTCTGGATTACTAGTCCAGTAACATAACCACGATGCTACCGTACCCACTCTGTGGAATTTTCTACCACAAAAGGCATTGGGGGCCAAGTCACTGAATATATTTGAGAAGGAGATAGACAGACTTCTCGGTACAAAAGGCATCAAGGGGTACGGGGAGAGCGCGGGAATAGAGATAGAGGGGGTGGAAGAGGAAGGGGGTGGAAGGGGAAGGGAAGGGGGTGGAAGGGGAAGGGGGTGGAAGGGGAAGGGGGTGGAAGGGGAAGGGAAGGGGGTGGAAGGGGAAGGGAAGGGGGTGGAAGGGGAAGGGAAGGTGGCATTGGGGGAGGGGCGTAGGTAGGAGCTGCCACTGGAGTAGATGGTCCGGGCGGCATGTTACTCGGGGAGTCCCTCCAGTCTGGATGGCAGCAGCGGGGTCTGCTTTGTCCAGCGTGGATCTCCTCCCCCCCCCCCCCCCCCATTATGGCAGGTAACAGCGACTTTTTCGGAGGGGAAAGGGTTTGTTTCCCTTATGGCAGGGACCCCGCTGTACTCCAGCTACCACTATTAGATTATTTTAATTCGAAATGTTGCTGCTTTTATTTCTTAAGCGGATACGTGATGTTTTGCGCTGGCGTAACTATTGATCTGTTCTCACTGCGGAAGGTTTATTTTCTACAGGACCAGATATGAGGATGTTTCTAGGCTTTATCCGAGTACACTCACTTCAACGGCAGAATTACCAGAGTTTGGAAAATAAAATGGAGAATGAGGTTGCAGTGTCAATTAATTCTTAAATAATTACAATGAGACTCTTGGCCTCTTTGAGGGTGAGTTCAGTGCCCTCTAATGTTCTGCGATTCTAAAAGCGGTTTACAAGTGTCCTTTGTCTGAGGATGGCCAGTATTTGTAACACAGTTCAGCGCTCCTGTGTACTTTTAGGTTTATCTGTTCCAAAATCTAAAACCTTTGCTTTATATAAACCCCTTTACTTGTTTCTTTGTTCCGCGACATCTGCGATGGTTGCGACCATCCACTCCCCCTGGTAGCTGCAGGATATTAACTTATATTCACACACTATTCAGAAAACTCTAAGGAAACTAAATCTTCAATGGTACTGAAAAAATGAACTCACCCCCTGGGTCGTTTAGGAATGCCAGAAATAGCCATCTGATAACGATTCTGGTTGGAATATCAGAGCCCCAACTAAACATGTCTTTTGTTGAACAAAGACCGTCGCAGTGCAGGGTTGGGGCGTGGCCGAGAATGGGAAGTGCTTTGCCAATTTTTTTTGAATTGGGGAAACATTTAATTAAATTCCTACATTGATCAGAACAAAACGGGAATGAAATACACAAATAGATTTCCGAATAAGTTATTCAAACACAAAAATAAATGTTAGCAGCTGGTTGGTTGACTCAGATGATTAAAGCAAATAAGCTGGGCGGCCAAATCCATACCAGCTTCACAGAATCGTGGAATGGTTACAAGGCAGGAGGCCATTCGGACCGTCGAGTCCGTGCAGGCTCTCTGCAAGAGAAATCCGGCTAGTCCCACTCCCTGTAGTTTTTATCCTTCTAGTAGTTATCCAGTTCCCTTTTGAAAGCTACTATTGAATCTGCCTCCACCACCCCCTCCGGCAGTGCATTCCAGATCACAACCACTTGCTGTGTTTTTAAAAAAAGTTTTTTCTCAAGTCGCCTTTGGTTCTTATTTGCCAATCACCTTAAATCTATGTCCTCTGGTTCCCCCATTTGCCACCCTCCAATCTGTAGGAACTGTTCCAGAGTCTATAGAATTTTGGAAGATGATCACCAATGCATCCACTATTTCCAGGGCCACTTCCTTTAGTACTCTGGGATGTAGATTATCAGGTCCTGGGGATTTGTTAGCCTTTAGCCCCATTAATTTCCCTAGCACTTTTTTTTACTAATACTGGTTTCCTTCAGTTCCTCCCTCTCACTAGACCCTTGGTTCCCTAACATTTCTGGCAGGTTATTTGTGTCCTCCTTTGTGAAGACAGAACCAAAGTATGTGTTTAATTGTTCTGCCATTTCTTTGTTCCCCGTTATAATTTCCCCCATTTCTGACTGTAAGGGACCTACATTTGTCTTCACTAATCTTTTTCTCTTGACATATTTATAGAAGCTTTTACGGTCAGTTTTTATGTTCCCTGCTAGTTTACTCTCATACTCTATTTTTCCCCTCTTAATCAATCTCTTTGTCCTCCTTTGCTGAATTCTAAACTGCTCCCAATCCTCAGGCTTGCTGCTTTTTCTGGCAATTTTATATGTCTCCTCTTTGGATCTAATACTATCCCTAATTTCTTTTGTAAGCCACGGTTGAGGCACCTTTCCTGTTTTATTTTTGCACCAGACAGGAATGAATAATTGTTGTAATTCCTGCACACATTCTTTAAATATTAGCCATTGCCTATCCACCGTCATTCCTTTTAGTAAAGTTCCCCAATCTATCATAGCCAACTCACACCTCATACTTTCGTAATTTCCTTTATTTAGATTCAGGACCCCAGTTTCACATTCAACTACTTCACTCTCCATCTTAATGAGGAATTCTATCATGTTATGGTCGCTCTTCCCTAAGGGACCCTGCACAACAAGATTGTTAATTAATCCTTTCTCATTGCACAATACCCAGTCTAGGATCGTCTGTTCTCTAGTTGGTTCCTCAACGTATTGGTCTAGAAAACCATCACGTACACACTCCAGGAATTCCCCTCCCACAGTATTATTGCTAATTTGGTTTGACCAATCTATATGTAGATTAAAGTCACCCATGATTATAGTTGTACCCTTCTTGCATGCGTCTCTAATTTCCTGTTTAATGCCCTCCCCTACATCTCCACTACTGTTTGGGGGCCTATAGACAACCCCCACCAATGTTTTATGCCCCTTGGTGTTTCTTAGCTCCATCCACACAGATTCCACATCGTGATTTTCCGAGCCAATATCCTTCCTCACTATTGCATTGATTTCCTCCTTTACTAACAATGCTACCCCACCTCCTTTCCCTTTTCGCTTGTCCTTCCTAAATATTGAATACCCCTGGATGTTCATTTCCCATCCATGGTCACCCTGCAGCCATGCCTCCATAATCACAACTATATCATAACCATTAATATCTATCTGTTAATTCATCTAGCTTATTGTGAATGCTCCGCGCATTAAGACACAATGCCTTTAGACTTGTCTTTTTAAGATTGCTAGTCATCTTAGTTTTATTTTGCACTATGGCCCTATTTGTTTTTTGCCTTTGTTTTCTCTGCCTTCCACTATTGCTTCTTCCCTTTCAGTCTTTTGTTTCTATTCTTATTTCCCCCTCCTCTGTCTCCCTGCTCAGGTTCCCATCCCCCTGCCATTCTAGTTTAAACCTTCCCCAACAGCATTAGCAAACACCCCCGCAAGGACATCGGTTCCATTCCTGCTCGGGTGTAACCCGTCCCACTTGTACAGGTCCCACCTTCCCCAGAACTGGTCCCAATGTCCCAGGAATCTAAATCCCTCCCTCCTACACCATCCCTGCAGCCACGCATTCATCTGGTCTATTCTCCTGTTCCTATACTCACTAGCACGTGGCACTGGTAGTAATCCTGAGATCACTACCTTTTGAGGTCCCGCTTTTTAATTTATCTCCTAACTCCTTAAATTCACCTTGCAGAACCTCATCCCTTTTTTTACCTATGTCGTTGGTACCGATATGGACTACGACCACTGGCTGTTCACCCTCCCCTTCCAGAATACCCTGCAGCCGCTCCGTGACATCCTTGACCCTAGCACCAGGGAGGCAACATACCATCCTGGAGTCATGTTTGCGGCCGCAGAAATGCCTATCTGTTCCCCTTGGGTACACCCAAGTCCAAGTCATTAATATATATCAAAACAAGCAATGGTCCTAGTACTGAACCCTGGGGAACACCACTGCACCTCCAGTACCAGTCAGCTCTGAGGAGTGTGTTTGGTTGCTCCTTCACCACATTCTTGGGCTGCTTTAGAGTAAAAATGTACAGATGCTGTGTGGCTCACTGAAATTTTATACTGCATGTGTGCAAGAGGGGAAATCAGATGGGGCAAAAACATCTTGTTAGGGAACTCATCCCTTAAGAGACTTTGTCACTGTGCAGAGAGGGCAGGTGGCAGCCCATTCTGGTGGGGAGCACGATCATTTCAATGATCCTCAGGCAGCTTAGTTGGTTCAGCGCTGGACTGGGGTCCAGAGAGTGCATGGTTTTAGCCATGGCAGGTTTCATGAAGCCTTTCACCTTTCTGAAGAGGATAACATGAGAACGACATAAGATGTAGGATGGATATGGGTGGGGGTGGGGACGCGGTAGAGGAGAGGCCCTGGGAGCTATAGGGTAATTTACTGATCTTGTATTGTCAGTGAGGAAGCTCCTTCAGTTGTACAGAGCCCCATTTGGAGTACTGCGCTCAATTTTGGGCACTAAAGGGATTTGGGTGTCCAGGTATATAAATCACTAAAAGCTAGTGCACACGTACAAAAGGGAATCAAGAAGGCTAATGGAATGTTGGCCTTTATCTCAAGGGGGGCTGAAATACAAAGGGGAGGAAGTGATGCTTCATTGGTATTGAGCCTTGGGCAGACTCCACCTGGAATCTTGTGAAGGTTGAGGGGTGAACCTTAACCTCAGAGCTCGGAGTGAAATCAGGAAGCAGTTTTTCACACAAAGGGTAGTCGAAATATGGAACTCTCCCCCAAAAGCCTGTGGATGCTGGGACAATTGAAATTTTCAAGACTAAGATCGATAGATTTTAGTTAGGTAAGGGTATCAAGAGATATGAAGCAAAGGCAGGTAAATGGAGTTGAGGTACAGATCAGCCATGATCTAATTGAATGGCGGAACAGGCTCGAGGGGCTGAATGGCCTACTGGTGTTTCTGATGTCCCTCTAACAGGACTGCATGTTATACTGGAAATTAGGGCTGCGCTCGATTTTCCAGCTGTTAATTTTAAATGGTTGTTAAATCATGTGCAACATGGCCTAAAATTTCTGATAAACTCTCTGCCAGTAGTACAGTCAGACATTTACCCCTTTGTTGTGGCGCTTTGCATACCTTTCAGGATTCAGATACTCCAAGCTATCAACAATAGAGAGATAAATGTAAGGAATCTTACAACACCAGGTTATAGTCCAACAGTTTTATTTGAAAATCACAAGCTTTCGGAGTTTACCTCCTTCATCAGGTGAGTGAGTGAAGCATAGCATATATTAGGCTGGGAGGCGATCACAGCAATTAAAGGTGTCGTTGGTGTTCAGACAGGTTAGCCATGGAAAACATTACATCCCAGTATACTGAATACACAATGGGTCAGATTACACAGACAGATAGAGAAAGAGACCCGAAAGGCAGAGAGAGAGAGAATGTCCAGTTGTATTAAAAACAGATAACTTTTTTTTCCGCTGGTGGGGTTACGTGTAGCGTGACATGAATCCAAGATCACGGTTGAGGCTGTCCTCATGGGTGCGGAACTTGGCTATCAACTTGGCTACTCAACCGAGATCTTGGATTCATGTCACGCTACACGTAACCCCACCAGCGGAAAAAAAAGTTATCTGTTTTTAATACAACTGGACATTCTCTCTCTCTCTCTCTCTCTCTCTGCCTTTCGGGTCTCTTTATCTGTCTGTGTAATCTGACCCATTGTGTATTCAGTATAATGGGATGTAATGTTTTCCGTGGCTAACCTGTCTGAACACCAACGACACCTTTGATTGCTGTGATCGCCTCCCAGCCTAATATATGCTATGCTTCACTCACTCACCTGATGAAGGAGGTAAACTCCGAAAGCTTGTGATTTTCAAATAAAACTGTTGGACTATAACCTGGTGTTGTAAGGTTCCTTACATTTGTCCACCCCAGTCCATCACCGGCATCTCCACATCATCACAATAGAGAGATAGGCATTGACTCATGACGCCATCTGGTGGTAATGTGATCAGTCTCTCTCCCCGTAATCAGCCATGTAATCCAGAGAATGAAAGACGCCCCCACACAGGGCCAGCAATCTTCCTTTCCCCAGCACTGTAAACAAATATCCCTCAACAAACACCACCAAATTAACTGGCCATGACTAAGGTCAGAGCACGTGGAGTCAGTGGACAAGTAGCAGAACGAATAGCAAACTGGCTACAAAAACAGAGAGTAGGGGTTAAAAGTAATTACTCAAACTGGCGAAAGGTGCAAAGTGGTGTTCCACAGGGATGAGTCCTGGGAGCACTGCTGTTCACCATTTACATAAACGATTTGGACTCGGGAATGGGAAGTACAATTGCAAAATTTGCGGATGACACCAAATTGGGGGAGGGGTATAGTTAATACCGAGGAAGACTGTGACAAAAGACAAGATGACCCACAATGCCAGTATTACGCCCGGGCGCCAAATTGAAAATTTACCTTGAAATCCCTTTGTCCAATTGCTGTTCTCAGTCGGGCCAGTAGGCAGAGCACCACTCAGCCACCAAAGATAATACAGTGAGCATTGGACAGGGCTCAACACCGGTCACAGACTGCCAGAAATGGAAAACAAATCAACAGATGCTGAGCTGTAGAGGTAGCGGGCACTTCCATAAACAGCCCAGGGCCCAGTCCCTGCTTCACTCGAATTATAGTTTATATAAAGTACCAATGGGACAGATTTCCTTATCCCTGCCCCGGTTCTATTAGATTGCCCGGGTTCATCACATTTAGGAAAATGAAACAGGGAGGACTGCATGCCTCTAACAGAGCCCTCTTGATTTTCTGCCCATTGCTCTAAATGGATGGAAAATCCTGCAGGCTCCATTAAGGGTATGCGCTGCTCCTGCCCCATTTTCCTGCACCGATTTTCACCTCTATCAGCTGGCGTTAACTGGGCCGGTGACCAGACCACCCCATTAACACCGAAAACGCGGCCATTGAAGGTCAATGGTCCCGGCGTTCAAAGCAGCCGCCTGTTTCAGGCGGTAGGCCCCGTTTGATGTGGGAATTGAGGTCCTATGCCGTAAATAGGACCCTGATTGCCATTTTAGATCAGAGCTGGTCGGAGCCTGCGCCCCGCACAGTCAGACCAGCTCTATGGGCGATGGAGCCAAAGAGGCCCGGCTACTCCGGGGCCCACAAAAGTATCCTGGGCCGCTGCCACCCCGGGGACCCCAACCCTCCGCAATCATGACACACCCTCCCCCCCTGGCCAAGACGGCCCGATTATAGGATGCCTCAATCTGGCAAGCTGCATCGGGACGCCTGCTTGACAGTCCGCAGCTCGCCGGCCTGATGTTAATGAAGCCGAGGCCACAAAATGACAGACTCCCCTTCGCCATGGGTACGGGTGACCAGTCGGCACGCTTCTCCGATCGGAAGGCCAAAAGTCAAAATCGACCCCAAACAATCCAACAGCACAAAGCACTAGAACAGGACGCACTCTCTCCCCATTCTTTCTTGTGTGCCATCTGTGGAGTGAAATAAAATCTCATTTGCGTGTATGAAATGGTTGTTTCTGGTAGTTAATTCTGTTCAGTCCATCCCACTGCGTTGTAGCTGTTTCCACTGGCGGGAGGGTCGGTAACCAGAGGACACACGTTTAAAGTAATTGACAAAAAAAACAGAGGGGGATGATGATGAGATTTGTTTTTTTTTATGCAGCGAGTAGTTATGATCTGGAGTGCACTGCCTGAAAGGGTGGTGGAAGCAGATTCAATAGTAAGTTTCAGAAAGGAATTGGATAAATACTTGAAAAGGAACAAAAAAATGCAGGGCTATGGAGAAAGAGCAGAGAAATGGGACTAATTGGATAGCTCTTTCAAAGAATCTGCACAGCCACGATGAGATGAATGTCCATCACTAAATGCTTATAAATCTGCAATTAGCAGATGTACCATGTCCTAGCATAATATGGAACCTTTTAATAATACAATGCAACCAAAATGAAATGAATATGTAACAAAATAACCAATTACCTGCCCCAGTACAACCTGTCCTTAGGAAGGAGAAAGATCCCACTGTGCTGACATATCTGTTAATATTCCAAACAAAACTAACTGGACTAAGGTGGCTCAGTGGGTAGCACTCTCGCCTCTAATAGAATCATAGAAGTTTACAACATGGAAACAGGCCCTTCAGCCCAACATGTCCATGTCGCCCAGTTTATACCACTAAGCTAGTCCCAATTGCCTGCACTCTCGCCTGTAATCCGTCCTGTATGATTCTATAATCTCCTTTTTGTCTGTCACCAATAGAAGTGTTACTGCACCAGACGAATTCTTGGCCTAGTCTTCCCAAACTATACTCTGCAGAATGGCAGGCTTTTTTTTCCATTTGACTCAAAGTTAGTCAAAAATCCACCTGTTCCGTCTTTTCAATCCAGAAAACTCTCCACTATCATAGTGGTGAAGATTGTAAAAGTGCTGTGTTATAGTCTAGTTTACTTAAAGCTACTGTAACAAGAAATTATAAAGATGGCAGACAAACCTCACCTCTCTGAGGAACCCAAAGGGTTACACTTTGATCTTGGTTTAAAAAGAAAGAAATTGCATTTAAATAGCACCTTTCTCGACCTCAGGGTATCACAGCCAATTAAATACTTTTGAAGTGTAGTCACTGTTGTATGAAATGCAGCAGCAAATTTATGCACAGCAAGGTCCCACAAACAGCAATGAGATAATGGGTTTTAGTGATGTTGGTTGAGGGATAAATATTGGCAAGGTCAGCATAGAATCATAGAATCATAGAAGTTACAACATGGAAACAGGCCCTTCGGCCCAACATGTCCATGTCGCCCAGTTTATACCACTAAGCTAGTCCCAATTGCCTGCACTTGGCCCATATCCCTCTATACCCATCTTACCCATGTAACTGTCCAAATGCTTTTTAAAAGACAAAATTGTACCCGCCTCTACTACTGCCTCTGGCAGCTCGTTCCAGACACTCACCACCCTTTGAGTGAAAAAATTGCCCCTCTGGACCCTTTTGTATCTCTCCCCTCTCACCTTAAATCTATGCCCCCTCGTTATAGACTCCCCTACCTTTGGGAAAAGATTTTGACTATCGACCTTATCTATGCCCCTCATTATTTTATAGACTTCTATAAGATCACCCCGAAACCTCCTACTCTCCAGGGAAAAAAGTCTCAGCCTATCCAACCTCTCCCTATAAGTCAAACCATCAAGTCCCGGTAGCATCCTAGTAAATCTTTTCTGCACTCTTTCTAGTTTAATAATATCCTTTCTATAATAGGGTGACCAGAACTGTACACAGTACTCCAAGTGTGGCCTCACCAATGCCCTGTACAACTTCAACAAGACATCCCAACTCCTGCATTCAATGTTCTGACCAATGAAACCAAGCATGCCGAATGCCTTCTTCACCACCCTATCCACCTGTGACTCCACTTTCAAGGAGCTATGAATCTGTACTCCTAGATCTCTTTGTTCTATAACTCTCCCCAACGCCCTACCATTAACGGAGTAGGTCCTGGCCCGATTCGATCTACCAAAATGCATCACCTAACATTTATCTAAATTAAACTCCATCTGCCATTCATCGGCCCACTGGCCCAATTGATCAAGATCCCGTTGCAATCCCAGATAACCTTCTTCACTGTCCACAATGCCACCAATCTTGGTGTCATCTGCAAACTTACTAACCATGCCTCCTAAATTCTCATCCAAATCATTAATATAAATAACAAATAACAGCGGACCCAGCAACGATCCCTGAGGCACACCGCTGGACACAGGCATCCAGTTTGAAAAACAACCCTCTACAACCACCCTCTGTCTTCTGTCGTCAAGCCAATTTTGTATCCAATTGGCTACCTCACCTTGGATCCCATGAGATTTAACCTTATGTAACAACCTACCATGCGGTACCTTGTCAAATGCTTTGCTGAAGTCCATGTAGACCACGTCTACTGCACAGCCCTCATCTATCTTCTTGGTTACCCCTTCAAAAAACTCAATCAAATTCGTGAGACATGATTTTCCTCTCACAAAACCATGCTGACTGTTCCTAATTAGTCCCTGCCTCTCCAAATGCCTGTAGATCCTGTCCCTCAGAATACCCTCTAACAACTTACCCACTACAGATGTCAGGCTCACTGGTCTGTAGTTCCCAGGCTTTTCCCTGCCGCCCTTCTTAAACAAAGGCACAACATTTGCTACCCTCCAATCTTCAGGCACCTCACCTGTAGCGGTGGATGATTCAAATATCTCTGCTAGGGGACCCGCAATTTCCTCCCTAACCTCCCATAACGTCCTGGGATACATTTCATCAGGTCCCGGAGATTTATCTACCTTGATGCGCGTTAAGACTTCCAGCACCTCCCTCTCTGTAATATGTACACTCCTCAAGACATCACTATTTATTTCCCCAAGTTCCCTAACATCCATGCCTTTCTCAACCGTAAATACCGATGTGAAATATTCATTCAGGATCTCACCCATTTCTTGTGGTTCCGCACATAGATGACCTTGTTGATCCTTAAGAGGCCCTACTCTCTCCCTAGTTACCCTTTTGCCCTTTATGTATTTGTAGAAGCTCTTTGGATTCACCTTTGCCTGATCTGCCAAAGCAATCTCATATCCCCTTTTTGCCCTCCTGATTTCTCTCTTAACTCTACTCCGGCAATCTCTATACTCTTCAAGGGATCCACTTGATCCCAGCTGCCTATACATGTCATATGCCTCCTTCTTCTTTTTGACTAGTGCCTCAATCTCCCGAGTCATCCAAGGTTCCCTACTTCTACCAGCCTTGCCCTTCACTTTATAAGGAATGTGCTTACCCTGAACCCTGGTTAACACACTTTTGAAAGCCTCCCACTTACCAGACGTCCCTTTGCCTGCCAACAGACTCTCCCAATCAACTTCTGAAAGTTCCTGTCTAATACCATCAAAATTGGCCTTTCCCCAATTTAGAATTTTAACTTTTGGGCCAGACCTATCCTTCTCCATAGCTATCTTAAAACTAATGGAATTATGATCACTTGTCCCAAAGTGATCCCTCACCAACACTTCTGTCACCTGCCCTTCCTTATTTCCCAAGAGGAGGTCAAGTTTTGCCCCCTCTCTAGTCGGGCCATCCACATACTGAATGAGAAATTCCTCCTGAATACACTCAACAAATTTCTCTCCATCCAAGCCCCTAATGCTATGGCTGTCCCAGTCAATGTTGGGAAAGTTAAAGTCCCCTACTATTACCACCCTATTTTTCTTGCAGCTGTCTGTAATCTCCTTACATATTTGCTCCTCAATTTCCCTTTGACTATTTGGGGGTCTGTAGTACAATCCTATCAAAGTGATCTCTCCCTTCTTATTTTTCAGTTCTACCCATATAGACTCAGTGGGCGAACCCTCGGATATATCCCCTCTCACTACTGCCGTGATGTTCTCCCTAATCAAGAACGCAACTCCCCCTCCTCTCTTACCTCCTGCTCTATCTTTCCTATAGCATCTGTACCCTGGAACATTGAGCTGCCAGTCCTGCCCCTCCCTTATCCATGTTTCAGTAATAGCTATAACATCCCAGTCCCATGTACCCATCCATGCCCTGAGTTCATCTGCCTTGCCCATCAGACTTCTTGCATTGAAATAAATGCAGTTTAATCTAGACTTCCCTTGGTCTTTGCCCTGCTTTCTCAGACCATCTGTCCGGTCATGTTCTGTACACTCTCCCTTACTGCCTTTTGTTTCTGTCACCATTTTATTTCCCACTGACTTCCTGCATCGGTTCCCATCCCCCTGCCACATTAGTTTAAACCCTCCCCAACAGCACTGGCAAACACTCCCCCTAGGACATTGGTTCCAGTCCTGCCCAGATGCAGACCGTCCAATTTGTACTGGTCCCACCTCCCCCAGAACCGGTTCCAATGGCCCAGGAATTTGAATCCCTCCCTCTTGCACCATCTCTCAAGCCACGTATTCATCTTAGCTATCCTGTCATTCCTACTCTGACTTGCCCGTGGCACTGGTAGCAATCCTGAGATTACTACCTTTGAGGTCCTACTCTTTAGTTTAACTCCTAACTCCCTAAATTCAGCTTGTTGGACCTCATCCTGTTTTTTACCTATATCGTTGGTGCCTATATGCACCACGACAACTGGCTGTTCACCCTCCCCCTCCAGAATGTCCTGCAGCCGCTCCGAGACATCCTTGACCCTTGCACCAGGGAGGCAACATACCATCCTGGAGTCTCTGCTGCTCTTCTAATGCCATGGGATCTTTTACACCCACTTGAGAGGGCAGTAGAGCCTCAGCTTCACGTTTCACCTGAAAAACAGCACCTCCAACAGTGCAGCACTCCCTCAGTACTGCATTGAAGTGTCAGCCTAGATTTTGTGCTCAAGTCTCTGGAGTGGGACTTGAACCCACAACCTTCTGTCTTAGAGGTGACCACTAAGCCACCTTAGTCCAGTTAGTTTTGTTTGGAATATTAACAGATATGTCAGCGTAGTGGGACCTTTCTCCTTTCTAAGGACAGGTTGTACTGGGGCAGGTAATTGGTTATTTTGTTACATATTCATTTCATTTTGGTTGCATTGTATTATTAAAAGGTTTCATATAATGCAAGGACATGGCACATCTGCTAATTGCAGATTTATAAGCATTTAGTGATGGTTCCATTTACATGTTCAGGCTTCCCTTTTCTCAGTGGTAGCGCTCTTGCCTCTGATTTTACTACTAGAGCAGCTAGACCACGCAACCAAACGAGGTAGCAGTGCATGCCACACAAGCATGGAAGATGCCACAGTTTCACACAGTCTGACCTGTTAATTCCTCCTTAAGGAAATTGACAGCAGGAGACATGGACCGCTGGGTGTCCGTGGCAGAAAATCTGCCAGAAATATCATTCGCGCCACCTGCTGGGAGGTGGAACTGGCACTGGGTGCCAACTCTCTCACCCTCAGCAGTCTGCCGCACATTCAATGACCTCACCAGGATAGGAAAGGTTTCACACCGGCTGCTCTCCCTTTTATTCCTTTGAGGCACATTCAAGATCTTTAGAGAGGAAAGGGAAGGTCGGAGATGGGGGCCGTAGTTTACAAAGCCAGAGCTAAACTGGGCACTGGGAAAACATAGAACTATAATAACGCTTGGGTGATGTGAAGAATGCTGGAAATTATAAAAATGTATTTCATTAGCCAGGCATTTAAGATACAAAATAAGATATAAAATGTCTAGGCCCCGAAAATCCATGGGGTTCCACTGGTCTCCTGTTCTAACCCCGGCAGAAGACTGGCACAAACTTAGTTTGTATTCCCTTGAGTTTAGATGGTTGTGGGGTGGAGGAACCAGCTAGGCATTAGGTTAGGAGGCACAATGTGTACCATCCACAGGATGCACTGCAGCAACTCACCAAGGCTTCTTCGACAGCACCTCCCAAACCCGCGACCTCTACCACCTAGAAGGACAAGAGCAGCAGGCACATGGGAACAACACCACCTGCACGTTCCCCTCCAAGTCACACACCATCCCGACTTGGAAATATATCGCCGTTCCTTCATCGTGGCTGGGTCAAAATCCTGGAACTCCCTTCCTAACAGCACTGTGGGAGAACCTTCACCACACGGACTGCAGCGGTTCAAGAAGGCAGCTCACCACCACCTTCTCAAGGGCAATTAGGGATGGGCAATAAATGCCAGCCTCGCCAGCGATGCCCACATCCCATGAACGAATAAAAAAAAAGTAAGTTGTGTAGAGTGGCTAAAACTATGGCAGATGGAGTTCAATGTGGGGAAGTGTGAGGTCATCCACTTTGGATCCAAGAAAGACAAATCAGAATATTTTCTAAATGTTAAGAGATTAGAAACTGTGGAGGAGCAAAGGGATTTGGGTGTCCATGTAGACAAATCACTAAAAGCTAGTGCACAAGTTCAAAAAGTAATCAAAAAGGCTAATGGAATCTTGGCCTTAATCTCAAGGGAGCTGAGATACAAAGGCGAGGAAGTGATGCTTTAGTGGTTTTGAGCCTTGGGCAGACTCGACCAGGACTCTTGTGTAGTTTTGGGCATCGCACCTCAGGAAGGATATATTGGCCTTGGAGGGGATACAGTGCAGAGTCACCAGAATAATACCGGTGCTTAAAGGGTTGAATTAGGAAGAC
The DNA here is from genome assembly GCF_035084215.1 of Heptranchias perlo. Classification (NCBI taxonomy): domain Eukaryota; kingdom Metazoa; phylum Chordata; class Chondrichthyes; order Hexanchiformes; family Hexanchidae; genus Heptranchias; species Heptranchias perlo. The sequence continues at coordinate 9,186,719 of NC_090363.1, forward strand.
AGGTTTCATAAACTTGGCTTGTATTCCCTTGAGTTTAGATGATTGAGGGGTGATCCAATCGAGGTCTTTAAAATGATAAAGGGATTCTATAGGTTAGAAACAGAGAAACTATTTCCTCTGGTGGGGGAATCCAGAACAAGCGGGCATAACCTTAAAATTAGAGCTAGGACTTTTAGGATTGAAATCAGGAAGCAATTTTTCACACAGAGGGTAGTAGAAATCTGGAACTCGCTGCCCCCAAAAGGCTGTGGATGCTGGGGGTCAATTGTAATGTTCAAGACTGAGATCAATAAATTTTTGTAAGGTAATGGTATCTAGAGATATGGGGCTACGGTGGAGGTAAATAGCGTTGAGGTACAGTTCAGCCATGATCTAATTGAATGGCAGAACAGGCTCAGGGGCCAACTCCTGTTTTTATACTCCCATGTTCCTATGTAGAACCCATTGGAAAAGAGCAGGGACCCAATTTACAAGGCAAATCAGTGGGATGGAGGCAGGGGTGGGTACTTCCTACACCTTGACTTCCAGCTTGCAATTTGAACCCTCAGTCGGGACCCAGCAATGAAGCATCTGCTTGACCCAGCCTCAAGGTCAACATGCACGATCACCAAAGAGGGGAAAAAAAACACCTGAAGCAAGAGTACCAGTTCATCCATTATTTAATTTAGCTTTTTTAAAAAATTCTCTCAATACGGTAATATTCTACAACTACTGCGACCTCACCTCTTTGTCTTCGTCTCTCTCGTTGCTGCTCATTATATGAAATTTGCCATTAGCTGTTCATCGTCTTGACGGAAGCATATTCAGCCAGTGCCTCTCCCGAGAAATCTCCGTGTGTCTCTCTTGGATCTTCAGAGACATCTCCGTGTGTCTGTATTAGATCCCCCGAGTGTGTCTGTATTGGTCCCCTGACCAAGTGTGTCTGGGCTGGCGATGCCGCCAAATTCAGATCTGCATATACAATATGTTGACTGTGTGAGGAAGAATCGTCATTCTACAAGAAAGAGAAAATGAGACCATGAAGAGTATCATGCAGTAAGACCGCTTCAGTTGATACAATCCTTACGACGATTGTTCCAATGCTTTATTCTAATTGAGAGTTCTCTACATAAAACATTTTCGTCGCAAAGCCCGCCCAATCATGTGACGGTGGCAACTAATTGCAGGCAAAACCAACCAAGAAGGCGAATCTCTGTGAAACAATCCCTGGTCTCAAAGGTAATCAGGCCCCGGCAAATTAATACTAATTTACCCCTCTGACCAGCAGCATTCGGCGGTTGGTTCATCAATTGCTTTCCCATCACCAGATCTATGGTGTTGGGTAGCGAGTGAGATGAAATATGTCTATCCCGTATCATCTAACTCCTGTGCCTTCTATTTTACAGCAAGTGGATCAACCTGTTTATTTTAAATGGTTAACGCATTAGTTCAAATAGCTGTTGAGCAACTTCATACAAATATGTTTATTAATACCACACAATGCCACTGCCATCCTAAGTATTAATATTACACAAGCCATAGTTACATAGAGTTACATAGAATCTACAACATGGAAACAGGCCATTTGGCCCAACTGGTCTATGGCGTTTAAGCTCCACACGAGCTCCCCCCCACCCCCTTCATCTAACCCTATCAGCATATCCTTCTATTCCTTTCTCCCTCATGTGTTTATCTAGCTTCCCCTTAAATGTATCTATGCTAGTCGCTTCAACTACTCCTTGTGGCAGCCTGTTCCACATTCTTATCACTCTTTGGGTAAATAAGTTTCTTCTGAATTCCCTATTGGATTTATTAGTGGACTATCTTATATTTATTTCCTCTAGTTTTGGTCTCCCCCACAAGTGGAAACATTTTCTCTATGTCTATCCTATCAAACCCTTTCATAATTTTAAGGGCCTCTATAGGGACACCCCTCAGCCTTCTCTTTTCTAGAGAAAAGAGCCCCAGCCTGTTCAGCCTTTCCTGATAAGAATATCCTCTCGTTTCTGGTATCATCCTTTTGAATCTTTTTTGCACCTTCTCCAGTGCCTCTATATCCTTTTTATAACATGGAGACCAGAACTGTGCACAGTACTCCAAATGTGGTCTAACCAAGGTTCTATACAAGTTTAACTCTGAGTATTAATATCACACAGTGCCAATTCAACCCTGAGTATTAATATCACACAATCGAGACTACGAGTCGTCTCGGAAGACTGGGACCAGAATTTAACACTTCAGTCAGCTTCTCATTCTTATTTAATATTTCAATTCCACTCAACACTTACAATACCGAGGGAGGACATATTGGCCTTGGAGGGAGTGCAGCGTAGGTTTACTAGAATGATACCCAGACTTCAAGGGTTAAGTTATGAGGAGAGATTACACAAATTGGGGTTGTATTCTCTGGAGTTTAGAAGGTTAAGGGGTGATCTGATCGAAGTTTATAAGATATTAAGGGGAACAGATAGGGTGGATAGAGAGAAACTATTTCCGCTGGTTGGGGATTCTAGGAGTAGGGGGCACAGTCTAAAAATTAGAGCCAGACTTTTCAGGAGTGAGATTAGAAAACATTTCGACACACAAAGGGTGGTAGAAGTCTGGAACTCTCTTCCGCAAATGGTAATTGATACTAGCTCAATTGCTAAATTTAAATCTGAGATAGACAGCTTTTTGGCAACCAAAGGTATTAAGGGATATGGGCCAAAGGCAGGTATATGGAGTTAGATCACAGATCAGCCATGATCTTATCAAATGGCGGAGCAGGCACGAGGGGCTGAAAGGCCTACTCCTGTTCCTATGTTCCTACCATCTGGGTATTGTTTAAAATATCATTTTGGCTTCTCGGTCCTATTAACATATTGAGGTATATGGCCTTCTGGTATTAATTTTAACTATCTTTAAATGATTTTGCATCACTCTCGTCGGTCAATTCCCGTTGATTTCTTGTGTACTCTCCATCCTTTCCCACATCCCTTTAAATAGGCTTATTTCCTATTTAATTTCCGTCCTTTGAGAACTGGCCTCTACTTAAATCTCTAAACAACTCCTCTCGTCCGATGTTTTCTTTTGTAAAGTCCTGCCCACCCGTTATTGACAGCCCCGGTTGATATGCTATTTATGTAGAAGAAAACATTTGTAACATATTGTTGGTAATAACAGCGATTTTTTTAATGGCACCGAACCAGCCCTTTGCAGCGACGAGTCCCACATCAGAACTAGCAGCCGATATGAACAGTCATCAAACCGAATAAACTTTACAGGGAAACAAGAATTAGAACTTACCTCGTCCATTTGTTCTTGGTTAAACCGAAGAGTCTGTTCAAGGCAGATCGAATCTGCACAAGCATCTGAAAATGAAAAGGCAGAATGACCCTGAATGATAAATTCAACACGGATTTTTACAAAAAAATTCTCACACTCTCTAAATATAAATGCTAAAGCATCTGTACATTTCGGAATAGGGTTCTCAGTATTAATTGGAAACAGAATTTCGGGACTAATCTTAGTGAAGTGTAAATTATAAAACAGATTAGATTGTAACAAAGCAGATTGGATTGTAATAAAACAGTTCAAACTGTAATAAAATAGACTAGAGTGCAATAAATCATAGACTCGATTATAATAAAGTAGGCGAAACTTTAATAAAATGCAGATTAGTTTTTACTAAAACAGTTCCGAATATAATAAAATAGACCCGCGTTGATAAACCATAGATTAGATTGTAATAAAGCACCATTAAATTGAAATTAAACATAGAATAGATTGTAATTAAACAGATTAGATTGAAATTAAACAGATTAGATTGCAATCAAACATAGATTAGATTGTAATAAAACAGATTACATTGAAATGAAATATAAATTAGATTGTAATAAAACAGATTAGGTTGAAATTAAATATAGATTAGATTGTAAGAAAACATGACGTGGAGATGCCGGTGATGGACTGGGATGGACAAATGTAAGGAATCTTACAACACCAGGTTATAGTCCAACAATTTTATTTTAAAATCACAAGCTTTTGGAGATTATCTCCTTCGTCAGGTGAGTGAGTGAAAGGTTCTCAAACCGCATATCTTATATTAGGCTGGGACACGATCACACCAATCAAAGGTGTCGTTGGTGTTCAGACAGGTTAGCCATGGAAAACAGTTCTGAATACACAATGGGTCAGATTACAAAGCCAGAGAGAGAAAGAGACCCGAAAGGCAGAGAGAGAGAGAGAGAATGTCCAGTTTTATTAAAAACAGATAACTTTTTTTCCCCCTGCTGGTGGGGTTACGTGTAGCGTGACATGAACCCAAGATCTCGGTTGAGGCCGTCCTCATGGGTGCGGAACTTGGCTATCAATTTCTGCTCGACGATTTTGCGTTGTCGTGTGTCTCGAAGGCCGCCTTGGAGAACGCTTACCCGAAGATCGGTGGCAGTTGGCCAACGTTGTCTACCTCATACGTTGCAGGAAAGGATGCCCTGGAGCATGGTACATTGGCGAGACCATGCAGACACTGCGACAACAGATGAATGGACACCGCGCAACAATCGCCAGACAGGAGGGTTCCCTCCCAGTCGGGGAACACTTTAGCAGTCAAGGACATTCAGCCACCGACCTTCGGGTAAGCATTCTCCAAGGCGGCCTTCGAGACACACGACAACGCAAAATCGTCAAGCAGAAATTGATAGCCAAGTTCCGCACCCATGAGGACGGCCTCAACCGGGATCTTGGGTTCATGTCACGCTACACGTAACCCCACCAGCAGGGGAAAAAAAAGTTATCTGTTTTTAATAAAACTGGACATTCTCTCTCTCTCTCTCTGCCTTTCGGGTCTCTTTCTCTCTCTGGCTTTGTAATCTGACCCATTGTGTATTCAGAACTGTTTTCCATGGCTAACCTGTCTGAACACCAACGACACCTTTGATTGGTGTGATTGTGTCCCAGCTTAATATAAGATATGCGATTTGAGAACCTTTCACTCACTCACTCACCTGACGAAGGAGATAATCTCCGAAAGCTTGTGATTTTAAAATAAAATTGTTGGACTATAACCTGGTGTTGTAAGATTCCTTACATTTGTAAGAAAACAGATTACATTGAAATTAAATATAATTTAGATTGTAATAAAACAGATTAGATTGCATTCAAACATAGATTAGATTGTAATAAAACAGATTAGGTTGCATTTAAACATAGATTAGATTGTAATAAAACAGATTAGGTTGCAATTAAACATAGATTAGCTTGTAATAAAACAGATTAGGTTGCAATTAAACATAGGTTAGATTGTAATAAAACAGATTAGATTGCAATTGAAATAGATTAGCTTGTAATAAATTAGGTTGCAATTAAACATAGATTAGATTGTAATAAAACATATTAGGTTGCAATTAAACATAGATTAGATTGTAATAAAACGGATTAGGTTGAAATTAAATATAGATTAGATTGTAATAAAACAGATTAGATTGCAGTTGAACATAGATTAGATTGTAATAAAACAGATTAGGTTGCAATTAAACATAGATTCGATTGTAATAAAACAGGTTACATTGAAATTAAATATAAATTAGATTGTAATAAAACAGACTAGATTGAAATTAAATATAAATTAGATTGTAATAAAACAGATTAGATTGCAATTAAACATAGATTAGATTGTAATAAAACAGATTAGATTGAAATTAAATATAAATTAGATTGTAATAAAACAGATTAATTTGCAATTAAACATAATTAGATTGTAATAAAACAGATTAGATTGCAGTTAAACATAGATTAGATTGTAACAAAACAGATTAGGTTGCAATTAAACACAGATTAGATTGTGATAAAGCAGATTGTAATTTGTGTTACATCCGATATTGGGCATGCCAGTTTTCCTCGAAAGGGGTAAATCCCGTTGTGTTTCTATGCTGCACACACTCGGTCTGGTTATCAGTTTCCATACATTATGTTGCCCGTACATAGTGCCCGCGGCCTGGAATAGGAGCAGCTCTTTACAATAGTTATTGCCCTTTCAGGACGTGGGTAAACAGGAGATTACTGAACAAGTCACTCACCGATTCGCCGTTTAAACAAGAAGAAGCAGGGCGAGAGCAGGATGCATATTACAACCCCGAGAGTGATGCCGATCGGAATTTCATTTCCAGCCAGCGAGTCTCCCTTTTCTCCCACGTCATTTTCTATCAGAAAGTGTTGGTTAAAACAGAGAGCGCGTGAAAATCTCTAAACTAGGAATTCAGATACAGCAATACATAGCTATAGAAATTAATACATGATATAATCTATATGAATTCACACACACGAACGTTGTGTATAGGAAACCATGTATAGTGATAGTTGTCACTAGGAATTGATATGCAGTCATGCATGTCGATAGGAATTCATATACATTAATATATATTTATAAACATTTTTAAACAGCAATGCGGGTCTATAGTTCGCATAACAGAATTGTAGCTCTATAGAAATTCACATACGGCAATTTGTATCTATAGGAATTCACATGAAGTAATACACGTCAATACCATTTTACATAGAATGCCGTATGTCCAAAGGAATCTATATATAGCAGTTTGTGTCTATGGGAATTTACATATTGCAATATATGTCCATAGGATATAAAGTGATGGGAATTTGAAAAGAAACTTGGAAATGCGCTTGTGTTTGTTAATCCTGTTCTATACAGTTCTCCTCCACCCATTTAGGTTGGAGTTATACTGCACTCAGTGTGAAATGGCCTGTTGGAGGGGTCTGGCCGCCCAGTGTGTTCGTGTACAGCTATACTGCCACCATTGCATTGAGACACGCTCAAATCCCCTTCCATCGGACAGAAAAGCGGCAGGAACAGACTGTACCCCTGAGCCCGCCACATCTTCAGAGGGAAGTCAAGGTCTGATCTTCCGATTGCCCGCAAATTTGGTACTCGAAGGCATTTATTTAAAGGCAGTTCTGATCGGAGCATGTACCAATTCTAACAGATACAGAGAGAGAGATGGGCTTCGGGGGAATAGTTCGTTGCTCTGGTCAAGTAGCAATAACCGCGGACTGGGAGCTTCTCAACGGAAGACTAATAAAACGGGGCAGTAAAATAAATGAGGCCAAGTTTTCGTAATAAGTAGCTGGACCCGCTGAGTCTAAAACTATATTTTGATGTACGTTCGTGCACAAATATAGAACATAATCCAGCCACACATTCACCAATGATTTCTATAGTCATCTGCATTGTAGTTTCCAACCACAACCTTCAATCAATTTCCATCACACCAATAAAGGTTATGTTTACAGTTGCTGATCCCGTGTGCAAAAAAAAAACAATTAAACTACCGCCAGAACGGAGGCGAAACGTTTAATGCACAAAAGCATTGGGGGGAAAAATAAACAACATAGAGGCAAAAGCAAGGAAGTTATGCTGTACCTTTGCAAAACACGGGTTAGGCCTCAGCTGGAGTATTGTGTTCAATTCTATGCACCACACTTTAGGAAGGATGTCAAGGCCTTAAGTGTCAGAAGAGGTCTACTAGAATGGTGCCAGGGGTGAGGGACTTCAGTTATGTGGAGAGACTGGAGAAGCTGGGGTTGTTCTCCTTAGAGCAGAGAAGGTTAACGTGAGATTTGATAGAGTTGTTCAAAATCATGAACGGTTTTGATAAAGTAAATAAAGAGAAACTGTTTCCAGTGGCAGAAGGGTTGTTAACCAAAAGACACAGGTTTAAGGTGATTGGCAAAAGAGCCAGAGGCGACATGAGGAAACATATTTTTACACAGCGAGTTGTTTTGATCTGGAACGCACTGCCTGAAAGGGCGGTGGAAACAGATTCACCAGTAACTTTCAAATGGGAATTGGATAAATACTCGAATGGGAAAAATTTACAGGGCTATGGGGAAAGAGTAGGGGAATGGGACTAATTGGATAACGCTTTCAAAGACCTGGCACAGGCATGATGGGCCAAATGGCCGCCTTCTGTGCTGTATCTTACTATAGTGCTATGATAAGCAAAATTATTTTTCCGAAAAGATATTTACAAAGATTAATTTAATCTTTTTCAGTGACTGTCAGAAAAAGTTAGGAATGTTTCTTTCATTGAAGCTTACAGCACAGAAAGAGGCCATTTGGCCCATCGTGCCTGTGCCGGCTCTCTGAAAGCTATCCAATCAGTCCGAATGCCCTACTCTTTCCCTAAAGCTCTGCAATTTTTTCCCTTTCAAGTATTTATCCAATTCCCTTTTGAAAGTTACCATTGTATCTGCTTCCACCACTCCTTCAGGCAGTGCATTCCAGATCATAATAACTCCCTGTGTAAAAAAATTCTCCTCATCTCCCCCTTAGTTCCTTTGCCAATAATCCTAAATCTGTGCCTTTTGATTACTAACCCTCCAGCCAGTTTCCTCTTATTTACTCTATCAAAACAGCTCATAATTTTTTGAATGCCTCTGTTAAACCTTGCCGTAACCTTCTCTGTTCTAAGGAGAACAATCCCAGCTTCTCCAGTCTCTCCACATAACTGAAGTCCCTCATCCTTGGAGTCATTCTGGTAAATCTCCTCTGCACCCTCTCCAAGGCCTTGACATCCTTCCTGAAGTGTGGGGAGGACAATTGGACACAATTGATATATATACATATATATATATTTGCTATTGTTCTGTTGTGTTGAATAAGGGTTAGTTGCTGTCAGCTGGATAGGTCATGCTAATCGGTGTCACTAATCTCAACAGATACCTGTATATATGGAATTTTCTGCGTCTGGTGCGTCGGCAGCAGTTGGCACGGCCTGGTGTCGCGTTGTTGAGATGTACGTCGGCGGTGGGTGATCGGTGCCTCCCTTTACTGTCTCATGTTGTGCTGACCATACAATGGCAGCAATTCCTAAAGGGACTGGTTGAGATAGTTCAAAACACAGAGATAGGTGTCTGCACTCTTAGCGCAATCAATTAGACCCTCAAGACGCTGATGGTCTAAGTATATCATCATCTACTGTATTAAATTATAATGAACCGACCCTCACTCGGTTAATTCACATTTCACAACATTCCCACATTTAAATTGATTACAAGCTTATCAAAGTAGAAAATTATTTCAAATTTTCCGGTCTTTCTCTTGCAGCCTGTTACACACTGTCTGGGGAAAATCAAATTTGAGAAATCTAGACATTTTGTCCAATATTTATGTGTTTCTTCTATTTCGTCTTGTAGAAAATATGTTTTTTGCCATTCCTTTTACCGGTGTTCTTTTTGTTAATGGGTGAATTACTGTTTAAATAAGCGACGGTGAAAATGTTCTAATCTTCTGAGTTTTATTGACTTATTTTTTTTAATGAGGATGGAAATATTTAATGGCGCTTGTTGGCATAGATCTTGACGATTCGTCGAAAAGGGAGCATCAGCCAACTGTAAATTCCAATCATATCGGATCCTTCAGAGTGGGGAAAGGGGCGATAACCATTTATCGCTAGGGAGCAAATTCTAGCCGAAAAGCACTGGGGTCGAAAGGACCGTGTTGGCATTTTCACGCCAAACCACAAACTCCAAAAACCCTAACGGGTTAGTCCAGTCCCCTGTGATAATCGAACCCTCCCCAGCTTCCTCTAGTTTCAAAGCAACAATTCACAGAAATAAGTATTTTAAAAACTTTTTTTAAAAAAAAGAACGGAAAATATAATAAAAATGTAACGGCTACCGATAGAATTCTAAGTGTTTATAAACGTGCCATTGATTTATTGAATACTCGCGCATCTAATCATTGAATGACATTCTGTATTTTCGTCGCTGGAAATGGCACTCAACAAATTTAACACTTAACATAAGATGTAATTAAATATAATAGCAACAAGCTATGGAAAACGTAACACATACAGTAACCAGGAATGTTACTGTATGTGTTAGCTGGAGTGTAGGATGCACAAACATTGACTTGTCAAGAAGCATGGCCAAAAATACACAGCTTTCTTCATGGCACTTACACAATATCATTTGGTGACTGCAAGGTTACTGGGATCCAAAGTTGATGCCAACCAGCGCTCACAAACTCTCATAATCACCATAAGGGACTCTTTGTCCCACACACGAGAGGCTCCCTTTCAACGGTAACATCCTACATATGCTAAATATATAAATATCGGTGACGTCAACAGATTGCTCATTACAGCTTAGCTCTGTAATGGTTCCTTGAAACTCCCAAATCGAACATTTCATCCGGACAATTGTCTACAACACGAGCTGTAATAATAACAGCTCCATTTACCATTTCTCCAGAAATAACGCCATGTTTGGGATGTGGCTAACACAAAAATGGACCAGAAGAAATTGCCCTTTTCCCCCCTCCCCTTCTTGTTAGTTTGACAGCAGGGACTCGTTTTGCGCAGGTCCCTTCACCGTAACCCGTTTACAGATTGTCACACGGTGGAGGGTTTGTCAAAGAAGCCTTGGTGAGTTGCTGCAGAGCATTCTGTAGGCGGGAGTGGGTGTTTAAGCTGGTGGATGGGCTGCTGATCAAGTTGCAATCATGGATCCTCAAATGAGAAACCAACGACATCACACTCATACCACAATCCCTACTACAAATGCTCAGTTCATTTTGTGAAGTGGGCTGATTGAGACCCCAGTGTAGATCAGTGAGTTCCAGTGGAAGTAGGAATAATAGTCCCAAGGTGAGCCAAAATCCCATATGATGCAGGGATTTCTGTACAGATGAGAGCATTAATCTACAATCCCTGGGGAATCTTGTAGATAAACAAAGCATGGATTAGTATTTCTTTTTGCCTGTCCGCCATGTGAGGACATGTAAACACAGAGTCCTGGTGAACATATTTCAACCATGATGTGGAGATGCCGGTGATGGACTGGGGTTGACAAATGTAAACAATCTTACAACACTAAGTTATAGTCCAACAATTGTTGGACTATAACTTGGTGTTGTCAGATTGTTTACATATTTCAACCAAACTAAGGTCCTCGAAACCACTGCACTGTCAGAGCTGCCATCTTTCGGATGAGACGTTAAACTGAGGACCCATCTGCCCTCTTAGGTGGACGTAAAAGATCCCATGGCACTATTTGAAGAAGAGCAGGGGAGTTCTCCCTGGTGCCTTGGCCAATATTTAGCCCTGAACCAACACCACTAAAGCAGATGATCTGGTCATTAACTCGTTGCTGTTTGTGGGACTTTGCTGTGCACAAATTGGTTGCAGCTTTTCCTACATTACAAAAGTGACTACACTTCAAAATTGTTTTGGGACGTCCTGAGGTTATGAAAGACGCCATACAAATACAAGTCATTCTTTATCTTTTAGTATGATTTGGAAAAGCATTGTGAGTTGCAGAGCCACCTTTTGTTCAGTTACAAGGGCTGAGTTATTTATATATGGGTATATTTAGAGTACAAATAGCATTGATGTAAAATGGTTTGGCTTCACACCAATTATTGCAGTTCGTATAAATACAGCCTGAAACTAGTGTCAAGCTCTGACCCGACTGCTGTGAAAAAATGCTTCCTGATTGCACTTCTAAACGGCCTAGCTCTAATTTTACGATTATGCCCCCTTGTTCTGGATTCCCCCACCGGAGGAAATAATTTCTCTGTATCTCCCCTACCAAATTCCTTTATCACCCCTCAGTCTTCTATACACAAGGGAATACAAGCCTAGTCTATGCAACCTGTCCTCATAATTCAACCCTTTATGCCCCGGTATCGTTCTGGTGAATCTGCACTGTACCGCCTCCTAAGCCAGTATATCCTTCCTGAGGTGCAGTGTCCAAAATTGAACACAGTACTCCAGGCGGGGTCTGACCAAGACTCTAATACAACTGAAGCATAACTTCTTCCCCTTTGTATTCCAGCCTCGCCTTAAGATAAAGGCCAAGATTGCAGTAGCCTTTTTGATTCCTTTTTGTACGTGTGCACTAGCTTTTAGCGATTTGTCCACATGGACACCCAAATCCCTTTGCTCCTCCACAGTTTCTAATCTCTTAACGTTTAGAAAATATTCTGATTTGTCTTTCTCGGATCCAAAGTGGATGACCTCACACTTCCCCACATTGAACTCCATCTGCCGTAGTTTCGCCCACTCACTTAGACTGTCTATGTCCCTTTGTAACTTCCTGCTCCCATCTACCCAACTTAATGTGCCTCCTAACTTAGTGTCACCTGCAAACTTGGATATACAACTCTCTATTCCTTCTTCCAAGTCATTGCTCTAGATGGTGAAAATCTGAGGCCTCAGTACAGATCCCTAAGGAAAAACCACATGGCACATTGTGCCAATCAGGGTACATTCTCTTTATCCTTACCCTCTGTCTCCTACCTCCCAACCAATTCTCCGCTCCGTGTTGCCAGTTTTTCATGCCTTGCATTCACCTGCCTATCCTCTGTGCTTTTAGCTATTCTCTATGTCTCGTAGATGTCTTTAATTTCTCTCATTATGCTTCCTATTGTCTCTTGCTCATCACTTTTGCCATTAAACCTGCTTTCCACTTTAGCACTTTACAGGTCATTCTATTTTTTACCCCCTGGATTTTCGTGTTGCCACCTCCCTTCCTCTTGCCCTGTTCTTTTTTAAAAATGCTGTTCATCTTCCAGTTCTGATGATGAGTTTGGACGCTTGAAATGTTAACTTGTTTGTTCTTTCCAAAGATGCATTTCCAGTTTTGTGTTTGTTGTGGAATTACAGCGCCCGCAGTAGTTTGTTCTTTGTTTCCAACATTTTCTGGTTTTGTACCAGCTTTTTAATACTGGCCAGCCAATCCACCCATTGCCAGACTGGGCAGAGGCACTGCCTAGTGTGATCTGAAGCCACCCAGCCGTTCCTGGGTCTGGTTCTGCCTTGCCTGAATTAGCTGATCTCAGTTAAACCAGCATTTGGGAATCAATCATTTGTTTCAGCCCCTCTGGGCGAGGGAGGTGAATAATCGATTAGGGCTTGTGCCCTGTATCTCATCCTGTACATGATAACATGTTATCTCAAATAATAGACTTCATTGTCATCCCGTATGTTCAGTCTGGTTGGATAATCTCTCGACAATGTTTCATATAAACCCCCTTCTCTGTATTCACAAGCACAATAAATTATTATGGATTACTCATTCCATCAACCTAATTTTGTGTGATTTATGTATTGATGGACTTACCTTTCTCCTGTTGTATTTAAACATTGAAACATAGAAAATAGGAGCAAGAGGAGGCCATTCGGCCCTTCGGGCCTGCTCCGCCATTCAAAATGATCATGGCTGAACGTCTAACTCAGTACCATGTTCCTGCTTTTTCCCCATATCCCTTAATCCCTTTAGCATTAAGAAATATATCTATCTCCTTCTTGAATACATCTAATGACTTGGCCTCCACTGCCTTCTGTGGTAGAGAATTCCACAGGTTCACCACCCTGAGTGAAGAAATTTCTCCTCATCTTGGTTCTAAATGGCATTATTATTGCAACTATCAACCAGCTTTGGCTCAGTGGGCAGCACTCTCACCTTTAAGTCAGAAGATTGTGGGTTCAAGTCCCACTCCAGAGACTTGAGCACATAATCTAAGTCTGACACTCCCAGTACAGTACTGAGGGAGTGCTGCACTGTCGGAGGTGCTGTCTTTCGGATGAGACGTTAAACCTGAGACCCTGCTTGCCCTCTCCGGTGGATGTAAAAGATCCTGTGGCACTATTTTGAAGAGCAGAGGAGTTCGCCCTCATGTCCTGGCCAATATTTATCCCTCAACCAACATCTAAAAAAAAATGGTCTGGCAGGGATCTCATTGCTGTTTGTGGGACCTTGCTGGCTGCTGCGTTTCCTGTATTACAACAGTGACTGCACTTCAAAAGTATTTCATTGGCTGTAAAGCGCTTTGGGACATCCTGAGGTTGTGAAAGGTGCCATATAAAATCCAAGTTCTTTCTTTTTATTGTAGACCCCTTTTAACTGTTTAATGCAATCTCTGAAAATATATCAAAGAACCTTTAATTTTTTTCACCATCTGACAAACCATTCAGTCTTGTTCTGGTTATGTGCCCATCTTCCTCTATTCATTCTATTACCAGAAGGGCCTCAAGATACTTTTACTGATGCACACAAAAGTAGATATATTTTGACAAGCGAAAGATAGAGTGGGCATTGGGGGCATCAAACTCGTGACTTAATTTATGATGAAAGAGGGGCCTGTTTCTGACTTTTAGGACCGCCAATTGTTATTTAAAAATTCATTCTCTAGTTGTGGGCATCACTGACAAGGCCAGCATTTATTGCCCATCCCTAGTTGGCCTTGAGAAGCTGGTGGGCTGCCTTCTTGAACCGCAGCAGTCCATGTGGTGAAGGCGCTCTCACAGTGCTGTTATGTGGGGAGTTGCAGGATTTTAACCCAGCATCGGCGATGGAACGGCAACATACATCCAAATAGGGACAGTGTGTGACTTTGAGGGGAACTTGGAGGTGATGGTGTTCCTGTGTACCTGTTGCCCTTGTCCTTCTAGGGAGTAGAGGTCGCAGGTTTGAGAGGTGCTGCCAAAGAAGCCTTGGGGACTTGTTGCAGTGCATCCTGTCGATAGTACACACTACAACGACGGTGGAGGGAGTGGATGTTTAAGCTAGTGGATAGGATATCGATCAGTTGAATTAGCCTCTCTCTAGCCTATAAGCAACAGTCCTTTCCGTATCTTTGCCTCAGTTGCTTTGGTTACCGCCTGGGAGACTGCATTGGTCACTGGTTGTATGGAGGACAGGAAATGTGCTTGCTTGTGGTTAATACATGCCTGAGCTGCCATCTCAGTTATCTTAAGCAGTTCTCTAGCTGTCATTCAGAAACAAACACCGGTAAATATTTCCTATACATCATTACTGAAAGCATGAAAGTTTTTTTTTGAAAATACTATGCTGAGATGTTACAAAGTATAGAAGAACAAAGTGAGATTCTTTTTCATATAAAGTAAATGGGTGAACTAGCTAGTTACTCTACAAGTGCTTTCAGTGATGGAGCCTCCTCACTATGTTAGGTGATCTGGATCAATTGTTGAGTCTTTTGCCTGGTCACAGAACAAACACAATGTCATAGAATCGTAGAATGTTGCAGCACAGAAACAGACCATTCGGCCCATCATGTCTGTGCCAGTGCTTTTCTTCACATAGAATCATACAGCACAGGAAGCCATTCGGCCCATCGTGCCTGTGCCAGGTCTTTGAAAGATCTATCCAATTAGTCCCACTCCCCTGTTCTTTCCACAAAACCCTTCAAATTTTTCCTTTTCAAGTTTATATCCAATTCCCTTTCGAAAATCACTATTGAATCTGCTTCCACCACCCCGCGTAGTCTAAATGCACTCTCCTGCTTGCTCCCTTTAACATCTCACTTTCCTCTCACTCCCCAGAGCCCTTAATGTCCCATCTAGTCTAGTCCCATCAGACTTTAAACCTCGAGAACGGGTGGGTTGGGAGTGGATGGGAGTTGAAAATAGTTGTCTTTTTCGGGTCGCAACCGCAAAATTTTCAGACTTTGCATTCCCAGTGGGAAGCCTGTACTTTTACACGCCAAAATTAAACCTGGAAATAAAGCCGGGTTACTGTCGCGACCCAAAAAATAACTATTTTCAACCCCCACCCGCCCCCATCCTTCGGGTTTAAAATCACCCCGTGTCTTGTTTGCTCCTCTATCTTTCTGCCCATATTTGTTCCAAGAGAATTGAATATGATTTGTGCAAAATAGGTGCCATTTACACCTCTAAAATGTGGTCTCTCTCACTGAATTACCATAGCAGAGTGGCAGCCATAATGCATATAAACGGACACAGAGGGAAACCTTACATTGCATTCGATGGGAAAACTTTATTCATTAGAAAAACAGAACATTTCTATAAAGAACAAAATCGTAAATGGGTTATAGCGAGGAGGATGAAGAGGAGATAGATCTATCAAAGAGTTGGCTTTGGCTGCACTTCAAAAGCACTTCACTGGCTGTAAAGCGCTTTGGGACATCCAGAGGTTGTGAAAGGCGCTATATAAATGCAAGTCTTTTCTTTTTCTTTGACACTGTCTGCTTATAATATTGCAATAGGTGTCTAGATTCAAAAAAAAGTTAAATATTCAACAGGACAAGAATTATCAGTGGACTTTTCGTCCTTTTGATGTATGTGTGGAAACAGAATTACCATTTTTTCTCCTATTTAACCATCAGCTGCAACAGAAGTATTAACATACAAGCAGACGGATTTATATATGATGTTACCGTTCTGAAAAATAATGGGGGTAATTTTAACCTAAACCGCCAGTCGGGAAACTGACAGGATCAGGCATAATGTTGATTTAACACCCCGCCCGATTTTACTATTTAAGTCAATATTGGACGAGGGGTAAAACCAGCGATCCACCCGATCCAGTGGGTTTCCCGACGGGCAGGTTAGGTTAAAATTACCCTCAACATGTTTGATCACATTTCCAGTGCTGACCAAAGCTTCAATAATAACCTCAAATTTCTTTCTTACAATCAATACCCTCCCGCCACCTCCGAACTCCAGTGTTTGGAGCCAGTCTGCAGACAGCGAACCATGATAAAAAGAGAGCCTCATTTTGTGCAGTAATTTCTGACCTCCTGACTCTAATGTAATCATAGGGCCGTTCACTTGGACTTGCAGCGAATGCACTGACTATGCAGTGATAGCAAAGGCTCTTGGTTAAGGAGAGGGATGTTAGTGTTGGAGAATGGAACACTCTCTCCTATTTCATGTACTCAGTCCCATGTCAAGTCTAGCACAATTAGATACAGGGTTAAACTCCCTCCACTCTGCCTCGACATGCATCTCACCTCAAACCTCAGAAAAGCACCACCAGTGTCATTTCCCCCGCACTCCTCCCCTTGTTACCCACACCAGTCATAACCAGTTTGCAGCCTGCAGTTTAGCGACGTAGGGCCCATCAGGTCTGCAGAT